>NW_027042704.1:0-351553 GCF_036327395.1 Knufia obscura
ATGCTCAATCGTGTACGTACGACAATCCCACCGAAGTGAGACTACCTCACATACACGATCGAGCACGAACACCGGCTCATGCTTTTACCAAGTTGATGGCGTACTGTCGTAGCATCTTGATCATGATGGTCTCGCAAGACTTGAGCAAAAGGATTGCAGCTTCTCCATGGTTGGAGAGCTTACAGTTTGTGGTCCTGTCGCAGTTAGTACTTGCTCGAGCAGGAGAAAGGGCAGTCGAAATACTGATTGTTGTGTTGGTGATAGGCCTACTGGTTTCTTGGTTTATCAGAAGTATTCAGACTGGAAAGAATAGGAGGAAGGTCTGGGAGGGAGCGGCAGTCTTTATATACAGTTTTGACGAGCACATGGAACACGCGTCTCACAAAATCATATGCACATTACACTGATTGTGGGGAACATGTGCGTCCACAAGACCAGGTACGGATGTACAGCATATGAGGGGTAACGGAAATAGAGCTGAAGATCCCTGACAAAGATGGCAAATACTGCTGACTGGTTTGAAAAGCTGTATGGTTCATATGCAAGCGACGAAAAGTTACTGCAGAACACATGTCCTAGTGGAGAGACTAGCTCATATGTCGTTAAACATCAAACTCCAATTCGTGCTTCCGTCGCCTCACCAGAAGGTCTGGATCAATTCACACTTTATGCCTTCATTGGGCTGCCTCCGACTTCGGAAACGACCGAGTTCGAGCCTGCAAGCCTCTTTCTGCTGACCAGTCTGAACCCACCGAGCAGGACAACCGCTCCTTCGATAAGGAGGATGACAGCTAAGGTGATCATAGCACCGATGACACCAGCTACAGCCTTCGACATACCGCCTGACCCAGAGCTGCCGGAGTTGTTGCTCGTAGAAGTGCTTACCGAACCATCATCGTTGAGATAAGCATCGGAGCACACACCAGTTGCATTGCCGCATGCTTGGCACCATGATTGTTGATCTCGGATAGAGATTTTGTTCATGCCAGTGACGAAATCGTTCCACGAGAGTGGCGAGCTGTTGGTGTTGAAGAGAGGGTACTCAACAGGCTCGGAAGCGTCCGATGTAGTGCCATTGTGGAAGAGGAAGCGGACAAAGATGTCATCGTTCGATGGCCATGAGGAGGAGTCGACCGTGGCGTTCGTGACCAGCTCCCAGACCAATGAACTGGCATAGTCTGGGACTCCATAGAAGTTGGAGTTGACAGTCGTCAAGTTGGTCAGACCGAAGAACGAGAGCATGCCAGCATACGCGCCGAATTGAACGTTCAGCTTCGTCTTGCCCTTGCCAGTGATTGTGGCGTTGAGAGCCTCGACGACCTCTGCAGCAATGATGGAGCCTGTCACAGCTCGAATGGGCTCTGACTCATTGTATGCAAGACCGAATTCATGTTGATCTGCAAGATACTTGAGCTGTGTCATGGTCTCCTCATCCGGAATGGTTGCCGTTGCATTGTGAATACTTGCAACGTTCAGCAGATCCCAGATAGTATATCCATTCTTGTAACTGTTCTGAGACTCGGAGAAGGTATCGTTGATATCAGGGTAGATGGAATTGTAGAGATCTTGTGTCCTGCTCAATGTGTCCATGTATTCTACGGAGCTGAAGTAGGCATTCGAGCTTATTTGAGCATTGGCGCAGTTTGTGCTTCCTTGAAGCCAAGCTGCGTTCTCACTGTTGGCACCCGTCTCAACAGTTTGGAGTGGGATAAGCTGATAGCCGTTCAATGGTGCCTGTACAGTGCTGCCATTGCGTAGAGTCTGAGAGCTCAGCTGGGTGGGTGGATAGAGACCCTGAAGGAAACCGAGGGCCGAGTTCTGCAGAACGATATCGGCTGGTGCAGAAGCTATGAGTTGAGATTGCTTGACAATATCTGCGTTGATGCCGTAGATTCGCTGCGTGGCATCAGACGAGATGTAGCGGTTGCGGTAGTATGTGCCCGAGGTGAAGACTTGCTCATAGCCTAGGTCTGTCAGGTCAGCCGGCGGCGTAGACTTGGCTGTCCTGTCGCCATGTCGCGAGAAGATGTAGGCACCAAGGACGGTTTCCTGAGCAGCAGTCAGTGAAGCCGCAAGGGCTGCGGTGACACAGGTTGTGTAGCGCATGATTGTCTTTGGCACGATGCCGGTCACGACTTTGGGCAAGAGAGGCTGAAAGGTAGTTCACTAGAAGTAAAAGCTTTCAGCATTTATCTTGCCTCAGAGCAGTAGTGGAAGGAACGCGCAAAGATGGAGGGGTTGTCCCCTCGTACCTTCTCCCGGCCATATCCATTATCGAATACTCCATAACGCGGAAGTGACGTTCGAGCTTATCGGGCTTGACCGTGGCTCTGAGCTAATGCATTTTGACTCAGCGAGTTATCCGAAGATGAGATGATAGGAGCATTTCCTCCTCATAAGACGAATCTGGAAAGTGGTCTAACTGACACACACCGAGGCCGCCGATAGGACACATGTTGCTGAGACCTGAAACACCTTGTATAGAGAAGAGCTGCTGTGGAAGAAAAGAAACGGAAAGGAAATATCATCCGACGCGCCAGGAACAGAAACCGCGCTCGCCGTGATTCTCAAGGTACTAACCAAGTTCGTGTTAGCTCATTCACGAAAGTGGGGAATCGTCTGATGCAAATTGCAGACACCATAACCATCATGATAATGACCTTCGAGCCATCGGCAGCTTCCTCGGACTCGCTTGGATATCTGCTTGTCATCATATAGTATGTGTGGGCTGAAGGCAACACATCCTAGAGAATTCACGCGTTTCCATGCAATGCGCGGTACAAGCGTCCTCCCAGTTGCCGAACATAGATTGGTTACTGAGAGGTATACTCTGAAATCGTATAGGCCGGGAGGACGCCCGACACCAATCTTAACATTTGAGCATGCAGACAAGACACGCGTCGCAGCTCATAGCAAACTCATGAGCACTCATGAGTTCTCTAGTTGTACGTTGACTGCTGGCAATGCTATCTATTCTTCTCCGTCCCCCACAGCCCCCATTTGTTCCTCCTCAACTCAAGCAAGAAAGCCGCAGCCATTAGGTAACACAACCCCGAGTACACTTGCGTATATAGGTAAGGCCGACCAGACTCCGGCTTCCTGAGCTCAAGAGCAATGACTTCGGAGAATAGTGTCGGGGTCACGTCCGTCAACCAGACCAGCGATAGTAGCGAGGGGAGGTCCTTTAAGTCGACCACTTCCGCACTGATGGGTGCCACCGTAGCCCAATATACACCTGTAACGCCTTGTTAGTGACCTTGACGATAGAGCGGGATGCTGGGGAAGTCATCAAAAAGAGCGCAAGGGCGGACCCGCCAGAACACATTGTAGAGCGTGTCTTAGTCTCGTGCTCTGGCGGACGCCCTTCAGACAGCCAAACCTCGACGAACCCAAGGGAAAACTCACCGAATATCGACCCCGTCACCAACGCAAAAGACAGCAAACTCCCATAATCCCTCGCATTGATCCACCACGCAAAACACAAAATCCCCGACAACGCAGCACAGCTCCCCGACACAGTCACCCGTCCCAACCTATCACTCACCACCCCCACAAACATCCTCCCAATCGCAGTCCCTAAATTCACCATCGTAATCACAACCCCCGCCTCCGTCTGCCCCAACCCCAGCGTCCTCCCATAATTCCCCAGACTATACAATAGCACCATATACCCCAACAAACTAAACACACTCCACCCCAACACCATCCAAACCTGATACCTCCTCAAAATCTCCACATCAAACGGATGAATCGTCGGCCTAACAATCTTATTCCGATCCCTAATCAACCCCGTCGCACAACACAAACACACGAAACTCGTTATCCCCGTGATACGTAGTGACCACTCCAGACTCAACCGCTGAATCATGTGCGTCGTACTAACACTGTATATGATTCCTATGACACCACTCCCAGCGCTCGTGAAGCCCTGCGCCATGGAACGCTTCTTCTGGAACCACTGGCTAATCACGCCCGTACTCGGCTGCCAGATAACGCCCAATCCCACACCAACACAGATCCCCTGGCTGAGAACCAATTGCCACAATGTCGTCGCAAAGCTCGCAGTGATCCAGCCAATGGCCCAGATCACACACCCACTGAACATGACAGGGCGTGTCCCAAACTTGCGTAGCAGCCAGTTCACGGCGGGCGCGGTGACGAGCGCAGCCGCGAAGTTCGAGCCGCCGACGAACGCATAGTCGATGTCAGACGCGCCAGGAAAGATCGCGTTGTTGAGGTAATAGTTCAGATAGACGCCGTAGGAGGCTACGATGCCCCAGGTGAAGCCGTTGATCAAAAAGCAGGCGAAGATACAGACCCAGCCGTAGCCGCCGTCAGGGGGTTTGTCAGCGGGCGGATCTTGAATGTCTTCGACGTAAGCATTGGGTGATATTTCCGGGACGGCGATCTCGTGGGATGGGTCATGACCGGTCTTTTCGTGAGACATTGCAAGTGCTCCGTGTTTCGTGTCGAGGTTGTATGTACTACCGTTAGTGTATCGTGCCGTGTCGGACGTGACAATGACGGCCGCGGCAGTCTCGGTGGCGAAGTAGCACAGTGAGCGAGTGAAGGGACAAGGATAGGGACGAAGCGGATAAGGAGAGAGATCGCCTGCACGAAATGACTGGAAACGAGTAACCTTCACCATGAACTAACTTCTACTCTCACACTCGGCACGTTTTCTGCTTGCCTCCACAAACCAGAGACTTTGGAGAACCACTTTTTGGTACTGCGGGCAAATCCGATCAATGATGCTTTATCCTTGCTCTTGCATCGGCGGCGTATGCGCCTTCCCGATCTTTGATTGGCAGGTGCGGACCAGAAGCCGGCACTCGGCAACGACCTCGGCCTTGTCGCCTTGCAGTGCTTCCTTCATCCTCGGCGACATTTCCTGCTTACCGAGCGTCGATATGCGCCAACACATTAAACACCCACAACAGCCCCAGTGCTATACCAGTCCGTATGAGCAAGTCTCGATCGCTAGCATTCACGAACCACTTGACGAACTCATCGGTCGCGCTCGCGCAATGCTTGCTTACCCAGACGAACACGATTGTGACAATTGCGCTCTCAGCCCAGAAGGTCCACGAACCAGCGACACTTCTTCCTGCCGGCGCAAATCGAGGCGTGTCGATACATCCAAGTCGCAGCAGCCCCTTGGTATCAGCGGCAAGCCAGATGTGGTATTGAAGGATAAACAGCTCGAGCGAGAACGTGCCGATTGATGCAAATATGGGCGCGAAATGCCTTCGAACTACCTGATGGACATTCCTGAGCATAATATATGCCGATATTGGTAGAATCGACAAGAAGCTGTGGTATCGGTTGTAGGCAAACTTATCGCTGAATCGTCGCGCGATGAGAACGTATACTATGAGCATCACATATGCTGCCGCTACAGTGATGCCTGGCAGCAGCTTCCGAAAAGTCTGTCGAGGTCTCCAGGTAATGAAAGTGCTCATGTCGTGGTGCTGCATTGCCGCGAAGATCATACCGAAGAAAACTGCAATTCCATCCAGTACGACACGAAATGCAAACTCTCGTGGGTTGATTCGTGGTCCGGAGATCAATTGCAGCCCAGAGAACAGCATTGTGATAAACCGCTCTGAGCGCAGCACAAGCCCCAGCACTGCCATTATCGTCCCAGTATGGAACAGAACCTCATGCAGCGCCAATCGCCTGCCCTTTGGCGTCCAGAATGTTGCGTATGTGATCAGAAACCAGAAGCTTGCAAGACCAGGAAAGTAGTAAAAGTCGTAGGTATTGTCCATAACTACTGCAAGCAAGCAGGGTAGCAGATTCAGCCTCAAGAGTACTCTGACAACCCTTCTAAATGTGAAGTCGCCCGTCTTCTGAAAGTATGTAGCATGACCATAGCCTGTCAAAAAGAGGTAAGATGCAACGAGGACTCGCACAAGTTGGTAGACCCAGAGGACTTTTGACATTCCGAAATAATGGTATAGCAAGATGACGACCTGCATCCAGCCTTTCCATTCTTCTGTCTGAGCTCTTGACAAGATCCCAGAAGACCAGCCGTTATGGCAAGATTCATTGGTATGATCGGCCTTGTTCTGAGGAAGCACGTTCGGGACCGGTACTCGCTTCAATCTGATCACGCCGAGTGCCATCGCAACGGTTGCCACGAAGACGAAGAGCTGCTCGCTGACGAGCTTGTCTGCCTTATCAAAGATCAGCGTTCTATCTGCTACCCAGCAGTAGAGCGCAGTTGAAATGATCAAGATTGATGTACAGCCTTTGAACCATGGCTGGTCGACCTTGGCTCGTTCGTAAAGGTGACAAAGGACTAGCATCACTCCTATCACCTTCGTCCAGCTCCACGTTGTGCTGACCTTCGGCATGCAGGTGTAGGCTGACGACTTCTTCGTACCTATAGTATGCTTATTGCAAATTCTGTTCAGGAGAATGTCTGCTTGATGGGCGGCGATATCTCTCGTAACGTGTAGTCCGCCAGGAAGGATAGCGCTTGGTGTATTGTTTGTCATCTTGCGTGCTGCCCATGCGACTTCCAGTCCAGAAAATGCTTCGATCCATCCTAAGTGATAGATAATGCGGGAGAGCCTTGAAGCTGTCAAAGTTGATGCTCTTTCTGGATTGAGCCAGTCGGTGTTTAGAAATGGTGGAGGGACTGCGATGACTGGCGTCTTTCGGAGCCAGTTCGGATCTGGGCCTGGAGATAGAGTAAAATTTAACTGATGCGGCAGGTGCTGTACTGCTTTTCCCAACGTATCTTGATATTTCTGCATGAAAGTGTCGCCGCCATGCCTCGCTTGCCAAAGGCCAGTGCTGATAGTTACCGCTGCCCTCTGCGGATCTTCTCTGCGTAGATCAAGTATAGCTGTTGCCTCGGTGGTATTGATATAAGGATCCCAGAGGAAAGATAGTGAGACATTCTTGCTCTGGTATGATAGGTTTTCATGTTTTCCTGCTCCGCTGCTCGCTCGCCATGCATTATCACCGTCTAACTTCGCAGCAGCTGCCCAAAAGACCTGTCGAACCGTGGAATCGCCGATGAAGTAGAGAGTCTGGTTTTCCAGACACTGTGAGGTCAACTCTTCATCATAGTGGTTCAGCATGCTGCCATATGGCTGCCATTGCGTTTTGCTAGAGGAGCCAGAGGCAAAAGACCACCTTCCACCGCGCAGGAGATCAAAACATCTTTGCCCGCTATTGTCATAGTTGAGGACAACACCAGTAGCACGAATAAGCAATGCTACCACAGCCATCGCAACCACGGCCAAACAAACTGCGGTGGTGCGTCGAAGCTGAAATCTGCGCCCTCGAACTTCAACGGACCCAAACGACCGAGGCGGTGGGTTACAACACCATCGCATAATAGCAGACGCCATCGTGTTGGTGGTTGACATCGTCAAGGATCGAGACAAAGAGGTTCGCACAGTTGTTGGGGCGTTGCAGAAATTCGGCAAGAACGATGGAGAAGTTATGTTGTCATTTTCGGTCAAGGCCAATCTACCTTCACTCCAGGATCGATCTAGTGACGCTGGGATCGAGTGAATCTGCCGGACGCTTGCACAATCAGCCTGCATCTCTTAATATCTGCGCGGCTGGTGTAGTCATTGGTCAAGCGAGGAGTCCTCCATTGTGCATTGTCAAATGCTTAGGGGAGCAAACGAGCATTGAAGCTATACTCTCAGGCTCAGCGAATGCTTGTGCATCATCTCTCATCGAAGGTCTTCTGTGCTGATCTCAACGTATCTCAGGCTCACCCATCCACTCCGCAGGTTGCAGACTAACAATCTGCTCTCCATCCATATCAGCTACAGCGCCGCCCTTCTTGGCCCTGGGCTTTGTTCTCTTGACCAGCTTCCTCATCTCTTTTGCACTCGTCTCATCCTTTGCGAACACCTGGAATCCTCGAACATGTGTGTCCTTGCCATTCTGGTGATTCTCGCATATCCTCACTTGTACCACCATGGCTCTCAGCACATCACCTCCGACCAAATCGTCTTCTTCATCCTCATCCTCCACCAGATCCATGATACTATCTCCCACATCCTGTCGCTGCTGCATCCTCTTCTCGTAGGTTCTTGCTCTTCTTGCCTCTTGTGCCTCGTAGTACGACGGATCCCGACCTCCCACGCCCTTCAACGATATGTCAATCCATCCTCGTATCTTCTCAACATTGCTGCTCATCTCTCCTGTTTCTGGATCTACAGACTCTTCGACTTCCCAATGACCAAACTCAACTAGCCCACCTTCTGACATGCCAGCAAAGAACTTCATCTTCGTAGGTGTATAGGATTCGTCCAGTTTGAAATCTAGATATACTCTGAGTTTGACGATAGAAACCAATTTGAAGAAGTGCAAGGTCAATGTGTGTGGCTGCGGTCCATCACTCTGCCAGAAATGAGAAGGGCTGGGATGTCGCAATTGTGCCAGAGCACAGCCTGGTTTTGCTGAGGACAGAGTCCACGTGGCTAAGGAGGATATATCTCGTAGTCCAGCTAGAGCCTTCACGTCCTCTGTATGGTGTACAGACTCAAGCAGAGACGACTCTTCCTCATTTATGGTGTCATCATCTGCCGACCCTAGCGGCAGGTGCGAGATGTGCGACTCATCTGCGCCGTTTTGCACATTCCCAGCATTAACGGGCGTTGTGTCTGGTGCTCTTCCCACCTGATCTAGAAGCTCAACTCGTTGTTGGCGTCGAAGTCGGGTTGGTCGAGCCGCTTCTGGCACGCTCGACTCTAGATCGTGTGCTCGTGGTGCAGGCTGAGGAGTAGTCTGGAACCTAGGACCGGTTGGTGTCTCAAGCATAGAAGGAGGAATCGCTGCTGTTATCGCATTGGTAGCAGTTGGGCGTGTAGGCGTCGTGGCGGGTTGTTCTTCCCTTGCCTGAGCAGGCGCTGCTCGGCGTGCTGGTCGAGGCATGTTGTGGTCACGATCATGGCTACGAGAGAGGATCTCGAATGCATATTTGCTTCAACACCTCGAGGTCGACGCGTTGGCAAGTGAAAGCACGACCGTCACTGAATTTGCTTGGTTTGCACTCACGGTTTCGGGAGAATCTCGGTTTCCATTCAAGCTCCCCCTCGGTCGTGCCTTCTCTCCCTCTTCTTGGTCAGCTTGAAAGGCGGCCTTGCCCAGCCTGCGGTCTTTGCAAGGCTGCTTTGTGAAGGAAGCGATGACTTATCACCGATGCGACAGATCATTGGAGGTCGATGGTGAGGACGGAGAGGTGTCTGAATACAACGAGGACCACGTTGGAGTAGCAATGGCGTAATCCAAGCGTGATGCAATGCTTGAACACCTCCTCGAGACCCTTTCCTGCTAATGGTACCTCCTTGTTTATCTCATTCTCTCCAGTACTGACCGATACGACGTTCGGTATCTACGTATGATCTCTGTTGCGACTGTGATATATCCCAAGCTAGGCTCGACTTTCAGAAACCATCCAACAACCCCCCGCCACGCACAAAGATGGCAACAACAAAAGTCCTGCTCCTCGGCGGCCACGGCAAAATAGCCCTCCATCTAACACCGCTCCTCCTAGCTAAATCCTGGAACGTAACATCGGTAGTCCGCAACTCAGATCACGAGTCCGAAATAACCGCTCTGGGCGCCAACAAGCCCGGCAAAATCGACGTACTAGTCGACAGCCTCGACGACGTCACCTCCATCGACCGCGCCGAGAAAGTCCTCGACAAGGTCAACCCAGACATCGTCGTCTTCTCCGCCGGTGCAGGCGGTAAAGGCGGTCCATCACGTACGAAAGCCGTTGATGAAGTCGCAGCGAAGCATTACATCACCGCTAGCGTGAATCGGCCGTCAGTGAAGAAGTTCCTGATGGTCAGCTATATTGCTTCACGGCGTGGACGACCGTCATGGTGGACTGATGACGATCAAGCGGCGGCTGAGAACGTGAATACGAAGATCCTGCCTGCTTATTTTGCTGCTAAGGTTGAGGCGGATGAGCATTTGGCTGCTGCGGCAAAGAAGCGGAATGAGAAGGATTCGAGTTTCCAGGCGATCAATTTGAGGCCTGGGACGTTGAAGGATGATCCTAGTGATGGGAAGGTGTTGCTTGGTAAGACGCCTGCGAGGGGTGATGTGAGTAGGGAGAGTGTGGCGCGGGTTGCGGCAGCGTTGTTGGAGAGGAGTGATACGAGAGGTTGGTATGATTTGTTGAATGGTGATGAGCCGATTGATGATGCTGTGGCGAGGTGTGTTAAGGAGGGTTGGGATAGTATTGAGGGTGAAGATTTGGACAGGATCTATGCTAGGTCTGTATAATAGAAATAGCACTTCCGCTTTCGAGAAAGCTTCCAAAAACTCGAGAGACTGATCTGAAGCAATGTGGTTCAACGAGATAGTTTTGCACGTCTCATCGCGCCCAGAAACAAATCTGAGTGAGCACGGAGTACACCAGGAAACCATTCATCAGGTATGCTTTTTAGTCTACATGATAATAGATCCGCCGATACATGTACATCGCAATCAATATCTAGATCCAGTTTCCGTCTCTTTCTTCCACCTTCACCTTGATATCCGACTTACACACCTTGGCACCAGCGGTCGACTCGCTGTGCTCGTGCTGCGGTATACTCTCAAATTCGAAGCCATTGATGCGTACCGTACCCGGGACAGTGTCTGTGCACCTCCACGGCATCAGTTTATGCCACCATATCCGTCTTTCCCTCTGTTCCCGGTCCTCCTTCTCATCATCCAATTTCGCCACAAAGGGTTCACGTTCAATACCAGTGTGTACCCACCCATCCTTTCCTATGTATCTGCCATACCCGTATCTATATCCTTTTGCGTCCAGTTCTTCCAAATCTCCTCCAACCTTCATCACGTCGTCGATGACATGTGAGCCACTGAAGAAGGCGATCTGTGAAGCGATTGTGAATGGCATCCTCGGTAAAAACGGCTTGCGCAAACGCAACCTGAATGCAATTAGAACCACGAAATCGAAGGCCAGAATGGCGATCGAGATGATGAAATTGGCCTGTGAAATAAATATGCGCCGCGTCGGATGAAACTCCTTCGCAGGGATTGGGTATGGACCAGGTGCTTCCTCTGGATAAAAGCTTGTATCCCAAGACGAGACGTCCCTGGCAGATACGTTGAGCGGGAGTAGCATCGCTGAGTCGAACGAAAGCTGAACAGCAAAAAGGCGGCTGAAACCGTCTGACATCAGTTGCCTCGCTTGTTCAAAAGACGGAACTGGTTGAGAAGGATCAACGAGGCCGTTGCCGCCCATCGTCTTCTTGTACACATAGTTCGACCAATCGCGAGCGAAAGTATCGGTGTGCCAAAGAGGATCTTGGAACCAGTATCCAGTCGCCCGCTCGATCGTGGTCGCCATCGTTGTATACAGTGTTGCAGTCAGGTTGACTGTGCGAGGCACGCTATAGTTGTGAGGCTCTAGCGGAGTGACAGACATGATGCTGCCATTCATATCAGTGCGAAGTAAACTTCGTTGCGTTCTCAGCCGTGGTTCGCATGACAGAATTGTAGCGTTGTACTCGAATGTGCTGTTGCCGGACCCCAAAGCTGACACATCCTCGACGAGTCGACCTCGAACCCAACCTTTGACAGTGATGTTTTTGCAATCCGATTCATCGAAAGTGCTTGAAGTATTGATTGGCTGCATGTAATCTGAGATTTCGAAGGCGGACACACCGTCGGACAGCTGACCATTGACAAAGCCAAAGCCATCTTCATACATCATGTGATGCGAGTACCAGCATCCAGTGACTTCACTGCCTGGCCGTGCACTGTCTGGACGCGAGTAATTCGCCCAAAGGCGGAACTCCTTGCCTTGTTTTCGGAAGTCTATAGCCGCGCTAATACCAGGAGAGTCCGACAGCAGGTCGACACAATCTAGATCAGCGCCGTAGCCCAGAGCCTCGAATTCATACTCGGCTGAATCTGACGTCGGTGTAGTGCTTTTGAGGTCTATGGGTAGATAGCCATAGCTTGATGTTGTCCATGGTGGTAGATTAACCGATGAGGATAGGTTGGCGATAGTGGGATAGATCGAATCTACATTTGTGCTCGTAGACTGGTTGACCTCGAAGCTGTAAGGGCTGATGACATTCGGCTGATATCGCGCATCGAGAGCAAGAGGTGTTGAGGCGATCACATCCTGAGGCTGGAATAGACTTGCGACGGTGACCGTCAAGACTGCAGATAGCACAGTGGCAATGCTAAGCAAAGCTAGTAGGTAGTGGCGGAAACGAAACGCACTCATGAACAAAAGCATAGGTGGGAGGGACGTGTAGTCGACAAGTAAAGTGCTTGCAGCGCGTGCGTGGCCGTCGTAAAGATCCTCCATCGGCCGCAGGAAGGAGTATACCCGGCACACAAGCGAGAGGTACGCCCCCAACAATGTTGCAAATGCTGTTGGGATGAAGTTGAGTAAAATTTGCTGCACGATCTCGGTCTGAGATGGCAGATTTAGACCACCATTCGCGATAGAGAAATACGCGAGAGCAGTAAAAGCTGCCACACTGCATCCGACTGAAGTAATGACTAGTCCTGATACTGACCAAGAGATCTCTGGCAAGTGCTTTGGGGCCTCAGCGGCGCAGGACGTGGAGACATGTGCGAACTTGGTTGTCGCGAGTTCGGATTCGGATTCCGCACCACGTTGCAAGAGAGGCTGGCCCTCAGCGTCTTTTGTGAGACGAAAACTGCTTGCCGAAACAGCTTTTCGGATACCCTCTTCGGTGGCACCGCTCAAGCGGGAGAATGTATCTTGGACTTCTATGGAGCGGGATAACCTCATAATCTGCGCAAGAGAGTCTGGGTTGCGTGAAAGGCACAATTGTCGTGCAGGTGATAGCCAAAGGAGCAGCACGCAAAGCATCGCGACCAGCAACAGTAGAGCTTCTGTAGCAATGGCGAATGCCGGCACAAGGTGTATCGAACTCAGCACAAGGCTATGCGTGGCGGATTGCGCAGGCGCGTCGGATGACTCAAAATTGTGAGTCATGGCAAGAGCGAATAGCAATTTATGCACCGTCGAATATGTCGCGTATAGCGTATCGAAATCTAGGAGCTCTTCCGGCGACAGCTGTGAAATGCCTAGCGCGAACCCATGCATAGCGCTGGAATATCCTGTATTATAGTTGACATTCGCCTTGTTCAGCCTCGAGTCTTGATAAATTCTCACGCCATCGGCTATGTCAATCCTCAACTCGGATGAGTTGACTTTTGAACCTTGTGAGGGCGAATACCCATTCGAGATGATCGTTTCAAAATTGGTGCGGTTGAAGTCCTCATCCGACAGTTGCTGTTTCGCACCAGTAGCGCTGAAAGATATTACAGTCCCGTTGAGAATTGCCACGCTGGCTTCGCCTGGCTGCATGTAATATGATGGCTCGCAGAACATGGCCACCGCCGTCCCATTTGTGGAATAATCTGGTGGAATATCTGGATCAGTCACCCGTCTCCAAGCCACCAATATGAGATGCGGACTCTGCGGGCACGAGCCAGGGAGGGTATCATTCGTGTTAACGATACTTTGACCACTAGAGTAGTGTGCCTCGTAATTGCCGGCATTTTTTGCGACGCCGAATGGGGAGAAATCGAGTACCTCGTTGGCAATGCATCCCCGCCCGTCACTGAGGGTAGTTGTATTTACAGTGAAGTTCATCTCTATGGCGCTCGGCTGCCAGCATGATAGATCTGTCCAGTATTTGGTGGTATTGCTTGTGAGGGTGGTACTGTCCGTCACTGGATCTGAAGAGGGAGACCTTGCGAAAGGCGCTATGGCATATTGGCTGGTAGTAAACGCAGGTACTGTTTGCTGGAGCCAAGAAATGGAGTATGCTGTGTTGAGGAAGTTGCTATTCATCGTCACCACTTGATCTTGAACACCGACCAGCTTTCGTGCCCCATCGATCGTTGTGTTGTGAACAAGTGATTCGGCCCTTGTTATGAACATGGAATTCTGAACCGCTGGGATTATAACAGTGGCAAGTACAAAGAGTGCTGAAGAGTAGCTTACTACCCAGTGCCTGTGAGTCGATCAGTATTGTAATTCATGCAACCTGACCCACTGTACCTGTTATGCAGTGCCCTTGCCATGACGGTCAACACAAAATCCGTGTCATACCGGCACGAAAGGGGCGATATTCGACGTCCGAGATGCTCAATCGAGAGTTGATACCATGGCTCCAGTCTTTTGACGTCTAGGTCGATTACGGCTATCAGCATACCGTATAGCACTACCAGTATCGTGGGCAGGTATCGAACAAGAAAATCCTGTATGCTTGTAAAGTCATTGCTGCCGCCCGCAAATAGCACAGCGCCGATCTCGTGGTCGGTATAATGTAGGAACGTCGTGCCGCCTAGTAATGCTAGAGCTCCAAGGAGGGCGACAGCCAGAACCTGTCGCGTTAGGGAGACTGGCCTCCATAACGAGTTTGATTTTGGCTCGTTGCCAGCCATGAACACCTTCGCTCTGAGTACGAGTCCCGTGTGCAAGCCAGATTCACGGATGCCTCTCAATGTCTTGCCTATTGGTAAGACAACACTGCCACAAGGAGGGTTTGCAGCGAGCACCTTCAAGATCTAAGCAACATGGCGGTCCGTCGTTGCACGCCCAGCGCCAGCGCCAGCCGCTGCAGCAGATATATGAGACATTGAGCATCGATGTTCTAGGCGCTCAGTCTAACGAGACCATCGCACTAAAACCGGCCGTGGCATCCTTAGCCAGAATGGTTCTGTGAAAGTGTGGGGTCGTTGAGCTTCAGTCCGATATGCGTGTTAGTGTTCAAAACGTGATAAGCCTGAAGCATTTGAACAGTATGTGATGTAAGAAGGGGCGCCGTCATCTCATTCAGATCTCCTCCGTAGGCCATTGTGGACAATTCGAACGTGAGGACGCACTCGAACTTACCCTGCTTGTATGAAAAGAGGTTTCAAGACATGACCGAAAAGTCCACCTGGAACGATCGGTGGAGCACTCTTAGACTGCCAAATCCAGATTTGCTGGAGTGACACGGCATAACTAGCCGCGCTACAGATGTCTTTCATTGGCTAGACACTTTCGGAGTCACCTTGGTGACCTCGTAAGTGGCTTCACCACTCGATAGTTTTGTAACTAAGCGATCTGTCTACCATTGATTACCGCACTCCGTACAGTACTACGCGCTGAATCGAGAGCTTATCTTGTATTACGCGCCAGAGTGCTCAACTATCAGCTATAGAATGTCTCAAGATGTCTACACAGACTCAGGCAATGCATTGAACGGTGCCGATGATGACAAGCGGTTGCTCCGTAAGTACTAAGAGCCAGCTCTTCGTGGAGCAACCCTGCGCTGTACTGCACATACATTGGTAGGTAAGGAAGCAGTATGGAGAAGTCTGCCAATAGCTGCCCCTAGGCCGTCATCCTGGTCTTATCTCACATATAGGAAATCACATAGATATAAGGACTTCACGCACTGGTAACCAAAGACAGACTTCAAGAGACACAAAGTATGACTACTTGGATTACGTTTCACCATCACATTCTGCAGTTGGCATTGCGGACAGATGATTGAACGAATAGATGCAATTGTACAATAGTCTGGGTATCTACACTGTCATCCTAACGGGCACATATTCCAACTCCAACCATTTTGGGATGAACATCTCCATTCCAGCATGCACAGCTTGAGCTTCTGTACTCTACGATATACAACATGTCGTTGCTTAGGAGAGAGCCGCACCGTGGGCATTGTGCCTTCTCCGCGAGACGTGGGATCGAAGATCGCGCTTGGCATTGCTCTTGGCGGAGGCATTGTAGGCAAAGTTCATCGACACACCTGGCGTGCAGCTCATGCCCGCAGCCATGGGGATTGATGCTGACCAAGTACCACCTGCCACACAGCGGGAGAAAGAGCTGCCATCAGCCGAGCAGTTCCAAGCACCGACCTCGCAAGACCCACTGGCGGGAGGAGCCGCGGACCCAGTGCCAGTACCGATAGGAGCAGCAGCAGATGTGGCGGTGGTAGCAGCCGCTGCCGACGTCGCAACAGGTGCTTGTGTAGCACTGGATGCGTCGGCCGGGACAGTAGCGAAAACCCCTCCACCAGTTTGTGTGTATTGACCGGAGTCAGCAGTGGAGGAAGGCGCAACAGGAGCGACAGAGTTGCTAACAGCTGGAGCCGAAGTTGCACCAGGTGTAGAAGCTGAGGTGCCTGCAGGAGGATTGCTGCCACCGGCTGCACCGCAGTTACCCTGGGGAGCGCCCAAAGCGGCTCCTTGTGCCTGCTCGACCGATTCACCTGGGTTTGGGTATTTGACATCTGTGCCTTCCGGGACTGTGCAGCCATTACCGATGTTGGCAACGAACATATCAGGAAGAGGAGCGGCTTGTCGCTTGGAGACAGGCATGTTTGAAGGAGCATATCTTTTCTTCGCGGCTCCTTGAACCATGACACGGGCACAGTTCATGTACATTTCGCGGTTACCCACTTTGTTGTTCCATGTCCAAGCCAGTGTATGCTCTTCACCTGCTGTGATGTCTGGATGATCAGGGATGGAGAATTGGAATTTTGCAGCGCCATCGCCACTAGCGTTCTCAGGCAAGTTGCCGGCCACGTTAGCTGGACAACCTCCTTCAATTGAGTGGATGACCATCCATTTGGTGTTCTTGTCGGGTTTGGTGCCTTTTGCGAGGCTGATCTGACACGAGCCACCTCCGTGGACAGCACTGCCGGTGAAGCTGAGAGTTTGTGGTACTCCAACCGGCATAGTGTTCAAGGGTCCTGTCGCTACCTGGTCTCCAGCGCCTTTACATGGAAAATCATCGCCGTTATCAAGCAGAGGACTGTTGTTGGGGTTGCCGGCAGGCGTAGGAGTTTTCATGATCATGTGAGCGTGTGCGGCCGCCGCCAGTGCAAGAAGGGATGTAAAGGTCTTCATATTGAATATGATATTCGTGTCGACTGTGACGCGAGAGAGATCGTAAAATAATCTTCGAACCAGCGAAGACTTGTTATTCAAGGAGTGGTAGAAGTGGTTGGTACCAAGTATGTCTGGTATGAATTAGCCTCTGTTTTTTGGGGGGGGTGTTTTGATATTATTGTAGCGGGTGTATGTACAAGTGATGGGTATTAGGGTGGAGGGAGAGATTGCACATCAGCTGAGCAGGGAAGCCTTCTTATGCTTGCTGAAGCTGGCGCATCTTCTTTGTGCAGTGTTCGATAGAAGGACAACGGATCTCCAGATAGATCTGGAAATGGTGGGATCGGAAATGTCTGGGCAGCCACATACCTTTGTTTTGAGAGTCCGAGCACCAGATCTGATCGACTTGAACAAGGTACGGCAACAAAGGAATGGTCGTTGACTTGTTGCAGAAGCTTCTTTTCCTGAAGTAGCTCGTGTAAGGAATGGAACAGTCTGCCACAGGCACGACGTTGATGCAAAAGTCAACAATGAAGTTGTAAAGGAAGGTAGCAGGACTAGCCTGGAATGATCTCGTCTGGTCAGCAGTGTTGTAGAACTTGAAAGACAAGAAGCGATACAACAGCCATGGCGGTGGTTGATATATGTGCTGTGCAGAACTCTAGCACGGATCAAAGAACAAGCATATGGTCCCCTGATGTCAAGCTGGATACCTGCCTGAAGCTAGGATACCGATGCAAGGCATTCTGAAACATGGGTTCCCATTGGTAGGTTTTTCGTTCTGATGGTCGGGAGCCTGTACTACACGCAGCACAGGTCTCCGTGGTCTGCGACGGAACTCCGCCGTGTCGGGACAACAACCACTGAGAGGAATGACCAGCCAACAGCACCAACAGTGCACAGACATTGTGACTTCGAGGAAGCTGAATGAAAAAGCTGATTGGTATCGAGAATGTGAACCAGGAGGCTCCAGCACGGAGTTCTGGCGCGTGAAAAGCTAGAACGTCCGTGAAATGGATTGGCCAAGCGGTTGTGCTGGAAAATCGGGTGAGCTGAGGCTAGACGCATAAGATCGTCAGCGACCAAGCTTTCTGGGCTGGAGACCGTTGCCAGCCCCTGAACATCCGCCAAAGCAGAGGGCAAGCTGGAATGTGCAAGGTCAGAAGATGCTCAGGGCTTAGAGACAGAAATCGACTGGAGCTAGGGTCACTGAATTCCAGATGGTGCGAAAAGGGAAAGGACGAATCGCTACGCAAGGCAGGTAAGCTTGGCACTTAGGAACAGGTCTAGCGTCGGATGTGGAGAAAGGACAGTCCGAGATCTTCTTCTTTTGACTGGCAGCCGAGCCACCGCTCGTTGTTTCACTTAGCCGTCCATTGTTTCGCCTTCACACTCTCATGTAGCCAATCACTGCCACTGTTTCAAAGCGGTCAAAACATCTCGACCTGTTCAACGTGTCGACTTGCTGTATTCACCGTCGCATCGAGGAGCTGCTCCGAGCCATACGCCACACTTCATGGCAAGCTTTGTGATATTCGCTGTGACACCATGTTCTGCGCCAGGTTCAGATAAACTTGCGCCGTTGGACGGCCATACGAGCAGCTTGAAGACCGTGGCTCTCGGTCTTCAGAGTACGTAACACTTGACTTGTACGAGCCGATAGCCTGGACGAGCCGCAAGGCTAACTATTATCGAGAATGGGGTCCTCGCTTGACGACCCCAGACGAGGTTGCAGTTCAAGGTACTTTGGATGGTTCTCTTCGGCTCAAGACAGTTGCCCTGCAATCTACAGTACTCATTAACGTCTGTCAGAAGCAACGTGAAACAATGTTGATTGTACTTTGCAAAGTACTGCATGCTCATTGACACGATCCACAAAGAGCAGCATCAAGTTATGCTCTAGCGTTGCGAACCAATCCAGAATCAAGCACATCCGCAGTGGCATCTGCTATCATACAGTCGTGGCTGAATGAGCTGATCAAGCTTTGCAGCCAGATGGTTTGAGTTGCGCGAGTCGTCAATCCTTACCTCCCAACGATATATGCTACGCGGCACCTATAGCGTTCAAAATACACAATGCCAACGCTGTCAGGGCCACAGATATCGTGGCCGCAAGCCAGGTTCTATGGAGACGACGAGGGTCGTCTCATGATGACCCTTGACAGCATGGGTTAGTCAAAGTCGTTGAGGGCCAGGTACAAACACTAACGAAGGCCTCCTCCTTATCGATAAGACGTCGACATGATTTCGGTGATGAACACATTTGGAAAGGTTCACGACTGTTTGCGAGAAGTTCCAGGCGTGCCTTTGGCACTCTCATTCATCCCGTCTTCGTTGCCAATTTTCGAGCGTCTCAAGAGGCTTGGGAGCTTCATGTTCCCTCATCTCGCTGTACCAAATCTGGTCTTGCCACAAGAGTCGCGCTTTCTAACTGAATTGAGCAAGAGACGATACAGAGCAACCAGACGCTATTGAGTCTCGCCTGTGCGTTCCGAGAACACTGAAGAAGGGAGTTGTTTAGCGATGCAACTTCGGTACGCGCAAGGTCGATCTGGGCGTTTGCTACCGCACAGTCAGTGTGCTCGCTTTTATTAGCAGGGTTTATCTCCACCAAGGGCCGGGTTGTATGCGGAAAGTGGACGGCTTCTTGGAAGTTGCTAGGAACAGGTGAGTTCCTCTTCAGCCCTTCTTCTTTTCACATTGCATATTTTGCCCTTTATCCGCCTCGATATCACGGGGTTGAACCATGTCCAACTTTGTTGCCTTGTCATTCTTCCTGGCCTCATACACCACATCGACTGCGAATTCTCCTGCTTCCTTCATCGGTTTGTCGAGCCGGAAAGGGTATCAGCACTCTGTATAGCTGGATTTCACCACTACTTACCAAGTCCAATGCCAGTCAAGGTTGATGGAAGGCGACGTGTCCGACGATCGGCGTAGCACAAGGTCTATCTGCCATATAATCTCCCATGTGCATAGACTTCAGCAGTCCAGCCTTGCCAGATCAAAGGCGCTTTGGAGGGAGTGCTGGGGCTGAGCCTGTCCCCGACCCTACGATAAGTGCTGCCTTGTTGGTTGAGGCAGAAATGCTTGGCATCTTTCAGGTATCATTTTGCAAGATGATGACCTCCGTCGCGAGCGTCGAGGAGGATCCTTTCTTGAAGCTTGAGATCTAGATGGTAAGACGCACTGTTCCCTTCGAATTCCATACCTCTGTCATTTATCCAACAAGCAGCATCTTCCATCATTATGAACTAACTCCCTACCCTCTCGTCGCCATGTGGGCCACTTATTTAGGTGCAGTGAGGTTTCTTTGTACGTGCTGATGCATGATAAGGAGCACAGTAATTTTGAGCAAATCTGAATTACGTGAAGCACCGCACGCGCTCGCCTCTTTCGCCTCTTTAGCCTCTTTGTCTACTAGCGTCATGCAGCCTCTTGAGCCGAGGCATGTATGATGCGAGGCTGCGGTCGCAGTTTCGAAAAAGAGAAGTCATGCATCTCTTCTTTTAGCAAGCATGGCAAGGGCGACCTCAGACACGTGCTCGGAGCCTGTCGCGATCATAGATATCCACATCTAGCATCCTTCCACCTGCAGCCGTATGGTCGATTGTCTCTTGTAATCAGAAAGGATCATGAAGTTTCAAGTCGGAAATCCTGTGGCGCAATGATAAGGGCAGCGACGGCTCAAGGGCCCACCAAACCGCGCAAAATACAATAAAACCACAATCAACATTTTGATCTCAGCATGGCTTCTCAAAGACAGCTGCTGTTGCAACGACTCCTCAGCAGCATACCTGCTCCTCTTCGAACCATGCTTGCCCTCCTATCCACGGTGTTCTCCCTACGGAACGTCCTCTTGCTGTTCTGCCTCCTGAACCTGAAGAACCTCCCTTTAGCATGGGAGCTACGTCTGCTCTACCGGGGCTGGCGGTCGTGGCGCTCGAAGCGCGATGTAGCTCGGATTCTTGATACGGCGGCCTCCCGAGCATCTCCAGACTCGAAAGCGCCCGCTTCATCCCACCCTCTGTTTGCGCCGTTGACGATCAGCTCGCGAACACCTCTACTAGAGATAGACCACAACATCCACAAGTCAAACAGCACATATTTTTCCGATCTCGATGAGTCGCGTACAGCATTGGTGGTCCATTTACTCTCCTCTACCAAGTTTTCACCTGCAGAATTGGACAAAGCAGGATACAAAGGAGCATTCGCAGTCATACTCGGCTCTGTCCATACTAGTTTCCTGAAAGAGATCAAGGCATACGAAAGGTACGAGGTGCGCAGCCGGGTACTAAGCTGGGATCAAAAATGGATTATCATTGGATCAGTGTTCGTACGACCGAAGAATGCAAAAGACAGGATACGTGAAGCGAAGGACAGGGCGCGGAAAGCGAAGTTAGAAGGCAAGAGTGAGGCAGAAAACAAGACTCCACCAGATGAACATGATGGTGGGGAAGTACTACTGGCAACATGCTTGTCCAAATATGTCGTAAAGAAGGTAAGTCTTGTTGAGAAATCCCTGGTTGACCATACATCAACCTGCAAGACTCTTTGTCGTTGAGACACGTCGGTCGACGCATTCGTCGCTCGTCCGGCAAATGGTCCTGCCGTCACAGTTGGACTAATGTGTTCGCATAGGGTCGCTTCACCGTCAGCCCTGAATGGTGCTGGGTAAGCGCCGGCTGGATGCCCGAGAAACCAGCCGATCGAACTACGCCACCTGTTGTGGTCGACTCCTCCGCGGCCATGACTCCAGACACGGAACAAATCGATAGTGCGGTTAAGCTCACAGCGGCAGATCTTAGGAGAAGAGCACAAGAAACTGCAGCCAAGGCTGCTGAGAAGCTGGAAGAAGATATGAAAAATGGCACGGAGGAGAAGTTGAGCAAAGCCGACGAGGCTTGTCGTCAGGCAGCTTCGAACTGGTCATGGGATGATATTGAAGCAGAAAGGACAAGGGGTATGAAGATCGCAGAGAACTGGTTGGGCTTAGACCGCAGTCTGAAAGAGCAGTGGGAGGAGGATTTTGCCAGAGGAATTGGGAGGTGACGACTTTTGGTTTTGTTTATGACCATGTCGGTGTCCCGGGCGGATGCAACATGATATGGAAGGCCTTCAAGAAAGAGAACATGCGGTCCGGACTTGGATCGATGCTAATACCAGTCTTTTTATCCGCCTGCGCTGTACAAGGTCCGGTTACCTTCCAGGCACTCAGAACTGACCATCATAGTATTCGTCGCGAGGTCGAATACCTGGACAATTTTACCTACCCGAAATAGCACTACGCTATCTCAACATACATGCCACATCGACTGAGTGTGGTCTTGCGGCAGTAATTGACCTTTCATCGTGGTACCCACACATATACGACCGTTGCCTGACCAGGCTACGGGCTGTCCTCGAGACTTCGCCAAGATTCCTACTCTCAAAGCTCCTGTTGTCCGCAATACAACAAAGACAGGTCTCCGTGGCGCGGAGACGAGGGGGTCACGATGTGCCCACGTGCCTTTCGGAATACTTGATCACGCGCAGTACTGGATTTCGATCGGCCGCGGTTGCAACTGCATTATGCTACCAAGCAAATATCAGCAAAGAGCCTGAGGCGGAAACTAGATTCAGATCTTGTCATCGGCGCACAGCAACCCGGGCGGCAGCGAGTTGTGATTTTTTATCTAGCGCTTAGGACCGGTCTCAATATCTGTGTGGTGACGTTGCCACTTGCTGGCGGTCTTTGAACCCGTTCGCTCTTTCCGGATGCAGCAGGTGGTCCGCTCAGAAATGGTCAAGCACGTTGTTAGCAGCAGCAGCAGTAATGTTTCTAGCGCCATCCGAATTCCATTCGAGCAATTTACGCATTAATAGTTTTCGCCTCCTCAGCGCTCTCGTCTGTCGACTTTGACACCTATATCCGTATCGGGCAGCATGATGCCCTAGAGAGGAAGCATCAACATGGCACAAGATGGTTCCGCTAGCACCACTAGCTATCTATACGAACAGGTTCCACTTCTTCGGCAATCTGTTCCTTCAAGTCCCTCCGTCCCTCGAACTTGATCTGTCTTCCCTTACAAGGCAGGACCACCATCCCGATACAGTACAAGCACATATCGAAACTTTCCTGTTGGCCCCGCAGACTGAATAAACTCTCATACGAACGTTTCGCCAATCTCACTTCGGAGATACGATCCTAGCTCGATGGCCTGTGTACTTGACCTCAGTTTCCTCAACAGGCAGGACATCACTCCTGATCAAGCACGAGCAAGTACTCAGACTTCAGACGCGCCCCGCAGATCGAGCACCAGCAGATACGAGCGTCTTCACCATCTCCACCCAGATTACCGCCCCTAGTGTACACGTCAGGGACTTCGACCTGAGTTTCCTCATCAGGTAGAAGGCAAAGCCCAAATGAGCTCGAGCACATACTCAAACTTCCACGCCCCCGCCGCAGACCCAGCAGATGCCTATACGAGCGTTTCGCTAATCTCACCCGGAAATACGATCTTAGTTCGCCGGTCCACGAACATGACCTCGATTTCCTCACCAGGAAAGTCACCCCTCCCGAAGAGACCTAAGCGGAGATTCAAAGTTCGCATCTTCCCGGCGACCCAACAAACTAATATACGAGCGGTCTCACTCGGAGATACGATCCTAGCGCGCTGGTCCACGAATATGACACCCTTACCCTATGAGGCAGAACAACATTCCAGATCAAGCTCGAGCAAGTTCCTAAACTTCCCAACGACCTCACCAGTCTCAGGCCCTTCTCATACGAACACATCGTAAACTTCCGCTCGGAGATACGATCCTAGCGTGCTGGTCGTCGAAGATGATCTCTTTCCCGTAAGAAGCAGGTGTTCCTTCCAGAACGAACAAGCTCGAGCAGATTTTTACACCTTCTGTGCATTCCGCTAGGCCCCTGCAACATCTCATACGAGCCACCGTAAGCTTCACTAGGGCATACGATCCTAGCGCCCTGGTCAATGAAGTTGTCATGACTTGCTACAACAGGCAGTCGACTTGTCCTTGAACAGTATATACTAGTTCTGGTTCTGCTGGTGTCGATCGAGGTCCACTGCTCGCAGAAGTTTTCCGGACTATCCATCCACGGCGTGATGTGGTGTGAGTGATGGGGAGAAACCTGGCTTTGCGGACACGACGCCACTTAGCAGGTCGGTCTTCGATATTGGTCTACATTACTGGATTTGGTAGGCAGGATTGCGTCGCGGTAGGACACGCTATGATCTCAATCCGACGCAGCTGTCGCACGAAAAAACCAAGGTAGCGTCCTCATAACTCGATGTACTTGATCACGAAAAACAGTGCAACAATGCAATACTCCCAAAGTCGTGCCAGGAACCAACGCAATATATCGGAGGCTGTATACAAGAAGTCTCGTATGGTTATTCGCTTGGAGTCGCCTATCTACCGGTCGTGATTTGCAGATTGCAGCCACTAGCTACTGTATCTATCGTCGTGCTGTCGCTTGTTTCGCACAGCCCGGTATAGCAACTGAGATGAAGATGGTGGATTGACTGTGGACGAAGACAAAACTGAGAACCCAGAATACTATCCAGTTGAGTTCAACAGAAGAACATGGCCTGAAGATCTACACTGGTGGTTGGTATATTCGCTTTTGCGATTCGAGCTTTGCCATCGTCACAAGTAGGGAGTATTTGCCTGCACGGTTCTCCCGACTATCCTAAATACAAATCCAGTCTGTATTGAGCGGCAGGAACACATTATATGTTTTCATAGTCTCAACCGTTCCTAAGAGCAACATTGTACAATTTATTGGCTTCCCATGTCCTAGAATAAATCTTGGCAAACGTCCAATGCATAAAAATGGCATGAACACCGATCCTCCGCATCGCAGTTTACAAGCATGCACGTAACAGTAAGAGAGCAAGCATGTTTTACGCAATGACATGTTTCATTCAGCCAGCGAGAGAACAGAAACAGTCAAAGATTCTCATTACATCAACGAAAACTCCCTAGCCAAATCCATGCAGAGCCATCTCAAGCATTGTCCTGACGACCACCATGAATTTGTTCGAGGAAACTGCGCCCGGTAAAGTCCGCAGGGCCCCGGAGAAACGCGCCATCGTGCGACGTGTCTGTGATGGCTCTTCTGTAGCTGCCCTCTCGGTTGTGTGCCATTTCATGGTGGACGTCACTCAGGACCTTGTGAAGTTGATAAACAGCAGTGTAGTAACGGTACTGTAACTCCTCATTTGGCTACCAACGTATAACAGCAACTATTGTGAGCAACTGTGACTACCCCCTATGAAATACAAGTTTTCAAGTCTCAAGTGCATGACTTTTGATACAGCTGCTCCGCAGCATACACAGCAATACAACCATTGACAATGCCGACGCCGATAGACTCCCACCCTCAAAACCAAGGCAACCACGTCGCATCCTCGCATGACAACTCAAAAACACCATTTGCAATCCTTACCCCTCCCTCACTGACAAAAACAACCGTCCCGTCCACATTATGCACCAATCGCACCCTCATCATAATGCTAGCCCCCAGATGTTTCTACATCCAAGGATACCACAACCCATCCATATTCGCCAGTTTGCTCGGATCCGTAGCCTTACTGATCAGATCCACGACGTTCTGGCATGCAGGCAGGACGCCGCCTCCGACAGTGACAGCATTAGCAACTGTACTCGTTGTCGCGACTGCATTTGATGGACCAGCGACTGGTGTACTGCCCTCGCCGTTCGCGGTTGCGTTTTGGGTATTAGCCTGAGGCGTGGCTTGTCCTGGTGGTTGTAGGCCTAGTTGTGTTGTTCCTAGACTTCTCGCTCGTCGCGTGATACTTCCCACGTTGACGTTGACAATCTCTCTTAGCTCATTTGGATCCTCAAGACGTCCGAGTTCCATGCCTGCGCCGTGGCCGCCGACACCTCCGCCGCCAGAGCGTGTCGAGATCCAGTTGTACATCTCATCTCGGACGAAGATGGATAGCGTCTGCTCCATCTCATAGCCAGAGTCGTATTCTGCTAAACAGCGAGCTATGGCCATGAGTGATGCTGTGAAGATTCCTTCGACTGCAATTGGGCCCATGAGCATTTGAATATTCGGCGTGAGTCGGAAGGGTACAGCTTCAGGGTTGAGGAAGAGACCACGCTGGGAGTTGAGAGATGGTAGTAGGTCGGAGGACCAGACATCTCCGTTACGTCTTGCAATGTTGATCTTGCTTGGATATCGAGAGGCCATGTGCATGACGTAGGTGAGGAACGTGGTGGCTGCATACTGGTAAGCGAAGTGCTTTCGGAACAGCCAGAAGTCTGCGAAGTTGGGGTAGATAGCCTGGAAGTAGCGGAGGGCGATGACATTTGGCATCCATCGATCTTGAATCTGAGAAAACAGCTCTGTCTTCATCATGCTTAGCTGTTCAGGTGTGCGCTGGGCACTCTTCTGTTGCTCAACGATGACTCGGGTGCGGTCGAAGGAGTAAAGGATGGGGTCGTCGCGGGACATTGGAGCAGATGTTGACTGTGACTGTCGGCAGTAGTCTTCGTAGATTGTTTGCATAGTGACATAAGATGAGTCGTCTTGCACCAGCCTGATATGCGGTGCTATCGGCACAAAGATGGGCAAGTGGAAATACAAGTTTCGTCTTCTGGACTCCTTGCGTTTGGCGAGTGTTTGGTTGAAGATGCGGAAGAGCTGTACTATTCGCTCTTCACGCCTTACATTCCTTCCTGTCGGGTGCTGTACCGCGAACGGGTGGAGAGAGCCATCGTGGCCTCGGATTGTCAGGCGACGATGACATACGCCATTGCCTCGCACAAGCTGAACCGTCGGCATGAAACGCTCGATGCGGACGAAGTCAGTGTTCTTATCCTTGTGCTGTTGGTACTGGCCAGGAACCTCGATCGTGTCGTCGAACTTCAGGAACTTGAACTCGCTTAGGTGATGGCTATAGGATTCAAGTGTGACCCACTGTTGTCGGTGATCGAGCTTCTGCTCAAGCTTCTCCCGCCATCGTCGAAGCTTGTGGATGTACTCGTACATGGTTGGCTTGACTCTGACGAAATCTGCTTCGAAGGAGTTCCGTAAGTGCGCTGGCAGCACAGATTCGGCAAAACGAGTAATATTCGCTTCCGTCGCTGTCGGAAGCTTGGCGCCCTCTGCATAATGGACTGGTGCTCGACCTATGTAAGCGAGACCATCGTTCAGCAGTGCCACAATCAACCGATGGGCGTCTTCATCCGGAGGACATTTGAAGTGCTTAGAGATCTGATCGGTCATGGTCTCCATCGACAAAGCCAGCAGTGGGAAGGCAGTCTTCAGACTAGACATGACTTCATCAGCATGATCCCACGGCTTCTTCGGCTGATCTGGCTTCGCAGCTTCGACGTCGTTTGTCTTCGTGTCGCCATTCGGTTCCTGCTTCAACTTAGGTGACCCAGCACTGCCATTGGTCTGTGCTTGATTATCTCCACTAGCAGTGTTCGGCCGCGAGGGCGTGCCGTTGGCTTGTTGACCCGGTTGTGGCGAGCCTTGGCTCTCCTTCTGCTGGCCCTGTTGCTTCTCTCTGGCTTCCTTCTGAGCTTGTCGTGCCTCGAATTGTTTCTTCTTGGTGATAAACTCTTCTCGCGTAGCTCGAAGATGGTAGAACAGTGCCTGAGGAAATTGTTTAGCGATCCGCGCAAGTATTGTCTTGGCAAGTGCAGCCTCTTTGTGCTCAAGACTGCCTAGCAATTGTGGGATGAAGGTGGTCCAGTACCACACAGGCGTATCACCTTTGAACTCCTCGAACGCTTTCGAGATCTGTCCTTCCTTGTTGTCCAGACTCAACAACCACAAGACCCGGCTCAACATCTTCCTTGACTTGTGATTCTTGTATAATCCAGCAGCTTCGAGGTAGACTCGGACTGCATTACTAGCAGCCTGGATGTCTCGAGGATTCTCCTTGAACTTCCTATCGCAGTATTGTCCCCATTCTGCCCAAGCCTTTGCCAGCCTCAGGTCGTAGTGTAAGGCGACACCGAAAGCATTGTCAGCATCCTCAGTCTGCTTCAGCTTGGCGAGGAACATGCCCTTCAGAGTATAGAATTCAGCCTTCTGTTGAGCTCCGAAGTAGTTGAGGTTCGTATTGTTGATAACATCCAAACCGTTGTGCAGCTCAGAGTCGTTCTGGTAATGGCACTTCGCCTGCTCTCGCAACTTCAAAAAGGCTTCTTGGATCTCAATGTTGGGAAGCGTGTAGATCTTGCCTAGCTGGTTGATGCAGATGTCGGGCATATTGTGCTTCCGTGCAACATGCGCGAACTTGTTGATGATCCATGCCGTCTCATGATAGCCACGGAATGCATAGCTGCTGTTACCAACGTTTTGACCGGCTTGTTGAGGGATGAGCGGCAAGTATGTGCTGTTTACGAGCTGGAACACATGCTGGCGCCAAGTCACCAAGTCTTGCCAGGCGTTAATGTCATCCCAGATATTCGGTAGTCGGTCTCGCCAGGCTTGCAAGAGCAATTTGACTTCCTGAGATTTGCTGTCCAGGTTGCGTTCGTTTGTGCTCATGAGGCTGTCACAAATTATGGACGCATCATGTAACTCCACTAATTGCTGGAAGTTTTGCAGGATAGGTACGTGGGCATTTGTCAAGCCCTTTGGCAGCTGGTGCCACTTTCTGATGGAAAGCTGAGTTGCTTCATCGCACACGTGCTGAAACTCACCTCTGGGTATCTGCTTATTGTTGTACTGCAGAAGTGCCATGAAAGCCTGGAAGAATGCTCGTCTGGGAGTTGGCGAGTCCGAGACACTCTTGATCATGTTGTTGAGGGACACTCTATGTTCTTCTGACGCCCAAGCATCGATGTTGCGCCACATAGCTTCAAGCAGTAGATCGTTGAAGTTTTCGTGCTTAGCAAATTCGACCAGAATGTCCCATTGTTGGAGCTTCTGGGCACAAATCATCCAATGGTCCTCCCAGACGTAGTATTCGCCTTGTGAGAAAGGCACGACACCGGTCCGGGCTTTGACCTGTGCAGCCTCCCACAATTGCTGAGCCTTGTCCCACATACCGTGTTGCTCGTACGAGAGCGCCGCATTTGTCTCCATGAACTTGCAGCGTCTTCGCCAAGTACCATAGAACAGGTCGTCCTCCTGCAAACCAGCATAGACTTCCACTAGTGCATCAAGGTTGCTCTCGCGAACAGCTGGTGTGTCAATCAAAGGATCAACGGCAGACTCCTCAAGCGACACCAGGGTGGTGTACCAAGCATCATAATGTCGGCTCAGAAACTTCATGACATGAGGCGGAATCTTGAAGCGTGGTTTGGCACGAACGCAGCCCTCAAGAAGCGCTTGGACAACATTGGGTCGGTGGTTGAGTTGTCGCTGATGGTATTCTCGAGTCAGTAGAGTGACCATGCCCTTCTCCAGATCGATGCGCTCGTCTCTGGCAAGAGCTGACCAGAACAATGGAAAAAGCTTTGTCCACAAATCATGAGCGACATAGTCGTCCACGTGCTGAAGCTGTACCAACGGCTCGAGGATGTGCTTGGCTCGTACATCGTACAGCTCTTGGTTGAAACTCTTCTGTGCTAGAACAACGTCTTCCAAGCTCTCATCGATAATGAGCTCGTCTTTCTTCTGCTCTGGGTTGACGAGATCCTTATTGTATAGCTGAGAGATAGGGCAGACTGTCAGGTCCTCATGATGTAGTCTTGCAGGCGAATTCATCTCGATCGATCCGACCAACAATTGAGAAGCTTGCTTCAGCCAGAAAGAATCAGCCAGCGTATCCCAGTTTTGCACAGTCAACACGTATTCAAGACGCTTGTTGGCACTTTCCGATAGGGCGCTGTTGAATATCTGCATGAATCTGCTTCTCATCTTGACATCCTTCGCACGCGTTCCTATCAAGAAAGAATGCTCGAGACGTACGGTGAGCTCGGTCCTAGTGATGGCTCTATCCTCGTAGATCTTGAGCACAAGCTCGAGGAAGCGTTCGAGAAGATCAGGCTTCGGCCACTTCTCGAAGACAAGCATTTTGTGTAGCACAGCCGTCTTCTCTTTGAGCGTTGGCCATGACTCGGCGGAGTCGAAGACCCATTTCTCGACCATATCAAGGATCTTGTTGCATATGTCAACATTGAAAGACTTCTCAATGATGGACGCCAGGGCACTCAAGAAGGGTCGACGAAAGTCTCCCAGGGTTGACATCCTGGAAGAGAGAACATCGATTGTCTTCTTCAATAGATCTATGCCCACTGCGAACTCGTAAGGATCCATGATGGGCTCTCCAGGTCGCCAACCTTGTGGCGCTTGGCCAGTCGGTGGCACATATGCGTTTAGATGGTCCTTGGCCAGTTTCCCTTGCATGGCGCGCATGACAACCCCGAAGTGATCATCGACCGCGGATGGCTGTACTTTCGACAAAGTCCAAATGTTGTTGATGCCCGAGACGAGGTTACCTGATGAAAGTGCGTCGCCAATAAAAGTCTTTGCATACTTTGTGAAGAAATCAGATTGGGTTCCATCCAGCTCCATGGCATCCTCATCCTCGGTCTTCTCCTGTGGAATAGCCTGCAGTATCTGCCGCATCAGAGATGCAGAGTTGTCATCGGGAGCAGCGTAGTGCAGGCAGTCCTGAATCTCTGGATCTTCTATCTTCAAAGGCTTCTCGAGAAGCCGCTGAATCAAATCAATATGCGCTGTGATCCAGTCACTGGCTTTGATGCTCAACAAAGTTCTCATGACCTGTAGTGAGTTGATCATTGTGGTCAGATGTTTGTCATCAGGCTTATCTGCTTTCTCGCCGGTGAGGGCGCTCTCAACGGCCTTTTCGTACAGACCAATGTCAATGTCTGACCATAAGGCTGGCGACAGCAATTCTTGTAACGTGACGATAGCTTTCTTAACCAAATCGGTTGATGGGATTTGCTGTTGTGGCTTCGGGGCTGTTTTCTGCTTGAGCTCGGCCGCTGGAACAGGGTACCGCTCCTGTAAGGACGTTATGAAGGCGATAAGATACTTGATGATGATTGTTCTTTGGTCTAAGGGAATTTGCCACGCGTCTCTGCTTGGACTTGACACAACTTGACCGTTCGCGTCCCGCTTATTGGCTGGAGGAGAGCTTTGTAACACGCGAGTCTTCTCCCACTTTAGCACGAGCTGTACCAGAGATAAAGCCAATTTCTTGCTTTCATTATTAGAATTCAGTGGCGGTGCGATCTTGTGCAGCATCTGAACCATCGTAGATACATAGTATTCACGTGAGTCGTAGAACAGATCTGGCTGACGTGCGATGAAGCTGAAGATGCTCTGCACTTGCTGCAGATTGCCGGTTTCTTCGTTCAGGATTTTCCTTGGTAGTCTAGCCCATGTCGGTCTGCCTTTCTCACCAGGTCCTGTCGCGGGCACTCTGACTGGCAACACTGGTGCCAAGATACCAAGGGCTTGAGTAACGAGAGTCTTGCCTTCATTCTGATGGGCCTTCAACAACTGATTGTAGACCTGAATTACAAGCTTCGCTGGTGTCTCGTACGATCGGAAGAAATAGCTGATCAACACGTAACTAGCATATTTGTTGATTGTGTCTTCCAGACGAATGCAGGCCCAAGCATATTTGATAATCTCCTTTCGAAGGTCGGAAAAGGCATCCTTGTGATATTTGATCATGAAGGCGGAAAGTTGGAAAGCTTCCATACGAGCATGGTCGACGCCTCGCTGTGCCCACTCGTCAGGTACGTCCGACGGTGGGTTACGCCAGAGCTTTTCGGGGATGAGTTCCCTGGTCGCCTTATCGAGGACTTGCCCGGACTGCTGCAGCCCTAATCGATCTCGCTGCACGTCCCGCGCCAGGATAGGATTGACGACGTTGCGCAGCACGAAGGTCTTGAAGCGCTGCGAACCCTTTGTGTTGTACGTGTCCAAGCCTTTCACGACGAGAGATCGTTGGAAGGATGTGGACGATGAGCACACGACGTTGTTGTAAAGGAAGCGCTGCAACACCACGCCTGACTTGAGTTCATCTTCAGCGCAGGCAGCCAGAAAATCCCACATGTAGTCGATGTCGCATTCTGGCATGGCAAGGTAGCGCGTGACAATCGACACCAGCTGTTCTCCAGCTTGGACTGCACGCAGTCTTTGCGACTTCACGAGCTGATCCTTGATAAGTCGGTCTCCCAAGTCCTTGGTCGCAGGGAGCAACGTTTTCCGTAGTTGAGGCTGGTCTTTGAGCCACAGCTGACCATCTTCTTGTAATGTTACCGAATACACGATGTGAATCGTGTTGATGATAGCAATGTACTTGTCATCATCTATCAGTCCGTCGAATGCTGATTTGATCAAATCTTCGGTCTCCTTCTGGAGGAAGTCTCTCAAAGGACCACTTGCGTCATCGGCCAGCACTTGGCCGAAGAAGCGACCGTACTTCTCGTTCGATAGTCGTTCTTTGAAGAAACCCCAACTCTCTTTGGGGTACTTGTTCATATAGAGTATGAGAGGCGTTCGGAAAGGACTGCTAGTTGTTCTCCTCAATTTGCTTTCGAGATCGAGGACACTGTTAACGAGATCTGCCATAAAGGTTGTCGCGGCAGGAGGGAGGAGGTGGAAGATGTTTAAGATAGCCGCAACGATCTTCATCTGTGGCTGTTGTTCCACAAGGCCGAAAGACACCTTTTGCAGAAGCTGCTCGTCAGCGATGACCTTCATATGTTCAAGAAGCCTGGCTCCAATCTCGACCTTAAAGTAGTTGGTGAGCAGTGTCAGCAAGCGAGCCAAACCTTCAAGACCAGCCACTGTCAAGCGCTTCGAGTCCTGCAGATTCATCAAGATTGGCCTCAACCCGTTCTGTAGCAGATCCTTCGGAAGCTTATTCGTTTGGGCCAGTACTTCTTTGAGGCCATCATTGGCAGCATCAATGATCTCCTTCGACTTCGAATAGAGGAGCTTGAAAAACACAGTGATGATTCTTGCACGGCTGTTGTTCTGAGCAGTGGCAAAGTCTTGTAATCCCATAGCCATAGAAAGCAGCTTCAAGCACGAGACTCTCAGGTTTTTGATCAATTCAGCGTTGTTGTACTCGTCAGGTTTGGGATGCAGAATTTCTGCATCTGCATCCGCAAGAGCCAGAGACTCCATCATAAGCCGATGAAGCTGATCGTTGAGCGGCACGAGATCATGACCAAGGTTGAGAGCATATGTGATGGCATCAATAAAGCCAGTCTGCGTCAAGAATGGCAATGCTCGCAACGGTTTGTTGAAGATAGGCTGCAACAGTCGATCTCGTACAGGCAATATCAGCTCATAAACTTCAGCACCAGTCTCTTCGGCCATAATGCGGAGTGCTTGTTGGGCCGCACTGCGTACATGAGCATTCATGTGTGAGAGCTCTATGACGAAAGTCGTGCACAACTGATGCAAATTGCTCTTGTCGTTGCTAAGTGTGTCCTTGCTGATGCCTTTGCAACAGCGGCGAAGGATGAAGTCAAGGGTGTTCTGTGCAACAACTCGTGTGCTCGCTGGCACCTCGGATGGTGTATCCTTGATCACAAACAAGAGCGCCTTTATCAAGTCGAGCTCTTTGCTGAGCAGGAAAGGGTGACCTAAGTCGATCTTCGTGATCAAAAGCTCAATCGCTAGCGTAGCGCCTGCCTTTGTGAACCACTCGACTTCTCGACATTTGGCGCAGAACGTATAGACAAGATGGCCGAACAACGGCAAACGAGCGGCGCTTTCGTCGCTACCGAAAATAGCACGAGCAGTATCGCGAATGGTGTAAATCGCTTGCTCTGCAGCTTCTCGTATGGCGACGTTGTCAGAGGCAAAACAATCAACGAGAACGTCTGCAAGGACCCTGGTACTGAGATATCTTGCTGTCTCACCTACATTCACGTCGAACTCTTTCGTCTTCCAACCAGCGTCGCAAAGTGCTTGCCCGAGCTCGATGATGGTAAAGTGTCGGCAAACGTTGGTAACTAGCTCCGCAGCTGGCATGCCAAGGTCCTGGATTGCACAAGCACTGATACACGCTTTCAGGAGCTTCTTCAGCGTTTCCTCCTGGGACTTTTGCTGCTGTAAAGACTGCGCGGGGTCGCCATGGTTGAGCATGTTTGAGTAAGTCCCATACCGCTTGGCCAGCAGATCATTGGCTTGAAGTCGTAGCAAAGCGGCGAAATCATCAGGTATCTGATCAAAGCCGATGAGCAGCTTCAATTGACTGCTGAGAAGTTGAAAGGCTTGCTGCTTGTAGAATGTATCGTTAGATTTGCTGGTAGGGGTCCTGCTAACCTCGGTGAGTTTCCTGATAGCAACATCGACACCAGGACTCAAGGGGAAAGCCCGCTCTTGATTTGTGTCTCTCAGCTTCGCTTCAAAGCTAGGATCATCATCAGTAGATATGCGATACCCCAGCTCCGGTGGCGTGTTCAAGAACTTCCGACTACGGCCTCCGAGCTTGCCCAATATTCTCATTGTGGTGTGAGAATGGAAGTGTTGATAGGGCTGAGGTTTGAGATGCTCAAATAGTGCAGTCATGAGCTCATCCATGATCGGAGCCATAATTGGATCCAGATAGTCGGCGGTGAGGTTATCAACGCATAGCTCGAGCGTCCTAAGGCCCTGGCCTACCAAATCAGGTCCAGCGCCAAGTGCCACAACAAGGGGCCTCATGAGGTGGCTTAAGTGCGGAAGTAGATGACTTAGCCGGGCAGGCACTGTCAATGTCAACTCGACATACAGGTCCCGATCGTGCTGATCTCTTGCACCCTGCAGCAAATGGTTGAATGTTTCGAGCAGCATTTCCAGCAAGGGCAATATTTCCTTGTACAGTAGCTCGAATCTGCCACCACCGATGCTACGGAAGAGTGAGCGTAACAAGATGTAGTAGTGTATCGGCTTCTCCGCTGTGACCGAAAGCTGAACGCATTGCGTTACGATTTTGGTAACGTGAGGATGAAGCACCTGCTCATTGTGCGCAGAGAAGAGAGTGACTGCCATGAAAGACAGTTTGAACATCCTCAATAATATGGAGGAACGTTTAATATCAGCAGAACCAACCTCTGGTAGCTTGTTCATTAAGTATTGTAGCACCATGCCAGCGAAGGCAGGTGATGTGGCCTCGCTGGCCAGAAAGAATTGCGGTAAGTGTAGTAATGCAGTATGTTCGAACATCAAATCGTGCAAATGGGGTATCTCTGTTTGGAAAACTTCGTGAAAGGTGGCAGGGTCAACACAATGAAAGACGGTCCCGAAGCTCTCGAGAAGCTCCTTCTCTTCTCGACTCATGTGTGCCATCGAATGGCTGGCCATAAAGTCGACTGGTGAGGCGTAGGTGATATCCGGAGCAGAGCCGTCTGTGTTGTAATATCGGAAGACCCTAGCTCCTTCGTGGAATAGCTTGGTAATGACACGGACTTCTTCAGCATTGTAGCCGAATGATACTTCGGACCAATTTTGGGGTGCATTGGCTGGGTCAAGCGTCAGAGCTGTAGGATTACAAGCTTTCAGTTGATAGAACATATTCTTGAGGCCATTCACTAGATTCTTGAACAAGAACTTGTTGTCTGAAACTGGGTCGGCGCCTCTTTCTCGTGGGTTGGATGTGCGAATTGGCATCGCATTGAATATGTCCACCTCGTCCCAGTCAAGGACCTCATCTTTGTCATCCAGATAAGTATCTGACTCCTTGTCCTTGGTCTTGTCGCCGTAGATCTTGCTCAATTTGACAGCATTGTTGTACTGATGGTTCATAGCAGCGAACTTGTCGCCGATGGCATCCAAGATCAGAATTAGGAAGTACCTCGCATCGTCCTTGTTTTCGAGTTTGGTGATGCTCTCAGCCATGTTCAACAGCAGCTTGGCGCTCATCGTCTGAAAGCTTGTGCCGGGGAAATTGTCATGCAGATTCTTCGTGTACACTTCGATCGTCCTTCTGATCTGATCCTTGTTCAGAGACTCCCTAACATGGTGGATCAGGTCGGCCAACATGCTGTATGCCAGAGGCCGCATAGTTTCGTAGACAGTCAAACCGTCGCCAATCAGAATTCGCTCGTCAAGCAGATCGTCAATCTTATTGAGGAAGATCTTGCGATAATTAAAATTGATGATATGGCGGATCGCGACCAAGAGCTCCTTTCTTGCACCCGATTTCTCGCGTGGGCAATCCTTGAGAAGTCGAACAACAACGCCTGGCAAAGTTGGAAGAAAATCCGAAAGTTTATTTGCGTATACCCTCAACAGATAGGCGAGGAAGCTCATGGTCTTAACCTGAGCAGTAATGAACTCTCCAAAGGCAGCACGGTTCTTGATTTCTCTGGTAACCCCAGTAAAGATGGTGTTATTCTTCGCAGCTTCAGCGTGTGCATTCTCTTGAGCCTTCGCCTGCAGCATGAGAATGCTCTTGATTGAGGGTACAAAATTGGTGACGTATCCTTGTACCAGAGAACGATGGGCTTGCATTATCGATACCACTATTATTGGACACTCTGCAAGGACCTTGAATGACTGCATGCCCTTCGCCAGCGGTGCATGGTCTTTCTTGTCTGCACCAGGGTCAGAGACGATGGTCGCGGGTGAGCCTGGTCGTGGGGACTGGAAGGCTTGCGCATTCGGATTAGGTGTCGCAGAAGTGGAGTTGGCAGCGGCAGCTGGTACATCGAATGTATCCTTCACAACTTGTTCCATTTGGTCGAACATCTCCTGTATCAATTCAAGGAATGGCAGCACCTTGGACTCCGTGGCTTTCGACTGATGTCTTTCGAGGTCCATGATTGTCTTTAGACATAGTACGGCGTTATCCTCGTTTTCGACCCTCACTAGACTCATCAACGTGTCTATAATCTCTATAGCGTAAGGCTCGACTTCAGGCGACTGATGCTGCAGGCGGTGCAGCACTTCCAGTATTTGGTTCCGTAAGACATGTTCGTGGGCATTTGGGAGGAAATCTGGCTTACCCTCCAGTATCTTTTTGAACACCGGCCACAGTTTGGACAAGAATTTATTGTAGGTCGAAGCAGGGCTGCACAGGCTTTCGACTGAGTCTCGTAGTTCGCTGGCGATTGAGGCTTTTTGTTTGACATCTTGCTTTGGATCACCTAGTCGAGCAGCGTAGAAATCGATCTTCTGCATGGTGTCCATCTCGATCTGTTGTACTGCGCTCAACTCCAGCGCAATCTCCTTCGCCTAGAAACCAAATGTGGCTCTGTGCTTGCGCTGGCGGCAGTGGCACAGATTGCTCCAGTTGACACCATGCGTCCTTGCAACTTTCTTAGTACGAAGTGTCCATTGTTCGATATGCTCTTCCAAGATGAATTACAGGCTTTCAGAAGGTCGTACGGTGGTGGCAGCGTTCGAAGAGGCGACTGGAAATATAGAGGATAGGTTGAGCCAGTTGAATGAGTAGAGTGGAAGTGGAAGTGGTAGTGACTGGTGGATGGTGTATGAGACTGAGAGCGTGCGAGGCTTCGGCTCTCCAAAAGTTATGCGATCAGAACCCCAGAAAGAAGCGACGCGCTCAGGAAGTGGGCGTGCCTGTCGCCGAAGCAGAATACGCTAGTATGCAAGTGGCCTAGATCTATCTGCGGAGTGTGATCGTGGCTGTTCATTGGTGCTCTCGAACTTACCTAGCGTTCTTTGGCAGACCTTCCTCAATATCGATATATGCCAGAGCCTTCATGAGGATGAAAACCTTCACGCAAAGTAGCCTCACGCGAAATATTGTGGTAACAGGATGTGACATGTTCATATGACCCGTTCGTCGAACATAACATTAAGTCTATGTACTGTTTTGGTACTAACAGAATGGTAGTAGGTAGTTTGTGCAACAACCGCGCAGGCAGGAATTAGAGCTCCTCAACCTCAAATGTATTGAGACCACAGGCCCCATGTCTATCACGAAGAGCCCGAGCACCTAGACGAACGCAGCTCTTCCAACCATGAACGCTCAAACCTCAAAAGATCCGGTCAATTGCCTCATCACGAGGATGCTTATGAAGCATCAACTGTTTTGGCACTGCACATAGCTTGTTTCTCTGCCGTCTTAACGACTTCACGGCCAAACCCATACTGCGGAAACTCATCCGTTGAAATAGAGGATGGCCGTGTGCTTGCTCTTAGCATACGCATGGTTTACTGTTCAGAACAGTCAGTTCCTGACACAAGGATAAATTAATGATGGGAACTTACTGCGGCTGTCTGAGCCAAGCCTGATTCATCGTGAAGCTTTAGTGCATCTAAGCGCGACTCATTGTCCTGCGACGGATCTGTTCCGGTTGCTGAGACAGGCTTAAGACCCTTCTTCATTTTGTCGGCTTGCGCTTGTAATCTTGCCCATTTGTCTTTGCGTGCTTGCTCACGTTTATCGGCGTTGTTTTGGTGTTCATTGTAGTCGTGCGAGCAGTCGTCGAAAAGTTGCGGATTGATCTCCATAAATAGCTTCATGGCATTATACACCATGCCGTGGATCGTCCTTGAACAAAGTCAGTGATGCTCGTACATCGTTGGTAGATTAACTTACCGGTTCCAGTGCCCTTTCGAGTTCTCATACAGAGGTGCGAACATGATAGGCAGGATAGTCTCAACGTTGTCGCTAACAAGGTTACAGAAATATTCGTTGTTCCAAAAATACAGCGCCCTCTCGGCAACCTGATCAATGTTAGCAATTAGATGCAGAGATAGGTAGTAGCTTAACTGACCTGGAAATGTGGGCTTGCAACTGATTTAGCCAACTGATTGAACAATGGCTCCTGAACTTTGGCGAACTCTGCAGGGTCCATAACCTCGAAGATGTCTTCAACCTCATTAAGGAACATAACCTCTTTGGTGCTGTTGACCTTTGGCCAGTATCGGAGCAAGCCAAGAACCACTTCTTCCGTCAATCCAGAATCCTTCTCGAGGAACTGAACAATACAATATGCCAGCTGAGGATGGTACATGCTAAGGCTCTTGACCTTGTGCAACGGTATCAGCACTCTGGTAAGGAATAACTTGTGTTCTTCCTTGAGTGGGAGGGCAAAGCCATTAATGATGGACCCTAGTATTTCGAGCAGCTCAGCAATTCCGTTGAATCTTTCTGTTTCATACACGAACTGGAAGAAGACATTGTTTATTGACCGTCGAATATAGCTCCGTAGGTTCAGGAATTTGCCATATATGCGGTGGAGTGTCGTTTTCAAGAAATCTCGTTCGCGTGGATCTTCCGAATCGAACAATTCGAGAAGCTGCAGCACGAATTGGTGATCGATATGTGCTTTTGCGACATTCGTGTTGAAGTCCTGGCTCTCGATGAAGCGCAAGAAGAACTCGTAGACGACTTGAATATGTGGCCAGGCGACTTCGAGCACCGGCTCGTCCTCCTCGGGGTCGAATGCTTCACCTTGCGGATTGACAGGAGGTGGGACAGGTCGGAACAAGTTTTTGGCGAACATATCGACAACTTTTGGATACATAGGCTCGGTGATGACTGCGCGATTGTTGGCGACATAATCGAGCAGCTCATGCAAGGCCAATCTCTTTATCTCTTTCGATTTCATGTCCGCAGTCTGGTCGTTAAAGTCAAATATGACATTGCATTGATCAATCTTTTGCATGAACAACTCTTGCCTCCTGTTCGGGGGGACTTCATGAAATCCTGGAAGCTTTTCGAGTTCTCTTGTCTTTTGGTCCGATATATCGAAGCGAGAGGAATGTTGTCTTCTGGGTGTCTTGATCCCCTCTGGGACGTCTTTTGGCGTAGACTGCAATCGATCGAACAAAGTAGATTTTTGACCAGCCTTGGGTGGCTGAAGGTCGCCAGGCATTGTCTCGGTAGCGCCAGCCGGGGGTACATGAGGAGCACTAGGACTTATGACGACGGACGGAGCGATGTGATTGCCGGGTCGGCCGGGGGTCGACGACTGAGTAGAGGCATTGGGCGGACCAGGAGTACTTCCTGGCTGTTGTGCAGCCTGATTGTGTGAACCTCCCGTTGCACTGTCTGCGCTGCCTCTTGCTCTTGTGTCACTAACATTGGTGGAGGACGAACTCGGGGTAGGAGCATTGGAACCGGCCGGCGATCGGGCATCACCTGGGAGAGTGGTGGAAGAGGATAAGGGCGAAGCTGTGCCTGAGGACGAGTCCTTCTTCTTAGAAGACTTGCTCGAGTCCTTCGCCCTCGAGAGCTGTTCATGCTGTCATCAATCAATTTCAATGTTCCCCTTGTCCTCCCGTAGATGGTGGTTCACTTACCACTCGCGCACGAAAGCCTTTCATTGTAGCGGCAATCTCACTCGTGATCACACTTTGATTGAGGTCGTAGGCTCGAAGGTTCGAGGGATGTTTGTAGACCAAGCACTATCGATGTCACAGGCTCTGTGATGTGTCGCTCTCGTTCTTCAGGGAGACATTGAGCACCGTCGCAAGATCCAGTAAGGCAGCCAGCTAGCCTACGGTCTCATGGGGATTGCTTCGGGTAGAGATCGACTGCGGTGAGGTGGGTGGTGGTTTCGATATGCTTAGGGAACCAAACAGTTGGAACCGATTCACCTTTAGGCTAGAGTACTGGTGCGGATATGCTGGCTGGTTAATGGTCGTGCCTCTAAGGTCGACTTGTGTGCGCAACAGCCGTCGTTTGTAAGGCTTGCTGTTAGGTGATACTCGAATAATCAAGCACGATGGATGAGACACTGAGGATTATCACACTGTTCAACATGGTATGTTTCGAGGTTGATACTGCTTCGTCTACTGGCACCCATCATGGAGTTGAAGATGCAGCGGGGCGTAAATCGCTTGGCTCCCCATCCAGCCACTCGTAGCATGCCCAGACCAGCTCCTAAGCCCGTTCAATCTACGCTAAACCATGTGCCTCCGAGCTTGACTTCGGATCACGCTAATCGTCATCGTCGCCAGTAAACAGCGTCCAGCGTTCCAGGTGCTCTCTGCTTGGTAGTTACAGTATGAGTACCATCATACAGTTCGGCCGACTTACTACAACCTAGCTTAGAGCTTCTTTGTGGTGTGTTTGTACGACAAATGTCTTACGATCGGGTAGTGAGCACCCGGGGTGGAAAGTGAGGTTGTGGAAGTGCATCTCCCAAGTCATGAATAAAAAATCTGTTCCAACTGGATCATTGAGTCAGGAATTCTGCATGTTCAAATGTTCCTTGCTTCCACTACCCTTCTTGAGCATTGCTTACTCTCGGCTCTTGAGCCTTTTCTGATTGGCATCACGGTTCTCACGAGGAAGAATAGGGTGGATGATGCCTACTGACACAGCCAGATCACAACCCACCAATGCACCATGGCTTTCCATACCAGCCGGACAAGCTATCTCAGTCGAGCATCCGTGCATGATAAAGAATGTCGACAAGGCAATTGACATGATCGGTGGTGCTACGGCGATATCTCAAGCACTGGAAGAAGATTCAGACAAAACATTCGCTATCTCGTTTCGTCCCAACGATCCAGCAGCACGAACCGTCATTGCGAACAAGAAAAATGCCACCAACGTGTTACTTCAGATCTCCGTTCCGCGGCGTACGGGCCGCAAACGAAAGCGAGGTAGCAACGACCCATGGATCGAAGATCAGAGTACTGAACCACCAAAGAAGGATGCAACATATATGGTACGAGCAATGGCCGACAACCCAGCCAAGTACAACGTCACGGCGATCAGTGGCATCTCTAGCATGCATATCTGGCGCAGTATGCCGGACTTTGCATATTCAACTTCACAGATAAGATTGCTCGAAGACGTCAAATCCAAAGTCCTTTCCCAGCACTACCCGACCATCAAAGAATTCAAGCTACCACAGACTTACGGCCTGCAAGATACTACAACTCTTCCACCACCAACGTGGTCGAACCAATCCATACCGCAGAACTACACTTACCGTCAAAACCCTAGTGTCAAAGTTGTTAGTGATCCAACGACGGGGCAACGGATCGTAAGGAATACTCAAGCAGCGCCTAAGATATACAGTTATCAGTTGCAGTGGGATAGCCCAGAATACCCAACGACGCCGATGCCGGGCATTCCACCCCTTGCAGAGCAATCACAGGTCTTTCAAGCAACTGTCGCAGCCATCGATGCCCTTTTCCAAGATCGACCAATATGGACACGGCGAGCACTGCTGAACCGACTCGAGTCGCGTCTGTCATCCTTCAACATCGTGCGCTTTTGCATTGCATATGTCGCTTATGCTGTGCGATCTGGACCTTGGCGCGATGCATATATCCGGCTTGGAGTCGATCCACGAACAGACCCAAAGTATCGGATCTACCAGTCATTCATGCTGCAGCTTGTACCAAGGAACAACCAAGGTGTCCTAGCACCAGGAGCTAACGCCAGGAAGCTTCGCAGCAAGGACGACAAGGATAAAGAGGAAACAGCTCCACAAGTTAACGCGACGCCCATGCAACCCAGTAAAACCAAAGTGCTCGAAAATCGCCATACTTATGCTCGGTTCTGGTCACGTTCCAACGATCCCACCTCACATATTTTCGACGGTGTCTCACCACTACCTCCTGATGGAAAGGTATGGCAGCTTTGTGATGTCACAGATCCGCAAATTGCTGCTCTGCGGGACCTCCCTAAAGAAAAGCTTCGTACTGTCTGTGAGAACAGGTATCTTGGCTGGTACCCAAATGGTACGAGTGCAAAGATACGTGTGGCTCTAAAAGCTAAAGCGGATGCACTTCAAAATGGTGCGCCTCTGGATCCGAGCCTCTTAGAAGACTTCCTGAAACTGCCGGACCAAGTAGGCGCTGATGTGGGGTCGTTGAACACAGAAGATTCAAACAAGGTTGTGTATACGGTGGGCTTAGGCAGTCATCCCGAAGCAGTGGTGACAGAGCCTCCGCTGTTGCAGCAAGCGGAAACAACGCCCAACCTGACGAACACGAACGAAGAACTGTCGGTCTACTTGAGCCCTAACTCAACGAAGCAGCAATTGGAGTGGGCTGCAATGTATCGAGGTTATGCTCGGACAGGACCAAGCACGAAGCCTCCTGTGGCCCGTCAAGGCCAAGGACGCTCAACGAAGAGCAAGCTAATGTCCAAGAAGAGTCTTCTCGAAAATCAAAGTGTTGCTGAAGGAGTTCAGCAGGCAATAGAAGGCACCGAGGATTTGCAGACCGCTTACGGATATGATCCAGACCAGCCCATCGACGTTGATATGGACGCACAGATAGCCGAAGGCTTTGAGGATGGTCCCGAAGTTGATGATGGAGAAGAAATCCTCCCAAGCATCGAATTTAATGGTTTCGATGTGGAAGATGATGATGATGAGCTTGGTTTGGATTTAGACCCAGATATCAAGCTTGAGGAAGACGTTGACACGGAACAACGGGGCCAAGAATTCTTTCATGGACCGACCGAAGCGGGTGACGAGCAGATAGAAGCTGACAACGTCACTCAGGAAGCCAACGTATAGCAACCATGTACGCCGGACTTGATTTGTGAGGACACCGACGCCGCGGTTCGTGACATGGTGTTTCCATCAAGAGCGTTTTCAGCCCGACAACGCAGCTTACGCAGTCAACCATTCTCTGCGCACGCGTTGTGCTGTCAGACCTTATGCAGACGCATCGTATATACAACCTGCAACGAGAACAATTGAACGCAGTCGTCAGCCCAACCTCTGCATGTCATATGCATTATCGGAAGCACGTATCGATGCAATGATCACTATCAGTATGCCCATCGTTGCTTTACATGACGCATAGCGCTGTCCAGCCACCGATTCCATGGTGTTATGCTCAGCTGGGGTACATCATCTCCAACATAAATAAATGTTCTTAGAGCCTTCCTCGACCTGCTTTGCTTCTGTTATCAAGAATCGACTGAATCTGTACACAACCAAATTCGATCGAACATACCATGTCGGAACTATCCAAAACTCCAACCATGCCTTATTCTTCTGCCATCTACAACAAGATCGGCAACCTCGAGGACGCTGTCAGAGCCTTCGAGGCCAAGAAGGCGAAACATCCCACTCTTCTCAACCTATTCCGCCAGGTATTTGTGGAAGGCAACAAGAACGATGCATTCGGCATATCTCTGCTTCACAAGCACTTCTCCATCTTCGAAAACCAAGTCCTCGTTGAAACCAACAATGTGACCACTCCTTGGCGCCTCTCTGCCTCTACCTTCGATCAGCTTCGAGAGAAGGGCTATGCCGAATATGAAGATAGTATCATATATCCAACATCCTGGATGGTCGTTCCAGCAGGGCCCACAAATAAGACAGCCAAGCTGATGCCCTTCGAGTTCGCTTTTTCTCCGGAAGGCGCTATTGGCCTCCCAAAGATCATGCACAACAACCCAAGTGCACCTGAACACACAGGTTTTGCACAGGACTTTGCAAACATGATCAGAACGCTGGATTTACAGGACGTCGTCGCACTTACCGCCCTGCCCGAAGTTGATATCGATGGTGCAATCGAGACGACTATCGGCAACAAGAACATACTGCGTCTGAAAGGAGAGCACAATGTTGCTTCGCCAGATCACCCGGCAGAGGGCAAGCACAATATCCAGGCTTCATTCTTCTGGCCCACCAAACCTGACGGGACAATTCCTATCAAGGCAAAAGGCGCCAGTTGCGAAGGGTGGGATACCTGTAAGGCAACTGTGAAGGACGCCAGTGGTCAGAAGCATGACGTGTACAACACACACAAGAGTAACCTAGGATCACGGCGACTAGTGGACTGTTCCTGAGGTTGTGACCCGAGGTACGGAATCTGGATTGTTGCCATGAGGCACGTGATGGCCGCCACAAGTTTGGGCTGATCTCAACAACTGTGCTGTGCGTAAACGGGCTGTATGTAATGGAATGAGCTGGAATCAACACATTGTGTCGGTAGTACCTTCCCATAATTCATGTACTCAAAAGGCCTGCCACTTGCTGCTTTGCACACATCAAAAGTCTTGCAAGCTCAACATGCGCTGCTGCCACCTATGAACCATCTCCTAAGGGCCGTGCTCGAGAAGGAACCGTAACATCGAACCTTCCTTGGCTGACTCGAACGTGACGTGACCGGTCAAGCTACGCACACCTGAATCTGTGCCTATGTTCAAGCCAAAGGATTCATGCCAATATTCTGGTGTGCTACTGCAGCTGCAAAGCAATCGGCGTTCCAGGAGCACTTTCGCCGATGGCGTATGTCCCTAGCGTGTCAGGACGCGTTCTTGATCGCTCTTGCCTTGGGATTCAGGCACAAACAGAACTTGCAAATTCAAGTTGCCGACGAGCTTTTCCAAACTCTTAATCTCATCCAGCACAATCCAGCTGGCTCTCGACTGAGCTCAACTTGGGAACATCCCATCAATCAGACGTCGCTTCCATTGCTGTACTCGCCAATCGAAGCTGCCATGGCGCAAGATACACCCCAGAAATCGCGGTAGTCGAGATTGTCACTCCGATGCCAAGCACCTTTCTCGCCAGTCGCTAGCGGCCAAGATAGGGGCTAAAAGCAAGCGTAAGTTTCCCCCAAGCTTGTGTTTCATCTTCGAATCTGTTGACTGCTCCTTCAACTTTTCCCTGCTCAGTTTTAGCCATTGTCGAATGGCCTTTTTCGAAGGAATGTGTCCCAATTTAGGCGCTTATGACAGAAACGCAACTGCCACTTTTGGCGGCACATCCCACCTAACGGTTTGGAAACGTTCGTGAGCTAACGTCTTCTCCCACATCAACCTCCACTTTGCGGCAGAGCACTGAGCACGTCCTTCGGTAGAGTACATGATGCCATGCAATACCCTATGGTTGCATGAAACACCTTCCTTTCAACTTGATCTTCATTCTTGTTCTCGCGCAATTGGAAATCCTGATATCCTACCGATTCGTCATCTTCAGGCCCATAACCAAGAGACTGACATAGCTTAACCTCTGTAACACAAAATGCATGTGGCAATCATAGGCGGGGGTGCTGCTGTACGGCAAACCAAGATTTGGGCGTGTTCTGAACTGACCAATGATAGGGTCTCAGTATCGCATTGACACTGCACTCACGTGGAATAGCATGTACAATCTACGAGTCCAAAGATGCGCCATATCGAGGCCTGGGCGCCCTCATGCTTGCGCCCAATGCTTTGAGACTGCTGGACAGTCTGGGACTCTATCAGCAATTGAGAAGCCGCGGCTTCAATTTCAGCACGGTCGAGTTTCGTGATGAGAGTGACAACGCCCACGACAAATGGCAGATGGGCAACAGGGACAAATACGGGTACGACGCTCTTCGAATCACACGGCCGGCTTTCTTGGATGTGCTACGTGCTGCTGTCGACGAGAGAGGCATCAAGGTCAAGTACGGTGCTAGATATTCTCACGTGGTAGAAGAGACACAGAAAGGTGTGACCTTTCAGCTCGGCGACGGCACCCGAGTTCAAGCCGATATCTTGGTCGGAGCGGATGGTGTATACTCGGAAGTGCGAAAATCCATAGCACCAACGATCCAGCCCATATACAGTGGAACTCTCGCACTAATAGCCACGATCAAGCGTCGCTTCGCCAACACGGACCTGAACCAAACCACTAAGCCACCTCAGACCACTTTCTTCCACAGCCAATCCAACGCCCTCCTCGTCCTTCCTCAGGAGCACGACGGCTCCCAAGCCTGCCTCGGTACCCAACGAAAATATCCAGAACAATCACGCGAAGACTGGGTTCACCTCGGCTACGACAAAGACAAACTATACAACCTCTTCATGCAGGATGCCTCGAAGTGGCCAGCACGGGTGCAAGATACAATGTCCCAGATTGACAAAAACGACATCTACATTTGGCCCTTCTACGCTCTCCCAGATTTGCCATCTTGGACATCCCTACCACATCGCCGCACAATACTAGTCGGTGATGCGGCACATTCTATTCCTCCTATCGGCGGCCAAGGAGCCTGTCAAGCGATAGAAACTGCATATACCCTCGCCATGGTAATCTCCACTATGTCTAAGATCCCGAACGCACCAGCCGACTCCTTCGCCAAATCGATCGAGAGCTGGCAGAGCGCAAGGCAAGAACGAGTCCAGAAAGCAAGATTATTCACTAAGCAGCTCGATAATAATCGCCTACCCCAAGCCGAACGCGCCAAACTACCGGCTGGCACTTACTGGGAGGCAGGTCAACATCCAGACTTGAGCTGGCTGTATGGTGCTGGTCTGGCAAACAGTGAGGCAAAGGGTGTGACCAGAGTGAAAGTGCAGAAGTCTCCGACTGGGAAGAGAGGAACAGTCACGCACGTAAGAGCGGCGACTGTCGATGGGACAATTGACACGACTGCGAATTTACAGAACCTCCGCAGAGTAGGGACAGAAGATATTATTAGGGGTGCCTGCTGAATGTTGCCCAATAACGAACTTGTCATGTCTTATGAGAGGACCTGCATACGAAGGACATGACCATGTATTACTATTTATCTTGAAGAGTCTTCCTTCCAGAAGTGAGTGCGACAAAAACCGAGGTACTGCCTATCGTATTCAAAAGCAGCAGATGACGGTCTCAAAACCGCGAACACGAATGATATACAACGATTACAAGCAAGCTATGTCCGAACTTCCCAACCAGAGCCAGCTCCAGCTCCCTGCTATACTGTCATTTCCTGAACACCTCGCATCCAATAAACCCTAAAATCATACTCTCATACCACACATAAACACATCACATTGCGTATACACATACACTTCCACATCCCCCCCAGTTCTCACACTCCACACCTCCAAACCACCCCCCCACCCCCCCTCATCCTAATACTCTCCCTCCTCTGCATAATCCCCAAACACCTCCCAAGCGCAGCCTCACTATACCCCCTCCCCGCACAAAACTCCCCCTTCAACTTCGCCAAACTAGCACTCCACCCAATCGGCAATCTCTTCCTCAATTCCTCCTCTAACTTGCCCACCTCAGCCATGAGATCCGTGTTGCCGCCGCCAGCACCCATCCCAGATGTATTATACGCGGAGCGCTCATGCGTTACCGCGTCCATGGTTGATGCGAGGAACAGCCGTATCGCCTCGTCGACGTGTGATTCATCTGCGATGGGCGATAGTGTTAACTTCGCGAGGGACTCTGTTATTCTTATGATCGCCTCGAGTTGACGGATCGTGATGGGTATGCTACTCTTCATATTCGCGCCCCGCTCATGTCTCGCCGTTTGCGCGCGGATCGTGACGAAGTGGGAGCTTAGTTTCTCCGTTGCTTCCTTGCTGAGGCGCGGTGCGCATCGAGATTTGCAAAATGTGATGTACCGTTTCATTTTCTCGACGGGGATATCGGGGGTTATCTGGTCTTCGGCGGACACATTGTTGGCGCCGTTACCCATGTGGATACCCATTACGTGGCGGGCGATGGTCTCGTCACGTTTCTGGTTGTGGTCGTCGCGGACGATGAAGATCATGTCGAATCTACTGAGGATTGTGGTCTGGAAATCGATGTTCTCGCCGGGCGATTTCAGATCATCGTAGCGGCCGAAGATTGGATTCGCGGCTGCGAGGACAGATGTTCGCGCGTTGAGGATCGTGGTGATGCCCGCCTTAGCGATACTTATAGTCTGCTGTTCCATTGCCTCGTGGATCGCTACACGATCCTCATCGCGCATCTTGTCGAACTCGTCGATGCAGACGACGCCGCCGTCGGCGAGGACCATTGCGCCGCCTTCGAGGTAGAACTCGCGGGATTGCACGTCGCGCTGGACACTTGCTGTTAGACCGGCGGCGGAGGAACCCTTGCCGGATGTGTAGATTGCTATGGGGGCGACTTTTTCAACGAATTTGAGGAGTTGGGATTTGGCGGTTCCGGGGTCGCCGAGGAGGAGAACGTTGATGTCGCCTCGCAGTTTCATGCCATCTGGGAGGATCTTCTTGGAGCCGCCCATGAGGAGACACGCGATGGCTTTTTTGATGTCGGCGTTGCCGTAGATTGAGGGGGCGATGCTGCGGGCGAGTTTCTCGTAGAGGTCGGGGCTCCGGGAAAGTTCTTCGAATTCTTGGATTTCTTCTTCGGTGAAGTGGGTGGTGTTTGAGCCTGTGCCGTGGTCGACGTCTGTTGTTATTCCTACGGCTCGTAGGTAGGGGTTTCGGATGGCGACGGCGCTAGCTTTGTTGTTTTTGTTTTGTTGGTAGATGCTGTAGACGCCCATTACGGTGCAGCGGGAGCCGGGGACGACGCGGTTGGCGAGGTAGCGGTCTGCGCTGATGAGGATGTGGCGGGGGAGTTCACCGACTGGGACTTGGTCGGGTGCTTCTTGGAGTTTTATGATCTGTTGATCTTGGAATTGGGATTCTTCGTGGACGACGAAGTAGGGGTCTAGAGGGCATTTGTCGCCTTCGTCTTGGCCGGGGACTTTTTTGCGGCCGCAGATTCGGGGGAGGGAGACGCCTTGGAAGCCGCCTTCGATGCCTAGTTTTTCTGTGTGTTGGCAGTTTCTGCATTGGATTGCGAGGGCTGTTGCTTTGGAGGATAGGGTTGATGCGCCGATGACTATGCCTGGTATGCGTACAAGGGCTGATACATTGTCTGCTGTAAGGTCTCGTATCGAGATATGATCTATTGAGGAGTGTAGCATAAGCTGGTGTTGTGGAAGGTCGACATCGGGCTTTTGAGGGTAAACTATTCGTTGTGTACATTGTCGCAGCGCAGTCTCGAATAGAGGTATGGTGCCTGAGGGATCCGTTGACAGCTTGTGAGCCAGCTCCTCGCTGTAGGAGATGAGGTGGGCTATATCGACATCGCAGTAGTACCGCCGCACGAGCACGTTGTCCCTGATTTGGTCTCGGTAGATGTACACCCCATCTATCTGGAAGGACAATATGAATTCTTTCAGTCGTGCGATCACTTCTGTGCGCGGCTCCCCGAAGCCATCGTTGAGCGGCGCAAGCACGCTGAGAGAGTACGTAGATCTCGAATCCATCCTGCGTAGTCGTTGCCGTCAGTTGTGTACGATGTCTGTACTCTGACGGTGGTTCAATGTAAGAGAGGGGGTCGTCTTAGATTCGTAGAGACGCGTCTCGACGCGCTATCGTGGTTCACGCGTTAAGTGGTCTTCGGCCCGGCGATTTATGGCCTGAGGCATGAAGTTAGTGGTCGAGGAAATGAGATGCCTGAGATGCATGTGCAGCTGGCAAGCAGTACTGATGAATGAGCACGTTTCATGAATACTGACAGGCCCTACACATAATAGATACTCTTGCTCGACAGTCAGGATGGGAGTATTACTTTGGGAGATACCGTGACAACCATGAACACCCCCGGGATGCGCTCATCCTCGGATGTACTGAACTCTCCTGCCACATCTTCACCACTGTCGCAGTACCCGTTCCCAAACCAAGATGGACCATCACGTCGTGGACCGCCGCGACGTGGCTCGACGGCAAGCTCGATATCAAGTGTGACCCCCTCAATTGCCGAGTCCCACCCCAATGCCATCTCAACGCTACTTCAGCCGCCCATAATCCGGACTGGGCTAAGACCAGCAGATGCTGGCTTCAAACCACCGACTCAGAAGGACATTCCTCCTGTGACCTTGACGAATGTTCCTCACATCGAGCCGAAGGCGTTTCATCCGTATCTTTCACAAGTCGGATCGCTATACGAGGCATTCCAGAGAGCGAAGAACGAGACCGATGGAGATGATACGGCGCTGTTTCACAGGGAGAAGAAGGAGAAAGGAGATGATTGGGAGGCTGTTCTAAGCAAGAAGCTGCATCGACCAGCACATTCAAGAGCCGGCTCGGTCGCTTCCTCAATTACTTCTCCTCTAGAACCTCCAGCGCAGCCACGGCGGAGATCCAGCCACCAGAGGAGGCATGCAGTCACCCCGCTATCCACCATTCCAACTGTCTATGGCGAGGAGGCCTTCCACCTTGAGAATCCACGGACCTTTGATATTGTGTCCGAGCACTCCGAGATCGTGCGTGACCCGAATGCAGCTCCATCAGGGCGGAAGTCCCTCGCGACGAATGCCATTCTGCAAGAGAAGCTATCGTGGTACATGGACACTGTGGAGGTACATCTGATATCCTCCATTTCAACCGCCTCGAAGTCTTTCTTCTCAGCACTTGGCTCATTACGAGAACTACACGATGAAGCAGAAGAGTCTGTCCTACGCATACAAAGATTACGGAGAGATCTGGCCAAGCTAGATAAGGAGATGGCCATGGACGGCTTGAAAGTCGTTAAGCTGAAGCAGCGCAGAGACAATGTGCGCCGGTTAGCAGAAGCTATACTGCAACTCGAAGACGTTGTCACTGCTCTTCGCGAGGGCGAAGAAATGGCGGAAAACGGGCAAATTGATGGAATCATGGATCATGTCGACGATATAGAACGGTTGATCTCTGGGAACGAGACGAGAAATCTGTATCGCTCTCACCCCGGCAAAAGGTATCAGGCCATCGACCTGCGGAGGATGAACGTTCTGAAAGGTGCATTTGACGACTTGGGTCAACTACGCTCGCAGGCTGGTCGCGGTTACGAGACTAAGTTCCACAATTGCTTGCTCAGTGACATGCGGAGACACGTCAAAGACGCTGATCCGAGCGTGACTTTGCAAAGGTGGGGTGTGGCATTCAATCGTCCTAAACCTGGTCAGAGGCGTGCACCTTCAGCGTTTCCCTCTTACATGAACATGTCCGCCGATTTTCGGCATGAACTGGAGCAGGCCATGCAAGGTCTGACGCGCTCTCAGTATACCACACCAGCAGTCACTAGCTTTCGAGCTGCCGTTATGCGCGAGATGAAGGCTATGATTCGACGACAGCTTCCGAGTACCGACGACGATGATAATGTCTCGACCATCTCAGCCTCCACGCATGGCGGCAGGGGCCGGAGTCAGCAACAGAACAAGTCGTCAATACTAGCTCGCAACATCAGAGCTATGGATGACACAGATTGGTACAACATGCTTCAGTCTGTCTACACCAATGTATCTGAGTGTCTCAGAAGATTGAGTGTCCAGGTCAAAATTCTGCTCGATGTCACAAGTACGATGGACCAGTCTGCAGACGGATTAAGGTCTCCACCTGTGACTTCTCCAGGCCATGCAAGAGCACAGTCTGTCAGTAGGAGCCGTGCCAAATCAATACAGGCTGAAATGCAGCAAGCGCTAGACTTATCCAGTCTGCTCGGTGAAGCAGTGGATGCTGTCCAGACACAAGTTACTAAAGTCATCAGAGTCCGAGCTCAAGCCAATAGCGAGATGCCAGTACAAGATTTCATACGCTTCGTCACTCTGAACAAACTGTTTGCAGACGAATGCGAAGCAATTTCAGGGCGAAGCGGGCAAGATCTGAAGGGTGTACTCGACAGCCAGATTCGAAACTATGTTTCCGATTATGGCGGACGTCAACGGCAGGAGCTGCTCGATATTATGGATAACGACAAGTGGGAAGCTAAAGATTTTGGGGACGGAGAGAACATTATATTAACTCGTGTTGTTGATGGCAGCACAAGTGATGCTCAGAAATGGCTTGAGAGCACACAGATTTGGCAGTCGCAGCCATCGGACCAGCCTAGAGTCAACGGAAGTGAACCAAATGGCGAAGGTGGCGACCTGAAGGAGAAAGTCCGTCTTGCCACAGTCGACGAGCAAAGATATATCCTTCCAGCTTCGCCGATCGCCTTAATGAAGACTATTGAATCTGTGGAAGCAACTACCGTGGGCATGCCAGGGATGGGTCAAGAGCTGGCACAAACTCTGCTTGATTGTCTACGTCAGTTTAACAGCCGGACGTTGCAATTGATACTCGGAGCAGGTGCAACCCGCACAGCAGGTCTCAAGAACATTACTACAAAGCATCTCGCTCTTTCCTCGCAAAGCTTGAGCTTCGTCATTGCATTAATGCCGTATGTTAGAGAGTTCTTTCGACGCTATCTCCCACAGAACACCGCGAATCAAACTATGCAGGAATTCGACAAGATCAAACGATCCTTCCAAGAACATCAGAATAGCATCCACGATAAGCTTGTGGATATCATGTCCGGTCGTGCCACGATGCATGTCAAAAGCCTGAAAGCGATCAACTGGGCCGATGCAGCCCGCGGCGACCCAGAAGGAGTATCAAGGTATATGGAGACATTGACGAAAGAGACTGCTACGTTGCAGAAGGTCCTCGCGAAACATCTGGATGAAGGCATAGTCATGAGCATTATGGGTCCTGTGTTTGGTAGCTACAAAGAGCAGTTGGAGAAGGCCTTCTCGGATATCGAGATACATAGCGATGCTGAGAAGAAGAGAATGGTCAATGATGCTGCACATTTCAGCTCAAGGATCAGCAAGCTGGAGGGTAGTGGGAAGTTGGGAGAACAGATATTGGATTTGGTCAAAGCGAAGACAATCAATGCCGCTGCTACCAATGGAAGCTCTGATGGAAAAGCCGAAGTTGCAGAGCGGTAGCCAGCAAACTCGAGCGATGGTGGTAGCAAGGGCTGAATGAGACAAACTTTTGTGATCAGCATAATCGTTGCTTTAAGTCCGCCTGCTCTTAGCAACCATGGCGATATACCCATCCGTGCCCAACACCACATTGAGAGATCTTGCAGGACACACCTTTCGTTCATTACGGGCCCAGCTCTCATCTAATATCCACAAGTGGCACGTCAACTTACAGAAGACCGGACAAGGGCTGTCGAAGCGAACACATCTACAACATCGCCAGACTGTCGAAGCGGAGTGGCCAATCCATAGATCATGGCGTCCACCCGAGAACGATTCTACGGCACCAAGCACCCTGGAAGTAGATCCCGTTAGATAGGCAAAGTGAACTCACGTTCTCACGCCAACTCTACGCAACAATGTCGAATTCGAAGATGCTTGACAAATAACACTAAACTGACACTCCCGCCACCACTTCTAGCATACGCAACGGCGTCCTCCTCGAAACTGAAACTTGTCGTCTAAGGTGTGTGAGCAAGTTGTCTATCCGCAACGCCGCTCAAAACGTACTCGTCTTTGTCGGCCTTGGCGGGTACCAGGAAATACTGGTACTGTTGCCTAGCAGAGTCATATCAATATTGAAAAGGATGTCTGCATCCTAGACTCTGCGTGGTAACTTCAACTTCGAGCGGGAACGGTTTGTCTGCACCAAACCGACTAGCCACAATCACTTTGACATCAATATGGTGTACGACGAGGGTTTGGGCATGCTCTCGCGCCTTCCGCCCGAGATCCGCATTCACGTCTGGAAATATATGATCCCAAACCAGAACGCAGCCGAAGCACAAGCACCACGAGGCCCGAAGCTTGCCTTGTTAAGGGCCAGCCGGCAAATCTACAATGAAGCGTCCCACCACGTCTACAAATCAATGACAATTCACTTCGAGATCTCACCAGCATGTGAGCCTGGAAAGTGGTTTACAGTATCAAGCAACTCTGGGCTGCGACTGCATCGCGAAGATCTCGAAGGTTCAACGAGCCAAGGTTTCGACAATCTCCCGTATAGGAAGCTGGATAGCATTCAGGTGAGTATTGAGGCTCCGTCCGCAGCCGACCCAGGTCAGATACTGTGCCTGTGGCAGAAGTGTTTCGATCTCGCGAGCTTCCTGGAAGCCCGCAACCACGACGGCTTGCCTCGCTTGGAGATATATCTCAAGGACACAGCCATGGCTAGCTGGTGTGCCCGCGATCAGCCACAGAAGACCTTGCAACTCAAGAATTTTGAGATTGAAGAAGATTGGGAGCTTATTCTGGCTGCTTTCCAAAGGCTACGACAGGTACCTGAGGCGTCCATCAACGTGCCGGACAACCTGAAGCAGGTATTGAGTCAGGAGTCACGTCATATCCTATGCTGCAGAAAAGAACTTCTCACCCAGAAAGAGGCTTTTGGTGGCACAATTGAACCCGATAACCCATGGAGTGACGATGAGCTCAGAGAGGAACAGGACAGATTATACCTTGCCCTTGAGCGGGAATTGGACAATCAGCGCGGTAAGACTGCCGATATGCTGCGCTTGAGGCGCTTTGCTACTTGGTACGAAGACGAAAGCGATTGGTCATCTAGAGCTGAAACCGTCATCGAACGAATCTTCCGAAGTGGAAACGAGCAGATTGATGAAGGCGACGCAATCTATGTGCTGGGACGGTATACGGCGATGCGAGCCCTGAACCCAAGATCGCTGGTCTATCAACACGGTCCATCGTGCAGATGGCGCGATGTATCGTGGTATTCAGGTGGGTTTGGCGAACGCCTCCTTGACGCATATGAAGATGGTGTTGTCAGTGATGATTGGGAACAGGAGGCATGGTATCGATGTTATCCGGATGGCATCTCAAGGAGCCTTTTCTACAAGCACTATGAATCGAGCTGGCTGGAAGACCCTAGGGAGAACGTGCCACTACGAGATCGGCAGTACCTCTGGGATAGACTGATGTTGTGGCTCAAGGAGTCGCGATGCGAGGATTTGGAGCTTGGGGAACTGGCGGAAGCTTTGGACGACGGTTGCGCGTGATTGTCTATCCTCCCGTAACTGCATCTAGTACCCAGATGTTTTATAGTATTGGCTCAGTACCATCAGCCTTGTCTGGCCAAGTAGCCATGATCATGATAAGATACCCTTTGACTCAACCTGCAATGTCTCGAGGTTCCTGCACTGAGTCATTAAGCCGGCTAAATACTTCAGGCAAGCCGGTATCGTCGTTCCTAACTCTCGTCGTCCTCAACCTTTTCGGTATCGTCGTCAGTTGCCTCCCCGTCCACAGCATTGTCCTCGAAAATCATATGTTCCATGGTATCCTCGATACCATTCTCCCAGGTGCGAATTTCCTCGTTATCATCCTTGTCCATGATGTTGTACAACTCAAGGCATGCGCCTATGGCCTCATCGTATCTCTCGATAGCGTCCTGATAGGATTTCTCCTGAAAGGCAAGCAAGAGATAGCATCTCATCTTGTAATATGGATCCAAGTTGGGGACTTTGGGTAAATTGTCGATGAGTTGGCGGCCGGCTTCTTTGGATACTCTGTTCATGACCTTGCAGACCTGTTTGCGTGTTAGCTGAATCAAGAATATGCTCGAGTGTCTGTACTGGTTCGAAGCTATCACGCCACCATCTCTCCGCTTCAGCAATACGTCGAGTCTCCATTTTGGTCTGCTGCTTGAACGGTAGTTTCTGCTCGAAATACAAGTAATATCGAATTGTAGAGATGATACCGTTTGATGTAAAGGGGTGTTATTCTTGTAGACGAGAAGTCGTCGGATGACTCGAACATCAATGATGCCTGGAGGGTTGTCAACACTTTCACCTCACCTCGCCCATAGGCCTGGCGGTCTCAACACTCTGACTATAGTACCGTACATCTTGGAGAATCACGGTTGCCCCATTTTCAGGCGTTGCACTGACTGCGAGAGTATTTGATTATTCGATTCATGGCCAGATTTCTAAAGCTAAGGCAACATTAATGCGGAACCAAGATATTCGTTTATTTTGGCCGAGCAAAATTAAGTGAAGAAGGACTCCTGATTGAGAGAGTACCAGCACCTGTGTCAAGATAGTCATATCTTCGACTGCAGGGCACATCTGATGGACAGCGAGTTGAGCCAACACATCCGCGACCACTCCTTTAGTCACTGCCAGTCATAGGAAGGACTGGTCGGGGATTTGCTTAGATCGCCCAAGCTTCCCAATAGATTTGCTGTAAGCACTGGTCTTGTCTCAGTGCCTGATCCATTGATCGAAGGGCAGACCAATAAGATGTTCACGCGATGCTTGAGCTGAGTTCTTTCAAATGTGTACGGAGATGTGTCCCAGAAAGAACTACCGCGCTAGCAGCAAGCGGCGCTCTAATGACGAGCTTCGTTGCAAAATTACAGATAAGATTGAGTATTGATCTGTTTCAGCAACTAGCTAGCCCTAAGTTTTTCTTATCTACAGACCTCACCGGGCTCAACGTGGCGCTGCTCCAGGCTTGACACCCCTGGAAGCTTGATACGAGATTGTCATTACACTTTGAGCTATCGCTAGCGTGGTAAATCTTTCTGGGACACATCTCCGTACTCCCACATACATGCTCACGCGTCGGTTCGTAGAGGCGCATCGCGCCGCGCCAAGACGCTATCTTGACCCATCGCGGCCCGTACAGCTATGAGTTCCTGCCTGAGGCAAAAGTTGATCCGAGCCCCAGAGTGAAAATTTTGATTTCTTCGCACCCGAGCTCGATTCGAATCCGCTCAAAAGGTAAAAAACAATCAACAGCAGGGATTCGCTGGTCGTCACCGACCCAACTACTAATCTGTCGGCGCCTGGCTTGAGTACGGGTGATCGAACGGGAACCCCTATTTTCCAGACCCTATGGTCGATTGCGAAGGAGAGATTGCAAAACAAATATTATATTCGTAAACTTCTATGCAGCCCAGGCATACAGCTGGCCCACGCGCCAGAAAAGGACGCCGAGAGTATGTTCTGAGCTTAACTCTTCCAGACGATAATATGAACACTACCATTGACCAGACCTTGAAGAGTAGTAATCAGGAAGAGCATTGTCTATCTGAGGAACCAGCCATTCACCGTCATTAAGATTGTGCGACGCTTGGCTTCGTGAAACAGACGATACGACTTTACATTTACAGAGAACAACCACTTGCAGACATAGCGGCTGAAGTGGTTCCGATATTCGATACAGCGACGAGAGATAGCACTGCCAATCCGAGAGGAAATGGAACGGCCACAGAGGACACAATTCTATGGCTATATGCTCGAGCTGAAAACCAATCAGGTTATCGACACTCGCCTCGTATCCATTCGTTGTTGAAACGTGCCGCTCTATGTTCTGTCGCGAACTAGTGTCTACTGCCCTAGCAACTTTGCCATCCCATCACCAGTATCACATCGATCGTTGATCACGAGCCACTGTCATCGTCTGCCCGGGTGTTGTAGTCCGCCACTGACTTGACTCGCTCAAAGTTGAAACCATACCACTCCTCCACCTCGTCAATCACGCCCTCCTGGACGTTTATCAACAAATCCACAACACCCACAAAAGCGAATGGCGCGCCCGATGCCTTCTTAGTTGGTAGATCCTTCATGAATGTCCCGGTATTGTTCGTTCGGAACGAGATCCTCACCCTACCATCGGGGAGTTTCTCCTCTGGCCACCAGGATAGGACTTCCATGGTGAAATCGGGATGAGACGTCCGCCAGATGTTCCAGTGTCTGGTGAGCGTTTCTGGGCCGATACGCACAATTTGGAAAGCATGGTCGGTGTATTTTGCGTGTGGGGCGTAGAGCGAAATCCAGGATGATGGATCTGGGCTTCCCCATCCTTCTACCCATTTTTGGGCGGTCGTTCTTGCGTCTGCAGACATATGGTGAATCGCCGTGACTGTACTGTCGAGTGATACCGTATTATCCGTCGTGTCACGCTTTGTTGCTCATATGTTTGCGAGTGATGTGTGAGAGGGATAGTAGGAACCAGCAAGACGGAGAGTGGTAGGTGAATATATATACGAATTCCTTCGTTCTGTTTGGTCTGGGATAGTGTTTGATACAGGGTGCAGATATGAGGGTGGCCTAATGCATCAGCTCAACTTGAGGCGTCATGAATTCACCAGCAAGTCGGGTAAGGCGTCCTCCAAGGAGACTGAGTTCACTGCGTGGAGTCGCGGGCATGATGATTAAGGTAAGCAGTAACACAAATCACACTAGCATTAGCACAAAGTCAGCCCAGTGCAGCATTGAACACTTACTTTATACCGTCACGAGACTGACCGACGCCTTGATTCGAGGCTTCTAAAACCGGATCGAACCATTCTTCTGCTGTTCAGTCAATCTGGCAGGGCTGACGGGTAGCCCTGCAGACTGAGAAGAAGCTCACCGCCGTTCTCAATCTGTCCATCTGTGAAAAACTCCATGATCAGTACCGCTGAGTACTCAGTCACTCAAATATAATTGTCTGACGATCTTGACAAGCTTGCAGACATTTAGCCTCAACTGCTGGCAAACCGGTAGCAACGCCAACAACGCCCGCTGAAGAATTTGCAAGGACTTTGACATACCAGGTACGTACGCACCCTGAGCAGCGCACCAAGACTATCTTCTGCCGTTCCCGTCGCATCATCCTGAAGTCCATTGCTTCTTGACTTATAGTCATCGGTCCAAAGCTCGAGTCCCACTTGCTACACAGATCCATCTGCATCGCAATTATCATTATTGGTGACGTTTGCGATCTCCATCATCGTCGGTATAGATTTCTCTGGCAGCCTCTCTATGCACTTTTCTGCATGTCAGATGGATGAGTAAGATCTCAGCTAAGAAGCAAGAAGGACGAATCGCAAAGGGTCGTAAAGATCGTGGCTTAGCTACGTATATTACGGAGAGCACTTAAGACTATGCTTGCACTTCTCTGGGCGTCAGTGGCTTACCGTAGAGCTAGCGTCACTGGTCACCCGCCGACCAAACGGAGTGGCCGCTTGACCTGCCCACCCAACGGAAAAACGGAATGAGCGCTCTCGTGGAAATCCGTGCCAGTGCTTCGTTGAGGGCTAGAAGCCTAAAGTGCAAGCGAGGAACAATGGTTTAGGCGCAGCTCCAGGCCCTGGAAAGCCCCCAGCGCTACGGTGGGATTTTCGAAGAAGCGCCCACTCCGGTTTTCCGTCGGGTGCTGCCCAAAGTTGTGCTTCCAGCGGCCATTCGGTTGGGTCGGCGGGTGACTGGTGTCCTAGCCGGCCAGCTCCAGGCGGAAAATCAACGTTGCTGGAGTACTAAACAACCTTAACTATGAGCACCGGCGTACTCCCGAGCGCTGAGTTGTATCGCTAGTACACTTCTCGGAACCCGCTTCGTGTTGGTAGTGGTGTGGCTTTAGGTATTATATCTGATAAGGTACTGGGGTGCTCCTAGGACGAATTCGGAAGCTAATCTGGCCAGCTTGGTTTTGCGCCCAGAGGCCAGTTACGCGTGTTGTGGCACTCTTCTTCTCCTCGCAGACTCCTGAGTGCCTTGGTTGTGGGAGTGCCTTGGTTGTGGTACACATACTGCGGAATGTTACCTTCGCTGACACGCGGCCGTATTCTGGAGGTCACCTGTGCTTTCAAGCATTTGGAGTTGATTCCTCGTACGCCTGCATTGCCGGAGTACGGGTACCGCCTGACTGACTTGACGGGACTTGACGAGGGTCCTCCATCGCTACGCATCTCGGAATGCAGAGCATGTGCTCAGACTGGACTCGAGTCATATCAGCCAATTGCATACTGCTTTTCACCGACTCCGGCATCAGGTGCGAGTCTCGCAATGCGAAGCATTTGGCAATGCCCGCGTATATCGCGTACACATCTCCATCACCAAGGGAACGGAATTTATGCTCCATGATCCTAGAGAGTAAAAGGTAGGTCTTCACCGATAACGGCACAGTCTAGATGCGTTACCGGAGCCACAACCTTGCGAAGAGGTATATCCTTCTTTTCAGGCTGGGGAGGGAACCTCAAATGAAGAGCGCAGGTATCCTTGAGGACGACACTTCAGCACTACGCCGCCAATTCTCTCAACCCAATCGACTTCATCATGTCCGCTCAGCCTGTCCTCCTCTTTCTTGGCGCCGGACCGAAGCTTGGCACGCAGATACCCCCCATCTTTGCTGAAGCAGGATACAAGATCGTTCTCGTAGCACGCTCACTACAGGATGGCTTCCAAGACAACGGATACTATCATGTCAAAGCAGATTTCAGCGATCCTACATCCATACCCGAAGTGTTTGACAAAGTCAAGCAAAAGGTCGGGATTCCCACGGTTGTGGTGTACAATGGTGCGCATCCGCACCCGGCAGTGCTCGTGTGCCCTTGTATCTGTTGATAGTTCTACTCACTTTTTCCACAGCCGTCCAGTATAAGCTCGACGACCCTGCGGATCCTTTCGCCTCCCTTGCCCCAGAATCGGTCTCGCAATTCCACACTGCAGTAGCCGTTAATGGTACCACTCCACTTATCGCAGTGCAGCATGCCATCTCTGCATTCAGGTCTCTTCCTCCAACAACCACAGGCAAGGCACTTATCTTCACCGGTAACATCCTTAACCACAGCCAGTTCAAGAACAGATTGTGCTTTGGCATTGCGAAGACCGCATGTGCTTACGGTATTCGATTTGCTTCCGTGGCTTATGCGAAGGAAAGATTTAGGCAAGCGATCTACCCCTACCACCTTCACTTTTTAGATGTTCATGGCAAGCGCCAGAACGGTTTACAGTACAGGACACAGTTAACAAATTTGCTAATCCCCCGTGAATTACAGGTTTTACTACGCCGACGAGCGCACAACTTCAGGCATGCCTGTAATGCGAGACATCGACGGGACTGCTGCTGGACAAGAATACCTCAAGCTCGCGGAGACTAGTGAGCAACTGCCCTGGCTGTATACATACACACAGGACAGCGGGTACGCCGATTTCGGAGAGATTGACTACCTGAAGACTGTTTATAGCGATGAGCCAGAGCACTTGAAAGGGGGAAGATGAGTTTTTAGGGATTTCTTGGCTTAGGACATGACAGTGGTTTGGATGTGCCACCAATAAGTACGTAGCGATTGAAACTTCAAGCTAGCCCCTACACTGCTGTTGAACCAGAGGACACCCGGACACAGTTCCATAATTGGAGATCACGCTCAAAGGCATCCTCCCTCCCAAGGCTCATCCCTCGACCCGCTAGTCATATCGTCATTAAGCATGTTCCAATAATGAAACTTCACCTTCCTCAGATCCAGCCCCTCCTGCGGCTGATCAAGCGTCACAAGATTGACAGTGAAATGCTCGATCGTTTTCCCCTCATGCTCATAGTAACCATCCCGATACACCTGCACGCCGCACTTAGGGCAGAAGTAGAGATGGGTCGTTTTGATGTTGGGCTGGAAGTCTGGGAGCTCTGACTTGGAAGCTGGGCTGATGAGGGTAAAAGCTGAAGGGTTGACCTGGATAGTGTTATAGCCGCCTTTCTGGCAGATGGTACAGTTGCAGCGCCCGGCAATTGGGTTGGAGAGGAATTCAGGGGTAAGAGTGAGGCTGTACTTGATGAAGCCGCACGTGCAGGAGCCGGTGAAGGATTGGTCTGGCATGGTGTTTGGGGATTGAACGTGCAAGGCGTCGAATGCTACGTGTCGAGGGTATATCGGAAGAGTCGTGGTTGAGGTCGTGGAGTTCGACAGCAGAAGTTGGCGATGTTGATATACCAACTGGTCATGCAGCCAAGGCCCGGGCTGGGGATAGCTCGTCTCGTATTCCGAATACGTCTATTACTATCAGCCCCCTGTAAGTTTCCCAGTGGGTCTCGGCGACCAGCTCTGAGGTCTTATCCTCATTAATCTAGCTCTGTGAGTCAGCTGGTTTGCATGTGACGAGCCAACCCTAGAAAAGTCTAGCCAGTTCCGCTTTCCGACTATCTAAGTGATAGCTGCCGGGACCCAGTGGGAAACTTACAGGAGGCTGATAGTACGACCGAGATGGCGCTCCTTCAGCCTGGCTGCTGCCTGGTGATGGTAGAACAGGCATGCTAATACGAAGCGTATCACTCTACCTCCCAACCCTCAATGCTCACACTCCACCTTCTACCCGCTTCAACGACCCACTCGCGACCAACAACACACTTCCATTTCTCTTCCATGATATCCTCCGCATCTCCCTTTGTCGCCGCTTTTGGATCAGCCCGTACCACGAGCCGTAATCTATCAAGTTCGCCAAGCTCAACATACACTCTATCCGCGATACCCTTGCCCATCTTGATTCCATCTGGATGAATGGCACGCAGAATAGCGATCACACGCTCAAGGGTAAATGAACGTGCAACGTTCGAGGTCTTCTCGAAGATGGCGCGCATGGAACGATCTGCTCTTTCTTTCTTAGGTGTGGCATTTCCTACTTCTCCTAAATCTTTCGAAGGTGTTTTCTTCTTGCTGGGCGTACCTGTCATGGCCTCGTCATCGTCAAAATTGTCGTTGTCGCCACCAATAGATTTCTTAATCGGAGACTTGGTAGGTGTCTTGCTTATTCCTCCTGCACGCGATCGAGCGAGGTATTTCTTCTTTCGTCGGTTCGTAGAAGAGGCAGTCGACAAGCGGGAGAAAAGGACGATGTCGTGTTTGTTGTGGGTGTGACTTGCTAGGTAGCATGATAAGAGAAGGATGGTTGGAAGATACTTAAGTAGAGGTGGTTCTTCTGTCTTTGGATGTGTAGTTTGAGGCGGTTGAACTGGCTGAAACAGCGAGCGTGACTTTGGCGTCGTAGCTGCTGCATCTGCAGTACCGTTCTCGTCCTGTTGTGTCTTCTGCACTGCCAGCTCCTCGAATGTCCATGGCTGCGTCGAGGACGAGATCAGTCGCTCCTGCAGCGCATCTTCACCCTCTGCTTGGAAAAGTATCCTGTTCCTGCTGAGCAGCCGAGCAAAGTCCCAGTCGCCCCTTTCACCAGATACAAGTGGCCAGATGAACCGTGGCCATAACCTTTCGCACGTCTGACGGTATTTTGAGAAGGAATTCGTAGTTGGTGCTATTAGTGTATCGTAGACAACGGTAATGAATTGGTTGTAGATATTGCTAATCTTCTCTTCTTTACCTTTTGGGCAGTGTTCTGGGAGTGAACTGGGCAGAATCGGTGGAGGATCTCGTAGAAGAATCTGAATGGCTTCGGTGCGCTTGTAGGGTGGAAAGTGGAGGTATGGTACCCCAGACTTGTGCAGGACTAATGGCCGCGGGGAGCTCGAAGTGAGGATCAAGGATAGACACGGTATCTGCTAGCTCATCAGTACTTGTACGGCCTCAGGATACCTCCAACTATGCTCACCAAATCTCCCAATCTTGCAAGAGCAGGAAATAATGTTGGTGTCGCTCCTCGCTGCTGGTCTGCGCCAACTACTATCACCACTAGCCTCTCCCTCCTCTGCTGTAGAAGCTTCCGAAGATTACTCCCTATAGCGTTGATGCTATCCATCCGATCATACCTATCGACTTCATCTTCCTTGCCCAAAGCTTTGACGCATCTTGCGAAGATCTTGGTGAGCAGGTGCCGCTGCGAGAGACATTCCCGGCAATTGATGGTCACATGCTGAATCCGCTGCTGTACTAGAGCGAACTCGATGGTCTCAACTATACATGCATCTTCCGGTCCGTATGCCACGAGCGTCCGAGGACTGGAGAACTTGCCCTGCGCAGGTCAGCGTGCTCCTTGCTGCATTCACACAGCGCGTACATTGTAGAAAAGTGATAATTGATGCAGCTGGGACTGCCGCAAGGTCACTTGTTGCTGTATAGTGTCGAGAAGCTCTGTAGGCAAGGCAACACTCATTTCCTTGCTAGGTGCTGTGGCTACTAGTACATGATGCTGCGGAGAACTCTAGCGGATGGGTAGGGTGTCAGGGCGGAGCGGAATGCGAAAATGACGCGGTCAAACGCGTGAGCTTCAAGGGCTGTTTGATACGTTCCATACTGACCACATTAACATATCAACGGCATTTCTACGCTACTACTTCGACACATCAGCTGCTCGCCACTCATGGTTTCTCACTTGCTGCTCGACTTCTGAGCTTCCTCTTCCCTGCCGATGGCAATTTGTCCAAGTCCAGCTTCAGCTTCTTGATCCCCGGCTCTTTCTCTACCTTCGCGTAGAACGTCTTGTTGGCAGAGTTCTCAGGGCTCAAGTCTTTATATGCTTCTTCATCATTGACCTCCTTATCCTCATCGAAAATCCGTGTCTCCTTGATATCTGCGAAGCTGACCTTGCCATCAGGAAGACGCATGTCAGCACATCTCTCCGCTTGCATTTGGTCCCACGCAGCTTGCTTGCCACCACCTTGCTTCGGCTCCGGTGTTCGTTCTGCAAGCTAACCTTGGAACAACTTACGTCGAACAGAATCTGGTGTCCATGAGGCATCATTTTCCTTATCGCCCGAATATGGAGTCAAAGCCTGTGGGGGACTCGATTCGGAACTTCGAAAGTTAGTCTGACTGGTTGGAAAGCCCTGTACGGCAGAGTCAGCATCGACCACAGTTACCGAGGAGGGCACCATCGTACCAACACCTCGCTCTGGTTCCGGCAAGATATTACACCTCCAGACAGTTTTGTGTTGATCCTTCATGTGCTTCTCGATTCCTCTTTTGTTGCTGAACTTGCCCCTGGCCGGTCCTCCTGCGATCTCCTTCACGACTTTCCTGCGCTTTTGTGGAGGATCAGCATCAACGGTCACATCTTCTGTGGAGGCAGCTGTGTCGGATGAAGCAGCTACGACGCTTCTGTCTTGCTTGGGGTTATAGCACTTGTCGCAATACCAGAAGTAGCCATCAATCTTGGCGGGGATAAGGTCGACTGATGGGTTGAAATGCGCCATGAATTTGTCGGCCTCGGAGAACGGTATTCTCCAGTTGTCTTTCGAGGTCATCTTGTACTTGCTAGGGTCCGGCTTTGGTAGGGTTGACTTGTTAAATGTGTGCGTCACCTGTTCCAGCGGTTGCATCGCATGTTCGACAGGTAGGAGAGATTCTTCAACACTGACCTCTGCAGGTTCATCTATGTCGGCTGGCTCCTCCAATGGACTGTCCGCCATTGAACCGTCCTTCCTTTTGGTCTGGTCCACCTTGGGGATGTGCGATTGGCCTACTTGGTAGCCGATATTCACTAGGCTTTTCAAGAGAACAGGTGCGTAGATCTTCGCATTGCCTTCATGAATGACAACATCGTCATCAGCTGATGGCTCTTTTCCAAACTGATCTGGCGGCATGTTGTTCTTTGGTGTGGGAGATGGTTGTTCTGACATCGTCGTGTCTATCTCGCTGGGACTGGAAAATATGCGATGCGCTTCAGGCGTACGTGGTGATTCTGCGATTGTGGTCCTTCCTGAGGGTGTGCTTGGCGGTAAAACAGAATCTGCCTTGAGGTTGAGAAGGCTAGAGCTTAGGTGATAGGATGTCTTTGTGACTCCCAGGCAATCAATAGGTGTGCTTGTGGTTTGATTGTTACGTGCGCTAATTGTGGTTTTAGTGAAAGGGATTGTCATTTTGCCAGCCCGATCCTTCATGGGACTTCCGTCATGGATAGCGGCTTCTGTCGGAGTGACAAAGGAGTATGGGACTTGTGCTCTCACACGCGTCTGGGCTGGCGTCTGCCAGAAGTTTGTCGTTTTCGCGTGTTGAGGTTTCTCAAACAGAGCCGGATCGATCAAGCCATCCCAAGTGCTTTCCTCCTGAAGATCTGACTCGGCCATGAGTCCTACTGGCGCATCAGCATGCTGACCTTGTCGAGGCCAGGAGTCGAACAGAGGTGCCATACCTCTGTAAGCAGATTTATGGTCTTCATCAAGAAGCACATATTCCGCTGCAATCGCCCGAAGCACGGGTTGCCTCACGATGTAAGCTGGGAAGAAGTCTCTCAACCACGTTCTGATTGTTGAAAACCCGAGCTCAGGCCTCCAAATCCAGGACTGATCCAGGGATAGCAGGTGAAGAAGAAGCTGATGCTGCCGACCTGGAAGTGCGTCGCCATAAGGAGATTGCCACAGATAATTGCTCGGTGGCACTGGCGACGATTCCGGCTCGAGCTCCGGATCTGAATTGATGAGGGTGCTGTCGTCGGAGTAGAAAACCATATCTGCTTGTTCAGGGATCATGACAGGTCGAGAGTCTAGTGGGACGCTCTCGTGGTTTCGTATTAGAGCTGTGCACGATTGATGATAATTTGCTCACAGAAATTCCCATTCTTGTATGCATGGTGGATGCAAGGAGATTTATGTGCAATCAAGGTGACTGCTTCTCGAGTGAAGCCCGTTCTTAAAGTTTGCACGAGGCTGACGCGTGGTTGCAGATCGGAGATAATGAAACCCTTTGTGAAAGTGAAAGGGTACAAACAACTTTTCTGTTGCTGATTGCTGCGATGATACAGCGCTACCAACCAAACCGTTGCAAGGTATCGAAACTGAGTTCTGCGCACCGCGAGGAAACTAGCCTCGATCATGCCTGCAATACCAGTACGCGAACCGATTTTTAACAGCAAACGTTCTTGCCAAGAAGTGAAGGTTTCGAAACCTCACTTCGCACCGGTTTCGGTACCTCACTTTAGCCTCACAACCTCCTCGACTGAAGAAAACCTGACGTGCAGCTTGAACTACTGGCCATTCAGCTCTCATAATACCTTCAGTTCTGGTCTATTCGAAGCCCTTTAACTGTGTCGAAACACACTCATTCCGCTCTCATGCGCAAATGGCGTCCCCGACCTCCACGCGTTTGCTAATTCAGAACATGGCTGACGGTTTCCTTTATACACAAGACACCTCCAGTATTGCTTCTGCCCTATGTTACATGTTCGATTTCAGCAACCTCATACAAGCACAAGTCCACTTCGCTACTGCTCAAACAACTATACTACCACCTCAGCTGGTACATCTGACCCCTACCAATACAGCCTGACATGGCTACAGAAAGTGCGGATGCTAGTGAGGCCACAGAGACCATCGCGACCATTCCAAAACCCGCCGGCGCGACTCGGTCCTGTCGAAACCGCCAATCAATCCATATCAACGATGCGAATGCACCGCCATGTATGCACCATCCAAGCGGCACCCTAAAGTACATCTGGCATACTGCATACGACCATCTCCTTACCGGCAGCGCAAACCGCAAAACCACATACGCCGTCCTGATAGGCGACGAATTCAAGTCGCAGTACGATAGCTTGTGCTCATTCGTGGCAGACGAGCTGGACAGGAACAGGAACGTATGGATCGGTCTTGACCTTGAGTCGAAAGCCGCGGTCGCCCCGAAGGAGCATATGCGGCAAAAGATTATTGATCACGTCGGTCATTTACGCAGAGACAAATCGTGGAATCACAAGGATGACAACATGTACATCGATCTTGCGCTCCATGTCTTCATTCGGGACAGCCACCACCACTGGATGAAGAGGCCGGAGCAATCTGATTCGAGTCAGCCAGGCGTCATCAGAACATCTTCTCGGCCGGGCGTCTACCCCGGCAGTGCTAGGGGCAGTAACAAGAGACCTCGGATCGGCCCTCCGAGTGCAGGCCAAAGTCGAAGATACCTGACGGATCCGGATACTGTCGGAGAAGGGGCCACGCTCGCAACAGCGATTGACGTGGATGATGAAGGAGATACCGAGGACATCCACAGACGTTCCACAATCATCGATCTAGAAGACCAAGAAGAAGTCAACGACATCCGAAGACGCTACAGAGAGTCCTCGGAGACTGCGGCAGTCGATCAAGCTGGAAATGATACCAATCTACCTCAGACGACATCCCTGCCACGGTCTCATATTGGTTCACTCGGACCTGTCTCATCTACAGCACCCACTCAGCGCCTTAGGCAACACATCAGCCAACTTGAGTCAGAGAACCGCCGCCTCAAAAGCAGAAACACTAGCCTGGAGTCCCAGCTCTTGAAGTATCAGAACGAGGCCGCTGCTCTCAGACAAGATCTGGACGCAACACATGCGGACGCCCAATCTCTCCTCTCCGACAACGCGAACCTCGGCCTCGCACTCGCAGAGAAGGTTGGTATCCGACACAACAGTGCGAATGCAGTTCGGACGGATCTCGCGGCGCGGACAATTCTGACAAGGGAGGTCACCGGACGGTTGCTGGAGAATGGAGAGTTTGTACAACGATGGTTTCGGGGACGATAGGAAGGGAGAATGTGTCGTGAAGTATGGATCGAATCTGTGTGTGTCTGTGTGTGTGTCGAGTGTGTGATTGTGAGACTGGCTAGGATAATGTGCGAGCAATAACGCGTGTTGACGAGCGATGCAAGTAGACACATAGACTATTCATGCTCAGAGTTGAACACCTCATCAGGCCATTTACTTCGAAGGTTCCCATCAGGAGCACGCCAGCAAATAATCGTGTACAATATTCGAAGCCTCGCCGAGGCCTCGAGAAGCGCAATTGATGTATAGCCGGCGATGGCTCTAGCATAGTATGATCAGGTCCTGGGAGCACGCCAGTGCTTACGAGTAGCTTGTTGTCTACAAGAGATGATGCTGCATTGGCATCTGTCAGGAGCTACCGGATGGTTAAATTGATGCCTCGGGCATACATGATGCGCAAGAATCAGCCTTGGCACGGACCTTGTTGATCTTCTGCAAATCGTGTTCATATTCTTACAAAACTTCCTTGATAGCACATGCAACATCCATGGCACGTCTCGATATGGAGGACCTCAATGAGCACGTTCTCGGAAAATTTGGGGAAGTTTGTGGCTGATAAGCACTGATGAGCAATGAGACCGACTCTACCAAGGTCGCGATTTTCGCGTGATGTGAACCTTATGAGTATGGTAGCCACTTAGGTAGGTGCACCTTGACATGCCTGTGCCCAATCGGTAGTGTAGGCGCTCTGATGCCTGCCAGGCCGACATCTTTGTTGATACAGACACAGCGCGGTTCAGCAGCGTCCAATTCTACTCGTTGTCAGTAGATGGGAAGTCAAGATTGCTGTCCAGGACGGCAGTACGAACATGCCCAAGACTCCAGGTCAGTGACTAGAGGCCCCCCATTTGCCAAATGTAGCAACTGGAGTGCAAACAGATTGTGATCGTGGGATCTGGTACCCTTACCAGCGCTCTCACACGGTGGTTGAGAAGGGTTAGTGCTTCGCCGCATGATCGCATGAGCATATTTCTTGATGGCAAATATGGTACTGAGGAGGCCTGCAAGGCTCTAACAGATCTTCCATGGGTATAAATAGCCCATCCGCATTCCTTCAGTAAAGAAGTCATCCTCCCACCTTTGAAGTCCTTACCACACAGCATACCGAAATCAGATGGAGTCATGTTTGGCCTAATCACCAAACTAATGTTGATACTTTACATCCTCACTGCAGCTTTTCACAGTCTAGGCACACTCGCAAGAACGCGCACGAAACGAAGACCTCATAATGACAGCACCGAATGGGAGGCCTGTTGCGCCTGTACAGGGCTCACCAGCATACTATTCAGGTTTCAATCCTACCTACAATGCTCAACAGCTGATGGCTCCTGGAGGGTTACCCGTACCACATGGCCGTCCACCAGGATCCGTTCCGCCGCAACCACCACGTGTCCAAACACCCCAGCAACCCAATCAGCTTCAATTGAGATTTGCCAAGCGCGAAGAGCTCAAGAGAAAGATAATCAATGGCTTGTTTGGCGATCAGCGCCAAATCTACAAGTCAGAGACTGGAGACTATACTATCGTTTGTGGAGACCGCCAATGGCGAGTGTACGAACATATATTGCGACCACGCTGGCCCTGGTTTGCGAAGACGGTAGACGCACGGCGAAAAGGACGTTCGAGCAGGGAGACTCCGGAATGGCATGTCGTCCCCCCGAGCGACGAGCAGGATGCCGGGAGCCAAGACAATGGAGGACGCCAATCAAAACACGGCGTTACGGAAGGGCAGGACGGACACATGCCGCGCAATGGTGGACACAAACAGAGACAGGGCGTCATCCCCACGAGCAACAACACTGCATTATCTCTCTATTCAACAAATCGACTTATACCACCTGCACCGCTATCGCCATCAGCATCTGATCCTCTTGAAGATGATCCCAATGTCATCACCCTGGAGGACGCCGATCCCGACGCGATAGCAATGTTTCTAGACTACCTCTACACCCAGGACACCGAGCTCGTTGAAACAGTCGCGACGAAAAACCCAACCGGCGCCATGCAAGCCCTTGCTAATCTCGCGATTGTTGCAGCACGATACGACCAGCAGGAGCTGTTGGTTCAGATCTCCTTCGAGCTAGAGAACCTAGACATAAAAGTCCAGGGCCAGGGTAATCTATTGAAGGCTCAACCCCATATCCTGGCAAGGGATGCATTATTGGCGACAACGATACTGCGGGGGGCACGCCATCACTATAAGGAGTTGCAGTTACTGCAACGCTATGTTCTCGACTTTTTGAAGCACACATTGCAGTTGGGCAAGATGGAAAGTGGCATCAGAGCGTTATTGGTGGATCATATGAAGCGTGATATTGGATATGCGGTGATGTTGATCAGATACTTAGCTGGGGGGCCCCTGGACGACTCGGATCTGGTACTTGGCGAAGAGCCTACACAATAGGCCCGTATTGCTGGCGTGCCCCCCAGTGGTACCTCACGACACAATAACGATGGAACGTTACGCAACAAAGCCAAGATTCCTGCAAGGTTTAGCGTACTTTATCGATAGACTATCGAGAGGCCGAGGGAGAGGGGCTATCGAGGTAGATGGCCCTCAGATTATACACGATATGGCATAACGCCTGGCCTTTTCAGTATCTCGGCATTGTTGCGCAACGTTTCTCCATGCTCGAATCTACGTTGTGGTGCCCCCCCGGGGAAGAAGATGTCGCATTTCCTTTTTTAATTTCAACCACCACTCCTCACCTGCTCAACGACTTGCAATGAACATCCTCAAGACCATCACAGTACTACGTCAAGCGTGTACGAAGAAGGAGGTCCTACAGACTCGACAGCAGCATACGCTGTTATTCTCAAGGAGCACAATGTAATCAGATATAAGTAGAATCGAGACCCACCTCCTGGAGTCCACGAAGAAGCATCCGGGCTTTGCAACCATGATGATCAGGTCCCTGGCGTGTGTCTAGGCCAAAATCAAAGGAGGAAGGGCGAGTAAGAGGACAGTATAGCGAATGAGTGTACTTGTAGATACGTAGGATCTGGTGTGCACCCAAAGAATGAAAATGCTTCCCTGATTCTGCTCCGGGAATGATACACATCAGTGGGTGACTTTGCTACTCGTGGGCACATCTATGCTGTAATACTGAACCAAGTGGCCCAGTGATGGGTGTACGTCTCAGTGTCGCGATAGTGGTCAGTGGTTATAGCAGCGTTCTTCATACTCGAACCCCGATACAGTATCGCGATACTTCTACCTCTTGTTTCGAGGTTTCGAGGTTTCGAGGTTCGATTCGAGACACCTTAAGAGTAGGCTAGCTAAATTAGGAAGCCCTTATCCTACTTAGGAGGGCATACTAGGTAGGTCTGAGCCTGAGGCATCAGTAGTCTATCGATAGCTAGAGTGCTTGGCTAGCCTTTACCTAAATAGGTGTCTTGGCGAGACTTCGAATCATACGCGACCGAGTATGACGGTATCGAGGTCTCGAGGTCTCGATAAACCGGTATCGACAATGAAGAACGCTGGGTTATAGCATCATAGAATGTCCAGACGTCGATTGAGGATTTCTCTCCTCGGAGGACACTTGCTTCCCTTCGCTTCGTATCAAGAGGTTGACCGGCTTGACACTCTCACACGGCGTCGGGTCTGCCCTAGAAACATCCTGCAGCTGAGGGTTCCTGTATGGTGATTGGAATTCAAAGCTCTGTCGGAGCAGCGCCGGAGCACACGGGTCTCATATCGATGCCAACAAAGTATCTGGCTGGAAGAAGTATCGATTTTTTAGACCCGATGCAAGGTGAAAAGACCACATGCGATTTGTGATAGAGAATATTGGAAATGGACTGAGTTTCACACTATCAACATGCACCACACATTTCGACTCGGATACATGAATGTGCATACAAGGGAAAATGCTCGAGATGAATACCAATATCGCGACGTAGCGAAGAGCGATACAATGCGACTAAACCATCAGCTTGCTTGAACGTCAACATGCGACCCAGAGAGCCGCTAGCATATCCGGATGAACCTGCTCTCTCTTTGCACCATGGCATGCGAACGAACCAACCACCATGAGGTATACGCCTTGAACTCCATCTACAGGGTCGACTCTAGAGCAAGAACCTGTCATGATCGTTAGCATCAATACCACCATGTAGGAGTAAAACACTTACCAAAGCAGTCCTGCAAGGGATATAGACCTGCGTAAAGTTCTTCCTCCCATTCCAAGGCATATCCGTCGTGAAGAACCTCGTATTCTTGTCGTTCCGGTTGAAGCCACCGAACTCCGGCGAATCCGTGTCCAGCACAATTCTGTAGGTTCCTGCCTCCTCAACACCGACTCTGTAGTCCGTGAAGCTCTTCGTGGGATGGAAGTTGAAGATCCAGAGCAGACCAGCTCGCTCAAACACAAGCACTTTGTCGGATTCGTTCTTCAGCGAGATGTACGCTTGTGGGTGGTGCAGCCAGCCGTACTTCTCCTCGGTCAGTTGCATCGCACGGTCGAACTCGTTGAGAAACTTGTAGCGAAGGAGATCATCGTCTGCGAGGTTGGTTTGCCGCCTCGCATACCAGAAGGAGTTATCGTTGCCTTCTCGCGGAAAGTCAAGCCACTCAGGGTGACCGAATTCGTTCCCTACAAAGTTGAGGTAACCCTCGCCTCCAAGGGCATGGGTAACAAGTCGAATCATCTTGTGTAGGGACATGGCGCGTTCAATCTCTGGTGTAAACTCTGAGAGCCTCGACATGTGGGTGTACATTTGTGCATCGGCGAGCCAGAACATGATGGTCTTGTCACCGACTAGCGCTTGATCGTGGGACTCAGCGTATGCAATTGTCTTCTCGCCGTGTCTCCGATTCGTGAGTGTGAATGCGATATTGCCGATCTCCCACTCGGCATCGGTACTCTCCTTCAGCATCTTGATGTACATGTCTGGTACGGCCATTGCTAACCGGTAGTCGAAGCCGACACCGCCAAGGGACAGTTTGACGCAGAGGCCCGGCATACCCGACACATCTTCTGCAATGGTGATTGTGTCCGGATAGAGGTTGTGCAGCATTTCGTTGGCGATCATGAGGTAGACCACCCCATCCTCGTCGACATTCGGTCCAAAATACTCATGATAGCCTCCTGAGAAGCCAGCTCCGATACCATGGTGGGTGTACAGCATCGACGTTACGCCATCAAATCTAAAGCCGTCGAATTGGTACTCCTCCATCCAGAATCTCAAGTTCGAAAGCAGGAATCTGAGCACCTCGTGGCTTCCATAGTTGAACAATCTTGAATCCCACAGCTCGTGACGACCCTTTGCACCCTCATGGAAGTATTGGTGGTCACTTCCGTCAAAGTTGTTCAGCCCATCTAGGGCATTCTTACTCGCGTGTGAATGTACCACGTCCAGCAGAACAGTGATACCATGAGCATGCGCAGTATCTATCAGCTCTTTCAGGTCTTCTGGTGTGCCAAACCTTGAACTTGCAGCAAAGAAAGAGTTTATCTGGTAGCCGAAACTGGCGTAGTAGGCGTGCTCCATGATTGCCATAAGCTGAATCACGTTGTAGCCTAAATATTTTATCCTCGGAATCATATTCTTCGTAAACTCCTTGTATGATGCGACCTTCAGCTCTGGGGAGGAGATACCAACGTGGGCTTCGTAGACTCGTAGGGACTTTGGTTTCGGTGGTCGAGGGTGCTTGAAAACGTATCGCTCGTGCTTCGGAGGATTCCACAGCACAGCATCATATATAGGCGACACGTTCAGGTCTTGTACAACTCGTGTAATCCATGCTGGTAGTCTTTCTATCCTTTCTCCTCCAGGTATTATCATCGAGATCTTCAGCTTGGTATTGTGTGATATTGCAGCGACACCATCTCTTGCAGGAAGGTGAATCTCAAAGACACCAAATTGGTCCTTCGTCATGGGATGAGACTCCCGATTCCAGTTGTTGAATTCGCCTATCAAGAAGGCCTGCTGAGCATTGGGTGCCCATTCGCGATATGTGATGTCTCCGTTGTCTGAGAAAGTGAAACCAAGCCTTTCATAGCCTCTTGAGAACTTTTCGAGGCCACCCTCATTCTGATCAATATCTTTTATCCATTTCTGTGCTTTTGCGAATCTTTTCTTTAGAGATTCCCGAAAATCTCCTAGCCACGGGTCGAGCTCAATGATGCCTAGGATGTTGTTAGCAGTGTCCTCACACGTAGAGTAGCTATTTACCTGTTCCATCCGGTGCCTGTCCGCCTGTCGGCGAGGCGTACATGCTGTTTTGTGATTGTTGATTTAATGGATCCATGTTGGGATCTGTCTGCAAGAATGGGTATCGAAGGAAGAGGACTGTTGCAAAGACCGCAGTGCTGTGCTCGATTATGCTCAAATATCAGAATTCTGGGTATGCTACAAGTATTTTTATCAATCCTCAAGGCTCTGTTATGGAGGGGCACTAGTGTTTTGTGTTGAGTTGATGCTGGACTGATCGAGCTCGCGACTGCTGGAAAAAAGCTCTAGGATGACGTTACGTGTTCAACAGTAACGCGGGGGACCTGCTCCAACGCCGCTCTAGTGGTACAGGCTAGCCTAGACAAGCCTAAGATGCCGGCCAGGGTCGGACTTGTGGGTACCAAATCTCCTGCATGAGGCATGTGATTTTCACCGAATGAGTTTTAGCACTCCGAATATATGAGCGGGTAGTTGTAAGCGACGCAGTTGAGGCTCTTCCTCATATGCATGGAAGATGCTTGATATTAAACGGTAAAGATCACTGAAACTGTTGGTCTTGCGCAAATATCGTTCAGAAAAGAAAGAACACTTCTTGTAAGATCTTTACACACACGCTTGCCTGCTTCTATCAAATTTTGCTTGCTGAAACCTCTCACTTCTTGATCAACACTCAGATACAAGTCAATACCCGCCGAGCCGGTTTATGAAATAGATGGCCAACTCCGCACGCTGGGCAGGTAAGCCGAGTTGGCCATCTATAGTATAAACCGGCTCGCCGCTTACCTCCCAACACCACTTGGACCTCACCATGACAGCAACTCATCGGATACCCTGCTCCTTCTTCCACTGCTCAATCCTCTTATCCTGCTCCTTCTGCCACGCCTCCTTCTCCTCCTTCGTCTCCGGTTCCTTCAACTGCACATTCCCACTCGAACTCTTTCCAAGCCCCGACTTCTCCTTGCCCTCATCTTCAAGTTTAGCCAGCAAGATCAAATAGATGGCTCGAAACTCAGGGTCAGGCGTGAGGCAGAATTGGTGCTTCGAGATAGGCCCCTTCTTAAACCAGTCTTCTAGCATTCGTCGTGTCCATCGAGGATCATTGATAATCTCTTTGAGAGCGTGTTGCGGTTCGGCACCTTCAGGATTGGCTACGATCTCCGAGGAGCGGATGAACTTGGTGAGGAGGACGTCGGGACTTTCTTTTGGTTCTGGTGCGAATATGTCTGGTAGGTTTGACATGTTGATGGTGTCTTGTAGGTAGTAGTCCTGCGTGTGAGGTTTGATGTAGAACGATATCTGGTCTGGCTGTGGAGGGCGACCTTTTGTACCGTTGTGGTCGTGGCTTGCCCATTGTATAATGCTTGTTATCTGTTTTCCTGGTGCATGGTTGTCACTACAAGCAGTATGACGAACGTTCCACGCTGGTTCGTCCGCACAACAACAATAAGAACAACCAGAATGCTTGCTGCAGCAAATTTGGTCAGCGGTTAGCTGAGTATACGAAAGTCAGGCGCGCAGAGCTAGTGTTCATCGCGAACGGATATTAGACCTAACGCTTCGACTTGAGAGCTGTAGATGGGAAGTACAGAGAGGCACTCGCCATCATAACCAGCATGATAGCTGCAAAGATTGTTCGATTTGTCGACGGCGCTGAAGATTGTTGCTCATGGACTTGGTGGCAATAACGATGAACATGCTTGCTGTAAAGCACAACAGAGCTCACAGCACACTGAAACTGTTGTGTGTGGTTCGTGCAAGAACGTCCATTCAATTCGTGGAAAAGACTTCGTTGATATATGTTGGCCGCAGCTGGCGTACGGTTCGACATTTTTGTGTAGCAGTATATCACAGACAGATCTCGGATCTCTTCAACCTTCCTCGCCTCCTTCATCTTGTAGACAAACAGGTATCCCCACTAGATTCTTTTGAATCCAGCAAAAGAATAGGACGTCTCCGGCATCGCACCACCACCCCAACCGGAACGAATCCCCAGTATCGTTGAGAACCTGCTCCGATTCTTGTTGAAAGCTTTGTCGTACAATTGAACGATCTTGTTCTGGTGTGTCGATGTGATTCTTGCGTCGGCGCTATGGTCGATTGTGATGTTCCTCACTCTTCGTCACTTCTTAAGCTGCAGTACCGAAGCGACAAGCCTAATGTCACTTCACCCCTAGCAAGATAGCTCATGCTACAAGGCCTTGTCGGATTGCATGATCACCGCGACCATCTGCAGACTATAGTCGAAAGCATCGTCTTATCCTTCCATTTCTCCTCAGATGTAGAAATGTGGAAGGAGCCACCAGCAGGAGGCACAAAGATGCCCGAGTCCTACTTGAAGAACTTGTAGACCTGCTACAGAAGACCCTTGCTTGGTAGGGCAAGGGGCGATATCTCGGGAACGCGCGAGCCTATGCTGGCCACCTTCTGCCTGTCCTGATGCTTGTCCTGGACGATAACCCATTGAACGCGAGTAACTAGAAAAGGTCAAGAACGCTCACTGAGAACGCGACTGTCAATCCAGCCGGACTGCAGCTTCGTTAGGCGTAAGCTGGCCTTGTTGTGGACCACACCGGGCAGATTTTACGGACACTCTGCTCGACCGAGACTTGCGAATGACAAACTTTTGGTGTATGATTGAAGGAGTAAATCGATTTCGGCGTTGGCGGGTCGCTTCTGTGCATCGAAGTGCAACATCAAGTTGGCCGCTAGTGTCGGTTCCTGGGACACTTGAGGACCCTAAAAAGAGTGTGTAAGAAAGATTAACAGAGCCTGTAACTTGGAGACTCCTGGAAGAAATTGCGAATGGCCGTTTCAGCGACTTGGGGAGGGTGTCGGTGCTTGTAAACCAGCCGTGGTAGTCAGAAGGCCGTCGGTTGATTCTATATCCCCACGGTAGGCAAATTTGATGATCAATATGGCTAACCATCTATCCTCCTCGAAGCATCTGTACAGCAGCTGTCGAAGGCTAGCAGGCATCACCCGGAATTGCAGACAATCTCGCAGGAATGCTAACACAATCGGCTGGAATAGCTGCAACCCCTTGGACATACTGGCACACTGGCGCAACCTGACCAGTGCGGTCAGAGCATCTTCCGCCAACGCCGCTGCCTCGTCTACGGGTGCTTTGTTCGCCGCCTCGACATCGAGTGCCCATAACTCACAGTGCACCCGCTCTAGGAGCTCGCTAGCGCCGTACTTCTGGGCGACGATTGCAACCTCGACCAGTGTCTGAAAAGGCGTCTTGGATATTTTCTTTGCAGATAGTAGTTCGGGGTCGCCAGTGTATGCGTACTTGAGTATTATGGCAATGGCATCTGGGTCATCCTGACTCATGTCGATTGTATGGTTCTCCTTGTCCCAATGAGAACATTTGTCATAGAGGTTCCAGTGCCGTGGGATGATCCAGGAATGGATCCTCCAGTCCTCATCGCGACATATGACGAGGATATCGCCTTCCTTACGACCTAACAGTGTCAGGAGCTGCTGGCGAGCTTGTAAGACCGCCATCTTATCAAGTTTGTCCCTGACCAATTCTGGTACCGATTTCGGGCGTGAGGGGGGCGCCGTGTCATTCTGCACTTGCTGTCGTTGTGTTGATGGCGGTCGCAGTGGCTGCGGTGGCTGCGGTGGCTGGGACGCAATGTGAGGTTGAGCTCCTGCTGTGCTTGACCCGACAGGAGGGTAGTACGTAGGCTGGTATGGCGCAGGACCTGGTAGCATCCTTGGAAGACCCTGGGGCCCACGCGAAGCCATATAGGATTCTTGGATCTTTTGTGTCGATGAGTGGTAAAGGTTAGGTAAGAGAAGGAATAGGGAGTAAGGTTACTTATAACTTGTGTCTTGCAGAGTCCAGCTAGGGGGACCAGTTCCTAGATCTAGACTGTGCCTTGCGCGTGGGAAAGGGTGCGACTTGTCTTAGAATGTGGCAGACATGCATCCGGAGAGCAGAGATGACAGGACTTATATATGCACATACTGAGAGGGTTGCCTGCAACATGCAGAATGTGTGGGAAGCTTCTGCAGCCATCTAATGTGCTCATCAGTGCAGTTCAACTTTGGTTCCGGAAGTGATCAAAGATTAGGGAGATTGTAAGGTGGTAGTGAACCGAACATTGCAAGAACAACCCGATCACCCACTTATCACTCAAATATAAGTGTTTCCCATCACTTCATTCTCGCATCGCCGTGACATGAGTTGTTCACCACGAGTTCCGGTAGTGTGCTAGACATGACAACCTTCTTCTGGTGTGCATGTTGCGCAGTTTCAGGCTAAACTGAAGAGATAATCAAGGACCCAGAAACATGCTGTTGTTTTTGGCACGGTATCAGGTGCACAGGCTCATCGTATATTGGCTCAAAACAAGGAACAAGTGGCGGATGAAAACTTGCTCATTCAAGGAATGTCTGGTACGCCAAGCTGTAGTGGATGGATCAGAACCTCAACCGCTGCTACCAGCCGCAACACCACTTCTGCTGCGCCAATCTTCGAAACTCGTGCTAGATGTGTCTGGATTATCGCCTTTCTGCTGTTTCGCCTTCTGCTTGTCCTCCCATTCACCTTCTTCTTGAGCGATGAGAGCATGAAAACGACCACCTTGACCACGACCGAGGTATATGGCACCCTCCTCGCGCTTCGCGACTTTCTCAGTCACTAGGACGTACTTGACGCTACTGCCAGGTGCCTCAAACATGGCGTCGCCGAGAATAGTTTCCATCTCTGTCCTCAGAGCACGAGCACCAGTACCCATTGAAAGAGCGTTGGACGCCACGACATGCAGTGCTGGAGTCGTAAAACGTAATTCAATGCCGGATAGTGAGAAAAGAGTGACATACTGTGATATCAGTGAGGAGCGTGGTTCTGTCAAGATCCGTAAAAGCATCGCGTGGGTCAGCGGCGCTAGTGCTGCAGCAGTAGGTATCCGACCAACAAATTCTGGAATGAAGCCGAATGATTGTAAATCTGCAGGAGTGACCAGGTCGAGAGGGTTAAAATACTGAGGTTCGACAGTGCCATCTATAGAACTCTCGGGCGTTGGTGCAGGCGTGAAGAATGGCAAATGTTTCTTGTACAGCGTCTCTTCCTCAGAGCCAGGCAAAAGTGGTATTGGCTTGTTCGTGGTTGACTTTTGGTCGCGCGATGCGCTTTGAAAAAAGCTTGACGTGGACCGTACCGTTGCACCAAAGCCGATGCTGCCCTTGGACAGCCGATCCATAATGTGCTTCTGCAAGCCGACAAAGGCGCCTGAGCAGATGAAGAGAATATTATCTGTCCTCACGTTGTAGACCTCGCCTTTTGTAGGCGCAGGAGCTCCAGTGCCACTTAGTGGGCTATTAGTTGGGTATGTCTGAGATTGACCACCAGCTCGTGGCGCATTCCGTTCTGGCTTAGCTTGTACCTGCACAGTTGTGCCTTCGATGATTTTGAGCAGCGCCTGTTGCACACCTTCTCCGGAAACATCCTTTCCGTGGCTCACTTTTGCCGTGGCTATCTTGTCGACCTCATCAAGACATATGATACCTCTTTCCGCCCTTTCAACATCATAGTTTGCAGCTGCAAGCAATCTATGCACACAAGCTTCGGCGTCTTCGCCGATGTAGCCTGCTTGTGTGAAGGGTGTGCAGTCGGACATGGAGAAAGGAACCTCCAGGACCCTAGCCAGAGTCTTCGCCATGAGTGTCTTGCCAACACCAGATGGTCCAAGCAATAGTATGTTCGACTTCTCCAGTGTCATGGGCGTGGTGTCCACGAGAGGCGAGGTGCCTATTCTCGCAACATAGCCTGTCGCTGGACCTCCCATGCGGATTGTCGGCTGCTGTCCCGGAAACTCGCTTTCGACAGGATGCCTTTCACGACGATCTCTTTGGGCAGCCAACTCTTCTTCCTCTTCTTCGCGCCGCTGTAGCTCTTGTATACGTTGGTAGTGGTTGAAGACAGCGACGCTCAGGATCTTCTTGGCCCGTTCTTGCCCCACCACAAACTGGTCCAGGTGCTGTTTGAGCATCTTTGGTGTCAGTCGAGGTACGCCATAGACGTGTGCGCCTCCAAGAGGACCAGAAGTCGGTAGACCAGGCTCATAGCTGCCGGTGAAGGGCTGGTTTGCAAAGTCCGACCTACGGAAGTGAGTATCTGAATATCGTCTTTGCCCCGTCTTCAGACATCTCCTGCTGATGGCGATGTATGTCGATCGAAGCTGCGAAGACCTCATCGCACTGGTGGTACGTTCCTCCAGAGCTGGGCACAGGAAGCTGGGGATCGACCCCGACCGGACTCGACGCATGGCTATAACCAGTTGAGCATATTTGGGCTGTCCCGGTCGACACGTTGCGGATATGAATGACCTGCTCTAGTGATCTGATGATATTATAGATGTCTGCTTAAACAGTGAATTAGAACAGGTTGTGAGTATGACGAGCGCGCAGTCACAGCTATCGATTCACCGCATGCGGGGATTGTCTAACGCCGATAAGCTTATCGTTTGCCGCTAGCTAGCCGGCGGAGAGCGATTCCTCGGCGCACCCAGAACAGTTCCACCGGCCCTGTAGAGGTGTGAGCTTCGAGTCGTCGATGTTGCACCAGGGCGTTACAGAATGTAGAGACGGACGAAAACATCTGGAAGAAGCTGCATCTTGTCGGTGAACAAATTTCCATTGACATTGATGTGCAAGAATAGTTGATTTTTGTACAAGAAGCTCAGAAGGCCAGCAAACCCTGTGAGAGGAGTGGTATCATAAATCATCAATATAGACATAAGGTTACAATGGTTACTGCCTCCTCTGCCAATAATCATGCTTCCTCACTTCGTTCCTGCAAACTCTCATCCTGTACGCAAGCCCAGGGACAGGAATACCATTGTCTGGACTTAGCGTTCGCCATCGTGCTTTGCCCAGCAGCCAGTCCGTAAGCGTGATAACTTTGCTCGTCTTGTCAAATCCTCCAGCTTCGTCTGCATGCTCAATGGTATGATTCGCAATTCTCCCTTCAGCATCAAAGGAGAAGACGAACAGGCCACTGAAGGAATTCGATCCTGCATCTTTGCCAAACAGTGGTCTGTCACCACCAAGTAATGTGCTTAGACCTCTGTTGATTCCTCCGTTGTCAACAGCACTTGAGCGTGCAGCTGCATCGTTTCCATTTCCGTTTCTCTTGGGCTCGGTCTTCCACTTGACAACCAGTTTCTCCTCTCCTAACCCGTCGCAATGTTCTTCCACGGATGGCGCAGTGATGAAGCCCGATCGCACGATCTTCTCGCTCAATATCGTGAGCTTGACGTTGCCAACAACCGGCACACAACCCCATGCGACCGGTGCTGTCATCAGCGCTGCTCTGTATGGCATCCTGCCCTTCACAACGGGCAGATGTGGATGTGTAGAGGGAAACAAGTGGAGGGAGACGTGGGGAGACACGATCTCATGCGGTAGTTGTGTAGTCAAAATATCTGGTAGAAGGGGAGAGAGCTTCCGCAATGCTGTTTCCGTTAGTGTCTGTATCCAAGGCCTCTTTTATAATGGCATACTTTGTCCGAGCTTCAGTGTCCGCTCGTCAGGCGGCTCGTGATCACCTCCGGACGATGGCCCGCCATTACTGCCTTCTAAACGAACAGACGAACCGTGGTCAAGGTCCGACCGCGATCCAGGTGCAGCGTGCACCGGGATGGCTGCTGTGAACCATAATTCTGAGAATGGCTCTGAGCGGACCTGAGCAAGACCACGCACGGGGAGATTGGTGAGGCTAGGATTCGGCCGAGTGAAGATGCGAAGAAGTCTCTTCCATCGTGAGAGCGCAGCCGGCGAAGTTGTCGAAACAATCCGCATTTGCGCTGCTATCAATCAGGTTTCTTTCGCATGCTTGTAAGCAGAAGTCTGATCAATGAGATGGGCAAAAACAAGGCTTCCGGCAATGAAACAAGATGGGTGATTGATTGCACTTCCTGGTTTGAGGGAAAAGTTTCCGCGCTGTGGCGCCGATCTTCACTGACGTAGCTGTCGGTGGCAGAAACGGGAAGGAGGAAGCGACGACGAGAATTTCTGACTCCTTTCTCTATCTGCATCTACAACGAACAACATTCATTGATCTACTGACCTAGGTATGGTTTCGGCCCTGGTAATAGGCCTTTTCCATCAAGCGTGTACTGACTTGAGCTTTCGCTGTTGGACGTCCGTTCATAGCGCCAGTATACACTCGAGGGTTTAATCAACAACAGCTGCAAGTCTGAAGCCGTCTACATATGTGTAAGCCGTCTACCAATGCACTACCATGACTGGGCTGGCGTCGACGGGGCACGACGTCGGTCCCTCTCACAAGAAGACCCATGCAATGTAATGCACTGCACGTTGCATCTAAGCAGTAAGTGAAATCCCGGTGCCCTCCAGCGTGCTTCAAACACAATGCTCCCTCGACGATGACCTCACATTGACTTCAACACGTGCCACGGCTCGAACATGCTGCTCAGCTCTACCAAAACAAACAACAACATCCCACTGCCCGCTGTACCACCACGACTAACCCAAGCATCTCATCATGGCCTCCTCATGGGTCCCAACAGCTCCTCAAGATACACGAGTCCTTGACCTTCAAACAGTGAAGCCCTGGCCAGGTAAACCCTGGCCGCAACAACGACAACCCCCACCACAACCAATCCCGCCATTTCGTAAACCACGATCGGGAGCCTGGACCGACGCAATCGCCAAAGCTGCCAAAATCCTTTCTCTGAACCCCAAACGCGTACGTCCAAACTACAATGCAAAGAGTGGAAAACTGCCCGTACGATATGATGAGCCAGATTCAAGCTTTGTCCTCGCTGAGCTCGTCAGAAAAGTCCACAGTATGCAGCAGCGACCCCTGCCCGATCGCAGAGACAATTCGCTCGTCGAACGCACGCTTCTCGAACTCCTGCATGCCGTCGTAGACGACGGTTGCAAGGAGAAATGCGGTATGAATGTGCCTACGCTGTACAAGGCGGGAACCGAAAAGGAGGATTTAAAGATCATCCGTGCCGCTATAGTTTCTATCGAAGAGCCAGCTCTATGTAACAATGCGATGGTTGCCGCGCAAGTGCGGAAATGCAAGTTCGATGCTGAGAGGGTGGAAGATGGATCGCCGCAGAAGAAACTCAATGGGGGGCCTTGGAGTGCGTCACAACATCGAGACGACGAGATGACCGGTGCCATCCAGCCTTCTCCCCAACGTAAGCGGGACCCGCTTGACTTCGGCAACAGAATCGAGCAGGCACTTCTGAAGATGGACAAATGGGCGGATGCATGGTTGTCAGGCGCAATGCCGCAGACTGATCTGGCATGGGATTCGTTCGAGTTTTGTCTCTGTATGCCGGATGTCCTTGAGGATGGAGAAATTAAGGAATGAAGAAGTGGGAGGAATATAGCTTAGCATGCACATTGAAAATACGGCGTAGGATCAGTTAGTACGTTTTTGGTCTGATGGGCATGAATGATTCACAATCTTACTGTCTCCACGCGGAATATCAAGCTGGCCGCTCACGTCAATACTGGGGGGCACGCCAGTACCGTACAAAGGGAGATTACCAGAGAGACGTCAGTCGGTATATTAACGTCGGTTCACGAATTTGCGGAACGTCTGTAAGTATCCAATCTCGCATCTAGGGAGTACGCCAGTCCATGACCTTGTTGCTTGTGCGGCCACGTTGATATTCCGCGCGGAGACAGTATTGATTGACAGGATTCGACCATCGATGATATTCTCCCACACCCACTGAGAACGTAGCTCGGGTACTCCATACTCCAGGGCTGCGCCCGTTGGCTTTCGATGCGATGCATTGATGGACTCGGAAAATAAGTGACTTGCGCGAGCTCCACGCGGAAATTCAAGCTGACCGCTTGCCTCAGTTCCGGGGGCACGCCAGCATCCTCTAGAGAACTAACTAGAGAAACATTAATCGACATATTAAGGCGAGTTTGCGAACCTGCGGGACATCTGTTAGACTTCCATCATATCTCTGGGGCGCACGCCAATCGTGATTACTTATGCTTACACGCCTTGACGAGGCCACGTTAATATTCCGAGCGGAGCGCGAGATACCGGGGTGCAAGCTCCTTGAACCTCATGCGGACGTCCGTTTTCAGACAGACAACATGTAGCACGCGTAATGGCAACACTTTTGATGTCTTTGCTATATCATATATATATTGGCCAGCTTAGAGCTGGTAGCTATTTCAGATGCATAGACCCTCTCCCACGATCGTCTGCCAACGTTATAGCCAGCCATCGCAACTAACTGTGTGTATCCAAGACGTCCCCGCCAGATACCCAACCTCAAAGACCACTAGCAGCGCACTGCCGTACCGGACCTGCTTCTTTGAAATATGACACAAGGAAATTGAAGGAGGGTATATCAACATGAAGATGATCCAAGCCTATAAATCCGATCTCATCCGACTACTACCACTCCAAAACGTCGGGCTTGGAAATCATCGGAAGTCCCAGCAACATTCAGTGCCGCCACAACCATGTGATGTGCGGCCGGAACGCCTCGCCTTGCCCACAAACTCCCCAGCTCAAAAAACCAACGAACATAGAAAAGATGTCCCAAAGGACGGTGTGTGTTGAGAAGCTATCTTGCCTTGCACAGAAATCAAGCTCGGAGCTTGCATTGGCTGCAAGAGTGCCCAGAGTACGCGTTTATAATGACTCAGACCATCGTCGATGTCCGAACCGTGATGGGCACGGATGATTTGATTTGAGTTGATGCCCAAAGCTGATGAACGCATTGCGGTGTGGCGGGCCGCATGATATCAAGCCATTTCGGTCACTGTTGGTTATGGCAATCTAAAAGTAGACAGGGTGTCTGAGTAGCAAGGTTTCATGGCAGACGACCTTGGCCGTATGGTAGCTGCGGGACTCTCGAGTACTTCCCAGTGGCTCGCCTGTACATGGTAGGATTCTTGACACTTAGTAGCTCATCGAAGCTGTCACTGTCGCTTCCCTCCCCATCCTCACTGCCGTTGTCGGCTTCGATAGTGTCAGTTCCTGAAGCGAGTGGATAGCCGTTGCCAAACTGTTCTACGCCAGTGGCTTTAGCTTGTCGTGAAGAAGGCGTGAGTTGTGGCCGAGCGCCATCCTTGAGAACAGTGTTTCGCTCTTCTGAAGACCGAGAGTACCCACGTTTCTGGGCAGTGGGAGAGGCGAGGTTGTAGAGACCACCTTCTGGCCTGACGGGCGGTGTCGGGTTGGTAATCAACTCTATTGATGGGAGTCTCGGCGGCGGAGCGGCAGGTGCTGGTGAGATGGGAGCATAGCTAGTTCGAGGCATCGGAGGTCCCATGGTAATGTTCCGTGGAGGCATATATGGTGGCCGATAGGATTGGTTAGACATCTCCTCTGGCTCTGCAACGTAATGTGCAGATCCACCGGGTAGATCATAATGGCTCGGCCGTCGATACTGGTTCGAATGGTAGGCAGTGGTGGGGCTAGGCATCGTGGGTTGAGCATATGATGGCTGTCTAGACGGGCCGTAACTTTGGCTGTCCATTGAGGGTCTGCGTGAGTCGAGTGGACCAGGCTGACCATAGTAGCCTTGACTTTCGATACTGCCAACACGATCATGGCTTTGGGCACGAATATCTCGCTGCTCCTCTTCCTTCTTGCCCATCTTGGTCTCGCCTTTTCGCTGCCGGACTTCCCTGCGTATCCTGACACGACATCCCTGCTTGGCAACGATCTGGCTTAGTTCGGTACTCTGCCCGAGGCCAGGGAACTTCTTTGCGCTGTAAACTTGGAATGGTTCGGAGTATACGAAAGTCATGTTGATCATCATCTCCTGGTCGTTCGGGGGAGTTTCTTGTCCTGAACCTTCAACAGGGTTAGGAATTACCCGTCCCATGTCAAAATCTTCTCTCCGTTTGGTCTGCTCGAATAGGTGAAACTTGATCCGATACCATCCTTCGTGTCTGACTGAGAGGTCCGGAAAAATGAAGTACGCAGCAGTGCTTGGCTGAGTGAGATATGCCGCTCCCGCGCAAGTAACACCTGTCAGCACTGGGCAGTGACTGGTGTTGTACATCGTGCCCTTTGCGACAGGCCGGGAATGCTCTAAACTAGCAAAGAGCATGAAAGTGGCCTCGTAGAAGGCAGTGATATCGTTGTCCCCTTCCAGAACACGAAGCCTGACTACAGGTGGTGGATCAACAGGACGACGATCAGCAGATGCTGCCAGACGTTAGCCACCGTAAACTGTGCCAGGATAATCTACTTACATCGTGGTCCACTGCCGCAAGCACGAGCGCGCTGTGGGCCTTGAGCGACCTCAAGATCGTAGGTCAGCCGCCGGTTGCCGGAAGTTGTCCGGTGGTGAAGCCACCGTCGTTCATGTTCGACGGTCTGCATGACGAAGGTCTTTCTGTTGATCGTATATTCTTTCAACACACGACCATCAAAGACAATATCGGTATCTGCGGGTAGCTGGTCCGGAGGAGGGGGGTTGACTCCGCGTCCTTCCTTCAGCAACTGCAGATCTTGCAGAGAAGGCAGCTGCTCGTCGTTGGCACCTTCAGCTAGTCGCGGTGCAATGAGCGGAGGTTCGTAAGGCCTAGGAACATGTTTTTTAGCATATGCTCGAAGTTGGCTCTGCTCTCGAGTCTCATATCGGTGCGACGACATGTCGATTACAATGATATCAATAGCCAGCTACAGCAGAGTAGAAATGCAAAACAGTCTTTTGGAAAGATGCAGAACTGGGTATGAGAACGAAGAGCGCACGGTCTTAACATCCTCTGGGACCGATCGACCATGGCAATGCAGGAAGTGGTTTCTCCAGGAACGTAAACATGCTCCTTCTGGTACCGCGCATGCCTTCGTTGTGACGATTGCGATCCAAGGTTGAAAGAGGCAGGAGCTGGGGTGCGCTAAGGGTAGTATTCCCAAAGCATAAATCGCGACCCAGACGCAAAAGAGCCTCAAAGTCATAAATGCACATGCTGAACAACTCACCTTTACGAGATCCAAGAAACTTTTCCAGCAACAGTTCTGCTCGAGACCTTACTGAGAAAGGAAGCAAAGTCCACAGTAATCCAGAAGACAATTCCAGGACAGAGTTGGTAATGATGTCAATCCGGCAACCAGAATAATCCTGTCTACCAGCGAGAATTTGAGGTCGGTCCCAAAGGTGTACTGCTACCGTTGACACCGTTGTCTGCACGCTCTTCCAGGCTTTTCGTGCGGGAGATCCAATGACCACGAACGTTATTTGACGAAATAACACGAATGAGCACAACACGAATCGAAATGCACTTTTCCGCAAACGTTTTGACTCTCCTACTATTGCGCTGTATCGATAATCGCCTGGGATCGTAGTGTTTCCGGTCGAAAATTGTCCTAGGTATACGGGACCTCTGCGCAGTGGATTGTTGTTTCGAAGTCGACAAACGATCCTGAAGTTGCCGGGCAAATTAATGATTGGTTCGGAAAAGACGAGCACGACCAGATATTCAACTTGACGCGATGGAGTGGTAGAAGCCGCAGGTATTGTTGACGGTAGGCGACTGAGGGAGAGGTAGGAGAGGGAGTCGTAAGGTTGAAAAGTCTGGAGCTGAAAGTGAGGGCAGTGGATAGATAGAGGAGCAGCGCAGGACGATGCGAGCCAGGAGGAGAGAAGCGAGCAACGACTCTTGGGAAGTTCCTGGCACCGCCGCACAACGCCCGAGAAGGCCCACCGAAAACTGCGACATGGTTGGCACACGGATAGCTTGGGTCTGAGTGGACTAAGTGGGAGTGGCTGCATGACTCGCTTCAGTAGCACCATGATCTAGGCAGATTCTGGCGTTAGTGCTGTCTTTCGCGTACGTACCGAAGCTGCAATGCCAGGCAAATGGTCAGCTTTACGCGACAGACGAACGCTACTGTGGCATGGGGATCACTGGCGGCTGCTGGTCTCAATATTTTGTGGTCCCGTTAAGGTACCCGAATCTTGCTTCGAACTTTCCACTCTCAGAAATGCACTTTTGGACCAACACATGTTCACGAAGTTAGGGTTTCTGACAGGTGGTATGATCCGATGTTCGGCTTCGCCCGTGGTCTGAGTACGCCAGGGAGTGATCAAGGATCATGAACTCCTCTCTTTGCAGCATTGCCTACCTACACAATGAATGTCGACTACACTGTACGAGTAGCGTACATCACCAGAAAGCAACGGCTTCAAGGGGAATTTGTCATTGGAAGACTTGTGGCTTTTTAGATTGTGATCAGACCACCAGACAGAACTGTTCACCTTTAGACCTTGCTTAGATTTTACTCCGCACTCTTAGACCCGGATCATCTTGCCATTCACGATATTATGGTTCTGAAAATTCCTTGGTATGCTCGAGGTCATGCAGCATCTGTCAACCACGTTGATGCACACACCATCCTCGTACCCTGCGCTGCTCACGTGTACTTGGACGCAATTTCTGCGGATACTGTGAAATGATGGTTTTAGCTTTTTTAACGTTCATCTCAAGAAAAGCCGTTTGTCGCAGATGAGGGACTCCCCAAGCTCATCTGGAAGCTAACGAACTGAAAACGTTCGCCATCAGCTAGGTAGCTTTATGCACGATGTCTGAGCGCGACCTGTTGTCATCCAAGATGCTGTGCTCTAACCTTGGAGGCCTTCTCAAGCATGGACCAACAGTTTTTGAGTAGCGATCAACTCGACAAACACGAAAAGCTACATTAGAGATGGTTGTTAGTTGTTACCAAGGTCAAATCAGATGAAAGATTCTTCTCATCGCGATGGCAAGTCACAAACATGGTCGACCTCATTGAAGCTGAAGGCATTAACTTCCATTACACCCCCCGAAGCCGGTGAATCTGAGATCACAAGTGCTAATGTTGTTCTAGTAACCACCACCAATCCTTTGTGGTCTTTGCCGAAGTTTACATGTTGTTGCCATCCAGGTTGTTAATATAATGTTCCGCAAAGAACGTTGGAGAACACGGATCTTCCCAGCTACCATAGCTGTGTTAGCGGCACCTTGTTTTTGAGTTACAAGGCTGACAATCTGCGCGTTGGAGCTTCGAGGGCCCGCGTACAAGCTCGAGGACTCGGTATCGCAAGAAGCTTTTGCCTCCCGGATGCAAGCAGCCGTGGATGACTTCCAATGGGCTTTCAAAGCACAGCTTCGTCATGTCTACCACTCCCTCCTTGAGACAAGCAGTGGTAAAATCTGTCTTCATCTGCAGCATGGATGATCGTCCGTGGCTCTTTTCGATATCTTCCAGAAATCGCACGCTTGTCGTCTGTTACACAAGGGTGGACCAAAGAGATCATGATTGGAGTCCGGCGCGCAAGCTGACAGATGCTGCAGTTATGCGATCGACCCCAACTGTGTTACGTGTCAGCAAATTGTTGCCGAATTTGCATACGTGCTACGTGAATGCCCATCGTGCCATCACAAAGACTCAGCATACCCGGATGAGGATGATCACATGCTGCGCTTTCATGACCACTCTTCCATAGCTAGAAAGCGGGTGTCTCCGTATCAGAGAGGCTTATACATGGTATGAGGCCGCACATTGTTGGCATCCCATCACACCAAGGTCGTATATCGACAGAGGCTAGTCGATCGCACGCAATAACCTGATGCGCGCAAAATGACATCCGAGGCTACGCTGAAGAGCGTCGTTGAGAGCCTGCTTGAGGACGCGCTGTATGGTATGTTGTGGTCGTGACATCTGCATGTCTTAAAAGGACATCTTTCCAAACGTACATGTGCTCACCATGATAGGCTTGGTGGCTCTCATACTGGTCACGACAACGTACGGCTCGTTGTGGATACACACTTATGGCAGTTCCAGCACCTTCTGGTTATGGCCAGTGTTTTCCGTACTAATTTACACGCCGCTGCGACCAGGCGTTCATGTCTACAGCTTGATGTTCAATTCACATGTGCTGTTGACTCTCAGATGCATGAAAGTTACCCAAGTGGCGGGGCAAATTCCGGCGCTTGCTCCGTGGAAGGAAACAACGGCTTTAGAATGCTTGTATTGTGTCAGGATATGGCAGGTGCCCTCAGGCATTATCTGCCTATACACAACGTCCGCCATCAACCTCCAGAGAAATTCCTGTGATGAACGAGCCTTCATCCCCAGACAGATACAAGCAAGCATTGGCAATGTCTTGGGGTGTGCTCGACCTTCCTAGGGGAACAGTGGCGACAAACCCAGCTCTGTTGGCCTCGTTATCATCCTTGCCAAGGAATTTCGAGCTCCTGCAAAAGTCAGATATCAACAGTGCCTTTGTGGGGAAGGAAGTGCAAACTTACAGGCCTGTTCCAGAAGCGAACACAGGGCAGACAGAATTGAATCGGATGCCCTTCGGACCATATTCCACGGCCATAGTCTTGGTAGCGTTGATCACCGCGGCCTTTGAAGCATTATACCAAGCTAGTCCGGGCCGTGGCCGGATACCAGCGGTTGAGGCGATGTTGACGAAAGAGCCTTTGATACCTTCCTTCAAGAAATATGGCAGGATGACATTGGTCGAGAGGTAGATGGATCTGACGTTGACGTTGAACACTAAATCGAAGTCTTGGTCGGTCACGGTTTCGGTGGGCTGGAGAAACCTAAGTCAGCATCATCGGAAGCAACCAGAGGCTCTGCACACCATTCGGTCTCACCTTGTTTGCGTAAGTCGTGCCGGCGTTGTTTATTACCACATCCAGCCTTCCATAGGATTCGAGTGTCTGCTTGAGCACCTTCTCCCAGTCGTCTCTTTTTGTGACATCTGCTCGTACAAAAGTGGCGCCGATCTCTTTAGCAACAGCAGAGCCTGTGTCCTCGCTCAGATCGGTGATGACAACAGAGCCGCCCTCTGTTTGAAAGGTTGTCGCAATCCCTTTTCCAAACCCGCTAGCCCCTCCTGTCACGATTGCGACTTTTCCCTTCATACGATCAGGCATGTTGTTGGATTACTGTTTGGCAAAGGGTAGTCCCGGTTCAAGGTATACAATATTATAGTTGTTTGACTACTGTCGAAGCTCAATTGGACAAGGGTGGTCGAGATGTGATGCTTATATCTCTCCTCTTGAAGTGCCTAGGTCTCGAGCTACCCGAGGTCACGGAACAGCGAGCGGCAGACACGGACTTGGTGCGCATCTTGCTTGGACTGCCTTCGTCGGTGCAACTCCGCGTTCTTAGCTGCTGTGACCAATTGCAGGTAACAGCTTCATTGCTCTTGCCTTTGGTGAAGCTCAATCTCGTGGAACAACTGTGCGGGGGACTTCCGTCCGAGTCTTGACCGTGGTTGCGCTAACACTCCCCTCACCTTTCCCCTTTCTGGATGATCACGACCACAGATAAGTTTGTTAATTATTAATGATTCGTCCTGTTCTGCTCGCTGCAATCTATGTGATGCTGGAATCAGTGGACTTACTGAGATGACCACTAAGCATTTAGGATGATTCTCGGAGTATGAGGACGTGACGCCTTGACAAAGGACATCAACCTGATCGATCATAGCACGTGACCACGTGAAGCAAGTGCAATCAAACGCGTGAGAGGAAGTCTCCACACGAGCACAACCCTGAATCTTCCATTGTACTCACAAAGAGTAAACACGATGCTATTCTTGGGCGCAGCATCTAGTCCAATACGGCGTTTTGCAGGACGCAGTTGCTCTTGATATGCGAAGTAGGAAGTAGCTCTGCTGCACTGATGCCGTTCAAATTCTGTCAACTGTGCGAACTCTTAGATGAACTGCAGCGACAGAAATATCAACAGCGCGCAACATACTCCAAGCAGGATGATCCAAGTCATCGCACTGTTGCAGCTTGGTATAACAAGTACAACGACGAGATCAGCAGGGCCGGACCTTCAGCTGTAGCTTTTCTCTCAGCGCTCTTGCCTGAGCGAAGGCCCGATCGCACATACAATCTCCAGCCGAAGCGCCTAAGTCAGATATTCGGGCGAGTACTCGGAGTCGGTGCCAGCCGGCTTCGACTTCTGCAGTCATGGGAGGAGCCTGGAGGACCAGACTTTCCGACCTGCGTCGAGAGAGTCATGGCTGAAAGCGAGTTTCCACACCCGACCGCTACCAATGAAGTTACTCTTGAGGAGATCGACAATGCCTTGACTCAGATAGCTGCGAACACACTATCTTCATCCCCAGCTATCAAGGCTCAGGCGAACGGCAAGGCGCCTTGTGACATCCTGGCACCTATCATCCGCAGACTCCAAGGTACAGAAGCGAAATGGCTCGCTCGGATGATACTGAAGTCATACTCTTCGGTAGAGATACCGGAGTACGCTGCTCTCTATGGCTTTCACTTCATGCTACCGAAACTCCTCGCGATGCAAAACTCCTTCGAGGCTGTCGTTGAGACACTCGCGCGCCCAACGATCGCTTCTTTGCCTCCTCGTCCATCGAGAGACTATCAGGCCGCATTGATGCCGATCGTCGTCAAGGAAATCACGCCTCAACTTGGAGTGATGATACGCAGGCAGCCTTTTGACAAAGCCAGGAGTATCAAGCACTGTACCAAGACGGCCAGCTCTCGCACAATGAGTGTTGAGCGCAAGTACGACGGGGAGTATTGTCAAATCCACATCGACATTTCCAAAGGTCCGAATTGTATCCAGATCTTCTCCAAAAGTGGCAAGGACTCAACGCAGGATCGCCTTGTCTTGCATTCTGCTATCAATGCCGGATTGAAGCTTGGCAGACCGGAATGCAAGATTAAAGAACGTGCGATACTGGAAGGAGAACTACTTGTGTACTCGATGGTCCACAGAACCATCTTGCCATTCTACCATGTTCGCAAACACGTTCGGCACGGTGGTAGGCGTATTGGTACAGAGGCAGATTCGCCGAAGAAGAGTGGCGAACATGCGATGATCGCTTTCTTCGATGTGCTGATGCTAGACGACAAATTGATGATCAACGAGTCGCACAGCAACAGACGAGCGCATCTAAAAGCACTTGTCACACGTATCGAAGGCACTTCTCAGCTTGTCGAGCGTCAGATTATCGACTTCAAGTCGAGCCGGGCATCAGAGATGCTTCGCGAAGTATTCGGTGTCGCCATCAGAAGAAGGTGGGAAGGCTTCGTGCTGAAAGGTCTGGATGATCCATATTTCTCCTGGAAAGAGGGTATGAGAGGCATCAAGCTGAAGAAGGACTACATTGCAGGACTCGGTGATACTGCTGACTTATGCATTGTCGGCGGCCGCCGCGATCCAAGGGACGAGATTTCGTTGCAATCAGGTCGATTGTCATGGACGAGCTTTTATGTGGCGTGCTTACTCAACAAGGAAGAGGTCCGCAGGTTCGATGCGCGGCCATCGTTCAAGATTGTTGACTGTCTCGGTATCGGCAGCCTATCAAAGCAAGATATAGTTGCATTGAACACAGAAGGAAAGCTCGTCGAACAGAATTTCGCTTCTGATACGCAGTTTATGACAATCAGCCATCCACGGAAGGACCTACCCTTGCCGTCAGAGGTATTTACGAAGCCAATGGTCGTTGAAATCATGGGTGCGGGCTACGAACGTCCGCAGACAGTCGATTATTACACTCTGCGCTTTCCAAGACGAGTCGGCGCAAAAATCAAGCTGCACAGAGACCGTGATGTAGCAGATACCGTCAGCTTCGATGAACTACAAGATATGGCTCAAAAGAGCTTGAAAGAGGATGCTGAGAATGCTTCTCAAGAGGATGCCGAATGGATCGAAAGACTACTAGCTGCTGATCCTGCATCCAAGTATGTCGTGAATAAGTCACAGGGCACTAGCCCTGCAAAGACTTTGCACAGCGCAACCACCGCGAGCCTTACACCCGCCGGAGCACGACGAGCCAGCACGCAGCAATCGCCGTTACTTGTGCGGATCGACTCGGATGAGCTGACACCGGACGAGTTTCAGCATCGATATCCGAGCAGTGCACCGCAGACTCCTAGCAGACGTTCACATTCAACGGTCTCGCCTCTATCCACAGCTCGATCTGCTTCGGTGATAAAGCGCAAATCCGACACTTCTGAAGAAAGTCCAATGACAAGTCCAACGCGCAAGAAGAAGCGCGTGGGATTCCGTGCTATTATCGATGTCTGTGGACCTGAACCAGACCGGGCGTTGTCTGATATCACAGGTACCCATCTGAACACTCGAGGCGCCCTGCCGCCAAGAACGGTTATAAAAAAATCCGACAAAACAGCTACTCAAACCATAAGACCTCCTCGACAGCAGGAATTAAACTTCACAAACGCACCCACGGTTGGCAACATTCCAGCAGCAGCTCAACTACCAACACCACCGTCTACTGCAGAGGCTGCAGAGAAAGGCGTGCAGGTTGCAGAAACTCCAGCCCTTCATGAGAGGCGCTCTGAATCAACCGGGATACAGACTCACGCATCAGCTGCATTTTCTGCGGTTGCTGGCTTTTCTGAAAGGGCTGCAGCTCAGTCTGTTCCGCCTGCCCCTAAGTTCCAGGTTGGAGGTCCAATATACATTACACCATCACTTGCTAAGCACGAGCACCTACTACGATACCTACAAGCCACAGAATTTGACTTCACTTTCTCCAGCAAAAGCTTCATTCGCACTCTGTCTTCTTCATCGCCTCAACAACAACACATAATGCTAATAGACTCTTCGAAATTGGCAGAGGCCACTTCCGACATACAACGGCTTAGTCGGCTGTTCCATGCAAGCAAGCATAGCAAGACTGTTGGTGCTGCAGGACCAAAACCTAATATTCTGATTTTCGATCTACACATTTTAGGCACGGAGTTTGGGAAGTCTGGCTTTGAGATTCACGACTCGACAATGTTTGAGGGATGCGAAAAATATTTTTGTGGCGTTTTGGAACCATTTGGGAGCTCTGATATTGGTCGTCGACGTGGTCTGAGGCCGCGATGGGATTTGAGACTTAGCGAGGCGTTGTTGACTTGACTTGCATAGCAGGAGTCAGGTAATGCATCGTGCGATATACGATAGGGTAGTCCATATCTAGGTACATTTAATTTACGTACAAATTTATTCTCAATCTTGTATGCCGCATATTCCGAGTATAAATCTCTTGAACTTTCGATTTCGTAGCCGTGCCATGGCAAAGATTTAGCATAGAAAGCATGGGGCAATACTCTCAACGATCGTACCAACATCGAATATAAGAACTTCACAAACAACAAGACGCTGGGAAGGAGATACTTGGAAGTCGCACAAGCTACAAGCCCTCTCTACACCAGGTGTGGGAAATACTGACGAGGCACCCAGGGCCCCGAAGCCGAAGGCTGAGCCATCAATCACTGATCGCGCTCTTCTCCGGGCTTTGCCGAATGCCCGCGGCGCCTCAGTGTTCCTGGCAAGCTCGCCCGCGGGCTTGCTGCCTCGTCAGCTTTTTCCACATATAAGGAAAGGTATACTATGTAATTCTTACAATGGCGTCGAGCCACCAGGTGTAGTACAAATTGATAGAGCACCTCGAGAGTCGTGTAGTTTCACCACCAGTGGCGCAGTTGCGGTGTTCTCCGGGCCACTGTGCCTGCCCGGGGCGCCAGGATGATCTGTCGCCTAGGTTCCTTTATACTGTAAAGCTACGTGCCTAGGCTCACCGCACCTAGCGAGCTACCGAGACTCCATAACACATCACAGTACGGCATGAGTGACAAGCCGCTGAAGCCGCTGCCGTGAGAATCACGCTGAATTCCTTGTACAATGTCTACATTCGCACTACAAACAACCACTACAGTATTACAACACCTACCGAAACGCCATCTCCCTCACCAACCCACTCTTAACCCACCCCCTCGCAAACTCCCGCCCACTCCAAACAACAGCACAAACCCACCACACCCGTCCAACCCAAACATCATACCACACTTTCTCCCTCCACCCCATCCTCCGCCTCCCAATCCTCACCAACCTCCACATCACCCCCTCAACCACAACCGCCACCCCGTTCAACAAGAAAAACCTCATCTCCCCCGCAGCCTCACTCCACCGTCCCGCCAACACACCACGCACACTGAACGCATGAACCAACGCCGATGATCCAAACGCGCCGATAACCTTCCCCACATCAGCCGGCTGGTTCGGGCTCTTCCGTAACAATTTTCGCTCAAGCCATTCGCCGGGCCAGACGCCCCAGACTAGGAATAATCGTGCGAACAGCCGATGCCAGCCGAATGACCAGAAGGTGCGCACGGATGTGATCGACCATACACGCGTGGTATATAGCGGCGGGAAGAACGCGAGCGGAGAGGGCGAGAGCGGGTGGAGCATCACGGCGAAGAGACTGTGGCCTAGGCTGAATGCGCTCATGAGGAAAGCGCCGAGAGAGATGGTCAACAATAATTGGATTGGAATGGGTAAGCTGTCGAAGAGTTCTCCCTGGCGCGTGATTTTGTATGCGACTGAGGCGCGTGTTGCTGTCGCGAAGGGGTTGTAGTCGTCCTTTTCGAGGGTGGCGGCGAGGTACCGTGTGTAGATAGTGCTGATGATGTACCACGCGCCCAGCTGGATGGGCAGGACATGCATGAAGATACTGTGGATGCGATTGCCGATTGTGGGGAGCCAGGTTTTGCGAGTATGTCGGACGTCGGCTGTTGTCCAGGTGAAGCCTTGGCCGCGCATGGAGAGTTCGAGTTCTAGGGCCCAGGAGGCACGGTCGAGGAGGGTGGTTGGGTAGGAGGGGTCTGTTTTGGCGGTTTCGTAGACGGGGATTGGTTTGGGTCCTGTGAGGGTTTTGGAGAAGTAGTAGGAGGCTGTTTCGGCTGTTGTTGATTGACTGCGGGGTCCCGTAGGGTTAAGGGTCGATTGTGAAGTGTTCACTGCTGTTGAGGTCGCCCTGGGTGCAGAGGAATCGTCAGAAACGTTGCTTCCGCCGTTTATGGCGTCTGTCTTGGTTCCAGGCTTGACATTTCGAGGCGCGACAGGTGACGTCCCTCTGGACTTGCTCTTTTTGTCGTTGTCCCTCTCAGAATGATGATATGGATCTTTGACGCCGCCACCTGTCCATTCGCGTTGCTGAAGTGCGTCGCCGTTTCCGTGTTCGTAGTTTGGCGTCTCGGGTCTCGCATGATGGAAGTACGTTACTCTTTTCGGGATCTGGCCGAACCACCATGCTGAGATGAATGCATCAAGGACACGGAGACCACCATACAAGCCAACTAGTCCGAGTTGGTAGGTCAAGCCTATACTTTGCGGAACATGGTATACCAGTGGTAGACGGAAGAAGAGAAATCCGGCTACGAGGGCTAGAGTGTTGCGGAGCAATTTGACCACCGTCGTATTGAGACCGGGAGTCTCAACTGGTGGTAAGAATAAGAGAGCCACATAGTATAAGAGAGGCGGAAGGACGGCTGCCTCAACCGTCAGTGGTTTAGTACCCGGGACTGGATGGAGGGATGGTCGTGGTTGGGATGTAGTGAACTGTTCCGAGAACTGTGTCAGCAGAAGTGAAGTGGTGTCGAACATGCTGAGTGAACAAAATGTGCTACTCGTCGTTCAAGACTGCTAAGCGAGCAATCCTACAACCCTCATAGTCCTCCATGCTTGTCACACCTTCGTTTGTTTCGTGAACCGGTCGCATAGTCCGGTGATGACGTCAAGTCCGCTTATCGATAACAACGCCTAGAGGACGGGTTTCCGGACACCGAAGCTTAACCAACTCTAGGCTTCCTCAAGCTCGTCGGTCTGTAATTCAGCGTTAAGCTTGCTTCTTTTGCTGACCAGTAGTGATATTTGTCCCAAGTAACAAACACACCTTCACCAGCAGCGATTCCAGAGCTTTCCTAGATTTCCGCAACAATGTCAACAACGCCCTTCCTCACCGCAGGCCGCATCCTCATCTCCCTCGCCGCCATCAGCAACAGCGTTTCACCCTACCTAGCCGACTTCAACGACACTCACGTCTACAACCCCAACTGGCCACCTCACGCTCGCTTCCACAATGGTCAGACTATGTCCTTAGGACTCGTCCTCGGTCTGACCACGCTATACTTCACTTGGAAACCAGCGTTATCGTCAATGACCTTCACCAAGGCCATGATCAAGGACTCGATGTTCTCTGCTGCGGTTGTCGGAAGCCTGTACTGGATCACTGGCGTTACAGCAGCACTATATCCTGGGGCGAAGTTCCTTGATCCTGAGTTCTTGGGCACCAAGTATGACGCGAAAATTTTGGGGTTTCCAGGTCAGGGACCTGTTTTCACCGCTCATGTGGTGGTCTGTTGGGTTGCGTATGCTTTGGAGGCTCGAAGGCTGGGTGCGCTGAAGGCGGCGTAATCTTACCGATGGTCATGTGTCGAAATTTGGGAACGAGCATGAACTGTTGTCGACTTTTCGGGTCGTTTTGGGAATGTACGGCTAGTAGGGTATCATCACTGGTGCTTGATTTCAGAATCGGAGGCCCCGCCTATGTGGCCGGAACTTCACTCCCATGCTCAATCTTCAACGAGAAATCAACATGCGCCACACCCTGATGCACCGAACTCGTCGAAATAATATCAATATCGTTGCAAATATACCCCCTCACATTCTCCTCCGTCAGCCCACCCGAACTCTCAATCAAAAACTCCCTCTTCCCCCTCCACCTATCCCTCAAGCTCCTCGCAGCAACTTTAATCCCCTCCCCAGTAAAATTATCAAGCATGACAACATCAGCACCCGCCTCAATCGCCTCATCCGCCTCCACCTCCGACTGACACTCAACCTCGACCTTGAGCGCAAACCCCCCTACGCTCTTCGCGGCCTTCACGGCAGCAGTGATGCTGCCCTTCGCCCAGATGTGGTTATCCTTGAGCATGATCATGCTGCTCAGATCATGTCTGTGCCCGTCGATCCCACCAACTAACATCCCGTATTTCTCCACCAGTCTGAATCCAGGTGTTGTCTTTCGCGTACCCGCAAGGATGCCAGTGTACCCGTTCTCCCGCACTAGATCCAGCATCTTCCGCGATTTAGTCGCAACACCACTACATCTCGCAAGCGTGTTCAGCGCAACTCTCTCACCCAGCAATAATTTCCTCGTCGGACCCTTTACAGTCGCGACCTTGATCTTGCCTTTCGAGTCCTTGCTTGTGTCAATGTAATCTCCCTCTTTGGAATGCCATTTAACAGCACAGTCCAACTGTTTGAAGATCTCGTCGACGAATGGGGTACCAGCGAGCACACCAGGGCTCTTGCAGAGGAGCTGTGCTGTGCGGGGTGCGGAACCAACGACAAACCCGCCGTAGTCGAAGGAGGGGGTATCTTCTGCTAGCCAGGCTGTTACGAGGGTGGGCCAGTGGGAGGGGAGGAGGTCCGACAGGCTGCCGTGGTGGGCGGCTTCGGTCGGGAGGGGAATGTTGCTGGTGGCAATGGTAGACATGATTATGTGGGATGCGTCAATGTCAGGGAGTGTTGCTTGTCGGGTCGACCTGGCGAGTGAGTAGGGAGGCTTTGCAGACAACGTTTAAGCTATCATTGCAACTATTAATCGCGTCTATGATACCAGTACTATTATTGTGATGACATGTGATAATACGTACAGATTCCGGCCCGCCTCCGCCGGGTGCGGGGTGCATATCCGAAGATCAGGCGCCGGGACCGGCTGAAGGGCGCCCTTACCGCTCCTCCGCCAGGACCTGAAGATACCTCTTCAGGTCGCGCAGCACATTACGCACGAGGTCACGCTCAGCAGCTTCTGCACTGGTATTTGCATCCCACTCTACACCGATAGCACCAATCTGCCAGCCACTGCAGATAACCAAATCCCCACCCTTCGTGCTGATTGTGTTGAAGTCAAGCGGCTCACCAACAGCATGACCAGGCTGACAGAAAAACATCTTTTCCACTTCCACAATGCCCTCCCCGTCCTTCGGCTTACCATCAAAGCTCATCAGATTGCTCATTTGCCAACTCGCGTCTCGTGCCTCGCCCACTTGCCCTTCCATCCAGCTGTCGAAGTTCGAGACCCAATTGAGTAGGCCGGTCGGCGTATCGTTGAGTGTGGAGGTGTCCTTCGCCATATCGTGGGATGCTTTGCTTACCGGTGCCCAGAACTGGTCATCGATCGTTATGTTATCTCGTTCGCCGCTCTTGTGGTCGATGTCGTACTGGGTGTAGCTTGCGCTCGCGAAAACACCCATGACATTGTCGGAGATGCCGGCTGCCTTACGGAGATTGAAGGACGTTGCTGAGATGAGGTTCGTCTTTTCTGCGAAATGTGGGTAGCTCATCGGTAAGTGGCGGCTCATGCATCGGGCAATGAGCTCATTGAGGAGAGAAGTCAATTTCGCGTCGTGCTTCCTGCATGCAGCGAGAATGGAAGTAAGTGTCCCGTTGTGGATGCTGAGGACCTCGACGGCGGTTTTCACAGGTGGAACGGACCCGGCTTCGCCCACGAACATCTTTGTGCCTGTCCACGTCCCTGAATCAGCGCCACTTACAATTGGCTTGAGCCCGAGAGCTCTGCTGAGGAAAGAGGGTAGGTATAGGCCGAGAGCTGGAGCCAGGAGATACTTGAGGCTGATCGGTAGGTGTGGGAGACCCACAAGCTGACTCTCTGATGTCTCGAAAATCGTGCTACTTGAGGTTGTTTCTGCTCGTAGGGATCGATCCAATCCTTGAAGCAGAGTCTTGTGGAAGGCAACGCCAGACATGCCGTCAGCAAGGTAGTGCGCATATGTGAACGAGATGAATACTCTGTTTGATGCAGCGGAATGTCGTAATGGCAAAACATCTGTGCGCCACCCAGGTAGAGTATCGACTGTGTCAAAGAAAGTGAGCTTGCTATCGTTGCAGAGGCCCTCGAATACACGTGCAAGCAAAGCATCTTCGGAGGCCCGCTCCAGATTGCTCCTCACTACATCTTCTGATACTTCGAGAAGGTTGAAATGCTGTCGCAAGTCGACATGACTAGCTCGTGCATAGACATCATCGTTCTTGTTGTTTTTCTTGAGAACAACGGACAAGAAGGGATATTGCTTCAGGCATTCTGTCAGAGCAGGTATGTACGTCTCGACACGTGCAAGGTCCGCTTCATTCGAGTTGGATGGGAAGTCATAGATGCCAGCAACGATGACATTGTTGTAGAGCTTGCGAAAGTGCCTGACGATCGTCCTTCTCTCCGCTGGTGCTGTTGGTGGTTGGTGATTAGTGATCAGGCTTCGGGCTCGTGGAAAAAAGGGCCCTTACTAGGAGTCCGTACGGGTTTCCACGTCAATGCTTCCATGCTGAGTGTCACTACGATGGCGACATAGTCATAGACGACATACTTAGCGATACGCCTTTTTATTTGAGGCGTGCCTGCATGACCAAGCAGGACCCATCCAGGAGCGTGAGTGAGATTGGAAGGATTTCGGGTCGCGCATTACCGACGCTAATGCAGTAGGCGAGGCAGCAAGGCAGCAAGTACGCCTTGCCAATATGTACTCCGTAAGCTCACTAGAGCTGTTGCGCGTGCATGGTTGAGGTCTTGAAAAATCATGCTCCGCTACCGAAAAGGTCTGCCACGCACAGAGCATGAGCCTTTGCTGTGATACCATAAAGCCGGAGACCTGCAGCCCGCAAAAATGAACATTAGTGACCTCCACATCGTGCTCGAGGTTCCTGAGCGTCGGTCCTGACAGCTTGCTTTGGTTGGGTTCTATGCTGTCGGTGTGGAACAGTATAACCTGAACTACATCTCTTTGATCAGCCATGCTATGCCGATACCAGCCTCCTGTAAGCGTGTCAGATCGTTGCGAACACCTGGCGAATATTCTTCCCTGCCAGGTAGGGAAACGTCGAGCCAATTCACCAGGTGGCCGCTGGGGTTTGAATCATCTCTCAGGTCCGCAATGGATAGAAGCAATTGCGCAGCAGAAAGTCGTGGCGCGTCTTTCGCAGGTCGCAGATCCGCCATTGCTAGAACCTCGATACCAGCAAGCAAAGCGTTGACACATTGGTGGAATGCCTGTAGGCCACCTTCGAAGCATAACAGCTTGTCACCTGTCTCGCCTGATAGAATGCCGTCGGATACCCAGCAGTCTTCCCCAAATTTGGTGGGCGTACCGTTCTCATTGTACAACACGACAAATGTTCTCAGGTGCTCAGATCCTGTCCACTTAGCTGAATTCAAGGCTTCAAGAGACTGACCGACAATATTTGCGATCGTGCAGGCAGCTACTTCGGGCCTCCTTGAAATATGATCTTGCACAAGCCAGTTCGCGTCGTGCTCGACACATGTAAATCCGTACTCGATCAGTAAATCACCTCCTAAGTGACGCGACAAGGCTTTCTGGGCAAAAGGGATTTTTGCCTCGTCAAATGCAGTACCAGAGTCGCCAACCACTTGCACAAGCCTTGATGCAGGATGTTGAGGTTCGATTTCTTCGTAAATTGTGCGACGAAGGTTAGCCAGGTCCAGATTGCACCTGTCATCACCTCTGACACCGACGAAAATTCGACTGTTAATTCGAAGTGCTTGCCCCGAGGCGTTACCGGCCACTAATCGTGCGTATGCGTTTCTGAGAGCCTGCACAAGAGAGTCTGAGTCTCCTTCGTCCGACATCTTCTAGGTGGCCATGCTAGGACCGAACACAAAAGCGCTACGGAGCCAGCGTTGTTCGACTAGCGAGGGGTCATGCCTGTAGGTACCCAGATTCGTTGAGGGAGGGTAATCACTGGAGTTTAGCAAAGCCCGTACGGCTGTTCAACGTTGTAGCTTTCACGATCATCGATAGCTGATGAGGAATGCTGGTTTATGCAGGTAGCTCGTACAACTGGTCACACTGAATCCGGATCGAGGAATCGTTGCGAGACTGGCATGGCAGGAGCGATCAACGCGACAAGCGCATAGGGCCATTGTGACCCGCCGTACAGGTGGTTCGCTCATCAGTTTTGTGCTCAGTCCACAACCTCCCGAATATGGCATAGATCAGACGCTCATTGCTTCTTGCTGGTCTGAAGAGTACCATGGGGGCCAAATACCCCGGGGACTCGTCTCGCTTCTGCATGATTGTGGGTGTCCTTCACGACGATACAAGGGACGTCAGCTCCCATCAAATCCTTTAGGCCGCCCACAGCAGTAACCACTTCCTGGTATAGACCTGACGAGGTCTGCGGCACTAGGAATACGTTGGTCTCTCACTCTAGATAGATTGCTGGCAAAATCCTGTCTGCTGCTTCTCCTTTTGCTCAAGCTGCTACTAACGATGTCTACCATTGCGCCCCTCAGCGCTTCCGCAGTCCTCAATGCTGTGTCCATCGCATTGTTGAGTGTCCTCTCACTGTTTGCAGGCGTCTACCTCTTCACCACGATCCGATTTAAGCTCGCCTATCGCAAGTTCAACGATGCCAGCCACGGACAGAATCTGCGTCCTCCTAAACTTCCGGTCACAATACCATGGGTCGGGCATGCGCCCTCCTTCCTCTCCTGGAAGCCACACAAGTTCTGGGCCGAGCTATTCTCCTGGTATCCAAGAGCTGTTGGTGCCTGTACGATAACATTGGGCGGAAACTCCACAGCTGTGATCTTCAACACGTCAGCCGCACAATACCTTTTACGAGACAGGAAGCTGGGCCGGGACGATCAGAATCAGCAGGTTGTGGTTCAAGGACTTGGCTTGTCAAAAGCCGATTGTGAGTCGTACTATGAGTATCATACTCCTCCTGCAAAAGGCGCGGTGGCCGGGCATATCGAGTCCGAGAAGATCAATGTTGAATATCTGCTGAAGACCGACCGGGTGAACGAGATGACTACGGAGTTTCTCAACACATTCAAGCAGCAAGTGTCGCAGGCCTTCCCAGATGGCGCCACGGAGATCAACCTGAATGGATGGTTAAGAACAGTAATGTTCCAGGCATCCACCACAGCACTAATGGGCAGTAAGATCCTCGAGATCATTCCCAACCTCGAAGAGCTATTCTTCCAATTTGATCAGGACATGATGAGCCTGTTTTTCGGCCTGCCGAAATTCATGGTTCGGAAACAGGTAACAAACAGGGACCAAGCCCTCAACACCCTCACCCAATGGCACCAAGCCGTCGAACAAGAATCCAACGGCAAGATCATCGACCCAGAAGCCGCACCATGGGAACCACTCTACGGCTCCCGCGTGAACCGCGCACGCCAGCTCTATTACCGCAAGAAGAACCTCCCAGTCCGCGCACGCTCCGGCCTAGATCTAGGCATGCTCTTCGGCATCAGCAGCAACGCCATCCCCGCAACAGGCTGGATGCTAATGCACATCCTCGACTCAACCCGACCAGAGAACAAACCCACCACCAAAGACGAACCCACCCTCTACACCCACATCATGTCCGAGATCCGCGAATCCCAAAACCCCGACGGAACACTCAATATCCCAACCCTAATCAACCAGCCCATCCTCCTCAGCACCCTCCACGAAGTCCTCCGCGTCTATGTCGATGTCCTCATCAGCCGTCAAGTCACCCACGACATGACCCTCCCACTAAGCCACCCTCCCACATCCAATTCCACCACAAAATTCACACCCTCACCCTCCCGCTCCCTCTTCCTCCCCGCCAACACCCTAATAATGCTCCCCAGCTACCCCTCCCACACAAACCCCGCAACCTGGCAGCAACCCTCCCAACCCCCGCCCTCAACCTTCCACCCCTACCGCTTCCTGTCGGCCCCACCCGACGCAAAATCCACCGATAAACCAATATTTACAACAACGCCCTACAACGGCATGTTCTTCCCCTTTGGCGGTGGCAAGACGATTTGTCCCGGGAGGGTCTTCGCGAAGCAGGAGATTCTCGCGAGTGTGGCGTTGTGTTTGCTGGCGTTTGAGTTTGAGGTTGTGGGGTGTGTTGATGAGAGGGGGAAGATGACGGATCGGTTTCCGGGGTTGAGGGATACGTTGCCTGGGAGTGCGGTTATGGTTGCGAGTGGGGATATGAGGGTTAGTGTGAAGAGGAGATAGAAGACAGTTCAGACGGATCGAATTCTGAGTCAAATAAAATGTAAATGTGATACGAAGTGTGCTTTGCAGTGCTGCTGTTTTCCGCTCTGCAACTGCTCGTCCGGAACTCCTTGCTAGATCAACCTCTGCCTCAGTGGCCCAGAGGGGCCAAGCCGCCCTACACCGACCCGCTAAATGCAGAACCTTTCCTACCACCAAATGCCGCGCAGCATCATTCAGTCATTACATCGCCGTCCTTCTTTTCCTCCTTTGCTTTACTGGCATCTTGATTTGTGGGATACAAACAAGCCCTAATCTGCAGTATAACATCGCTCACATACTCCCTGCCCTGCACCAACACTCCATCCATATGCATGAATGGATGCGGTACACCGGGATACCGTTTTGTAACAACATTGTTTCCATGTTCTCTTAATGTCTCTGCATATGCCTCAGCCTCATCTCGCAACGGATCGACCTCCGCCGTCCCAATCCACGTTAATGGCGCTAGATCCTTAAGATTCGGCGCACTGAGCAGGTTGCTATACCAACTTACATCACGCATCATCTCTCTGTAGCTTGGACGTCTCGAATGTGATTGTGAGGTTGGCGACGGTGACCCGGCATCCCTATTGCGGTCGATTTGAGCTTGAGCTTGTTGATTCGGCTGCTGTGGCGTCAGACTCATCCACTTGAATGTGTCAAACCACTTCAGTTTCTTCCAGTCTAGGAGCGGAGCATGTTCGCTCTCCCGCATACTCTCCCACGGACTCTCTTCGGGTGTGTTGTATTTCCGTATGTCGCTGATGCTTGGTGTGCCGACTACCACGCCTTTGACTCGACTTGCAAATGAGCTTCCGGCGTCGCGGAACATATGGCTGAGGACAAGCGCTATTGTTGCGCCTGAGGATTCACCGCCGAATGTGATGTTGTGTGGGTCGATAGAGAAGGTCTTGTGGTTGACCAGGATGTGTGCTACCGCAGATAGCCCATCCATGATACCGATTGGGAACGGATACTCGGGTATCAGTCTATATTCCACATCAATCACGCAGCAGGGTGCGCTAGCGCAGATATGATGGCAGATATGTGCCGAGGTCTCGAGGTCTCCTACTGCCCATCCTCCACCGTGGAAGTTGAAGTGTACTGGCCAGACTTTCCTCGTTCCTGGCTCTTCTCCGGGCGGGACGTATACGCGGACCGTAATGTCGCCGGGATATTTCTGCCATCCTGGCACTGATGTTTCGCCGATTCCACCGACGCCGGTCGCAGGGGCGGTAGCATAGCTGTAGAGGGCTGAGAAGTTCGAGCGCACGATGTTTATGTCGTTTGACGGAGTTGGACCGGGGGCTATGTAGCTGTTGTATAGTTTTACGAAGGCTGGATCTAGTCTGTCGATTATGGAGGGGTGTAGAGGGTTTCGAGGGTTCTTTTGCGGCGGCTGCTGCGCCTGTTGCTGCTGTGGGTGGACGGCCATGGCTATTGGTGCTTGCTGGGCATTTGCGCTGCTGAGGAAATGATTGTAGCTCGTGGTGTTGTGCCGAAAGAGGTTGTTATTTGGTCTTGCTGCCCCGCTTGCAGTACCGCCTACATTCGAAGTGGGAGGATGGTACTTGTATGCGGACTGGGGCTGTATCGGAGGCTGTAACGTGGAGCTCATCCGTAGTGAGTTTCGGACTGTACCGCCGTCAAGTTGACCTGTGACGACTAAGGACGTGGCAACGGGAATCGGATTTCCACACACAATTCTACGCGGGAAGTACGCGTATCAGAAGAAAGGTATCTGCTGGGTTGATCCTAGCCCTTCCGAGAAATATGCTGTGGAAAGTGACAAGCTTGCGCAGTATGATGGTCCGGTTGCAGATGGTATGGGGTTATTGAATTCATGATTCGGCTCGGTAGTGGTGTTCATGTGATGGAGATTGACGCTGTCCAGTTGAACCTCCGATGCACGCTGCGGACTTTCCGGCCAGTCAGAAGAGGAAGAAGCTCATGAGGAGGTCCGCAATCTGAATCAAACTTGTCCATCTTCACTTTGACGTACGAGTATCAAGGACATCACACGACCATTACCCCGAGGACGGTTCCGCCTCTTCCTCGAAATGGCTGATGAGAGGATGAGAGAACGGCTGCCGCAAGAAGCGGTGTCTTGATGCTACTGCCTGACTTGTACTGCTATTTTGAGTATGGCGCTAGTACCGATTGGTTTGCTCATGAATATCTGGCAAGAACCACCACCGTCACTTCCTGTGAGTGTATCGTCGCCGATCGAGCGTACAACAAATGTGACAGGGCTACCAAGGACCTGGGCAGAGCGCTCACGTTAGCTGACCCTTATATGAGAATATCACAGTCAGCTGCGATGTCCTGGCTGGCCTAAGTAGGTACTTGCTTCGTGTGAAGTACTTCAGCAATGCCTTCACCATTTCCAGCTTGAGACAAAAAAAATGTACGCAGCATCATTTAGATCGACGCTGAACGTAAGGACTATGTTGCGCACCTTGCGGTAAGACTTGGGACAGTGCTAGTGCTTTTGACGGCTTACGATGCTACCTGACCTCACTCAGTAGAATGACGGTGATCCAGTCAATTGCTGAGGCAACTCTGGCGCATTCAGTGAGCCTGTGATCTTCAGCAACATGCTCAACAGCAGCACTGACCGGTCGAATTTGACATCAACCTCGTCTAATTGACGTTGATTGTTTCGATTTGAGCCATGTTCACCTCCTGCAGAACGCATTCGAGTCAGAACCGACCCTCAAGCAGGTTCATGCAAGCCACGCTCGACCCCGGTTATTTGTGGTACCTTTGATACTCTACACCTGCTTAAGCTCATGCCTTTTGCTTTCGGCATCTGGGTTTCATGTGGTTTCGTTCCACCATTGTGAGCTCTCTAAGGTCTGTTCAGCGGTCTGAGCGTCAGTGTGACTTGTGTCGCACATCGATGCGACGCTTTGAGCCTACATCATGTAGGATATGAAGCGACGGGGGAGCGAGCCAGGTGCCACTACCATCTCTGACACGAAAGCGTCGGCAGGTCCAGTCAGACTATGGCATTACTGACACAGATGAAAGGCGTGCTCGAGGTAACGTATCAACTTACAAACGACATAGAGGGCGCTCTGACTCTCTCGCTACTGACTGTCTACTATATCTAGCAGCTTTTTGCTCACGTTGTCAACTTGGCGAGATTGGTTCCTTGCATACCGATCATAGACCGAAGCACTTGCATAGACTTCCCTCTAGACATAACCTCTCTAGATCGAGACACTCTTTTTCCTCCAGATTAAACACAATGCATCTTCTCAGCTTCGCCCTCGCCGGCTCACTCCTCGCCATCAACACAGTCAACGCACGCCCAAGCAACCTCAACACCGGAATCACTCGACGATCCCCACCATCCACAAGCGACCAGTCATTCATCAACATGGCCCTCAACAAGCACAACACCTATCGCTCCCAACACGATGCCAATCGTCTGATCTGGGACACAGCTCTCGCGTCCACAGCCGCATCGCAGGCCCAAGGCTGCTCCGGTCAACATACCGCAAGTGGCCCCTTCCCTACCATGTACTAACCCGCTGACTAACCTCCACAGTCCAACAACGCCTACGGCGAAAACCTCTTCGGCTTCGGCGGCACCAACAGCGACAGCACCGATTTCATCGCTAAAACCGGAGAAGGCATCGACTCATGGTACAGCGAGGTCGGCTCTTACGACCCCAATACCGAAAGTGGTGCTGGGCACTTCACTCAGCTTGTCTGGAAGTCGACTACTAAGCTGGGATGTGCTTGGGGTGGGAAATGTGATGCTGGTGGGATCGAGTACTTCTTCTACTGCGAGTATGATCCGGCGGGAAATATGGGTGGGGTGTATGCGGAGAATGTAAGTCCTTGAGAGAGTTGTTCATCAAGGTTGTGAAGCTTGCACTCACGTGAAAGATGCTCTGAGCATGGGTCTGTGCTAGGTACGTGACAACGCTGCGGCAAACGGTAGCGGGCTCTGAGAGTTCGCGCAATCGTTCCTGTTCGGTAGTGTTCGATTGTAGGGACGACAAACTGGTCGACATGGACTGCCGGACATCAGTGCTCATAGAACAGACTTTAGCTTGGATGCTATCTACGCTGGAATGACAATTGATCAAACATGACCCAAACTCCTGAAAATGCAACAAGGACTACGTCGTAGCTTCCACAATTTTCCGCTCCGTATCCAATCATTGCGCGTTCATCCCAAAAATGTTCAGCAACGACACAGCACTTCCATCGCCATTACGAGCCCACTCTGGCACCCTCCCATTCTCAGCCCCCGCCTGTATCTCAAGCATCTCCTTACACGATTGATTCATGACCTTCGTGCCATCAATGTACTCCGAAAACATCCGCAGCTGCATCGGCATACTATCATCCTTGTAATGCTCCTGCACATCCGGCTTCTCGATCGCGAACTCGATCCAACTCCAGTCGTCCCGAACACTGGCAGCCTGGATGCACCCGCGAACCTTTGAATCACCCCACCAATCTGGCAGAATCTTCTCGTTTGCAGGACGGCGCGCATCAAGACGTGTCATTTTCGTGAGGAAACGGGTGAGACAACGGAGAGCGCTTCGTGCATTGCCACCATCGTACATGCTCCCTGCTTCGACGTCGCCTTTGAACTTGTATTCGTCCTCCACTCGCATGCGATAGACGTCGATGAGCAACTTGTAGACTTCGGCTTCAGGACGGGATTTGAGCCAAGTCTTGTTCTTGAGGGCCGCGAATGGCTTGGCGAGATGGCAAGGTTTGGTTGTGGTTTTGGTGGAGCTCGTTGATGTCCCAGATTCTGGCTTACTGGAGCGACAACGCCGTTTATGTCCTTTCCAGTCTGCCCTTTGGCACTCGCGTGAGCAGTAGCGGACTGTCTTGCATTTGGCGCATTGTTTCAGGGGATCCTGGCAATGACTTTGGGGTTTGTGACATGAGGCGCATTGTATTTCGGGTTCAGTGTCTGGTGTAGACTTGGGTTGGAATGGTGCGGCTCTTGGGTCGACACGTGGATCTGTGTTGAAGTTGAAAGACATGGTGAAGGTGCCAGGATGAGGTCTTGGTATTATTGAGCAAAGGTGGTGGACGAGGAAAGGGGTGCTGAAAAACCTCTTTGGGGGTGGTCAGGAAGGGATGGGTGGCTTGAGAGATCAACCCACACAGTCTGCCTGGATGAACGTATTCGAGAAGCACTAGAGGAATGAGCAGTTTGGTGAATCATTTTATATGCTATTGTTGCGCGCAGATGGTGCAGGGGGTAGGTGCCTGAGGATGCATAGACTACAGCGGAACATAAAGCTGCATCGTGCAGCTGCGTAGTCGCTTGGAAGATACGTACCACGCTAAACCTCTAATAGCATCGTGCCTTCCTTGAACGACATCAGTGGGTGCCGAACCAAATTTCACAACGCAACTGCCTTCACCCAGAGGTGTGATTACCACAACATATAAATAACAACCACTGCAGTCAACATGTCTGTGTCAACCCTACTCTCCATCATCCATATCAAGACTGCCGTTATCATCAATTCTGCAATCATTCTGAATAGTGAATTTAGTCAGCTACATCATCTACTCGAACCAGGTTAACAAAATATCATGTCTACCTCTGCACCAATACCAGGATTCTACTACGACGCACAGAAAGGAAAATACTTCCGCATACAAGCAGACCATCGAGCGCCTGCAGGTGCAGCACATAGTCGTAGTGCGATCAATGCCTCCCAGCAGGCGACTAAGCTAACCACCGCCCTTACCACACGTCGGCGCCGAGAACAACTGGGCACCATCAAACGCATCAATCCATCAAGCTTTTCCAACTTGTATCTTCAGTTTCGACTGGGAACTAGCAGCAGTGCTAGCCTTCTAGCTCGATATTATGCGTCGAACCTACAATCTCGATTCGCTGCAGCACCAGCTCACTCTTCACTCGAATCCGTCACGGTTAGAAGCGGTGTTGGGGAGATCTTCTGTGCTATGACCAATGACAACCTTGCTCAGACTCGTGTCTATCAGCTGAACCCACTCAGCTATGAAGTATTCGATAACGACGAAAACATCCAACGAATCCGCGAACCCTCACAGACGTTTGATGCACATCGTTCAGGCCTTCGCCAGTCACCTGTTGGTTTGGTTCCTGCGGGGCGGCAGCATATGGCTGCTTTTAATGGTACGTCTGTTTCAATCATGTCTGAAATCACCTCACAGCCAATATCTGGTGACTAAGAAGGTTTATCTGGAGGATGCTCGATCGATCACTGAACCAGACGTCCTCATATATCAATTCATCTGAGCTGACTGTTCACGTAGGACAGCACCTGACTTGCCATGCCGGCAATCCCGATCGTGTGAACACGACCAACGAATACTTTGGAACGACCTACCAACATTTTGGATTTGCAGACACAATCTGGGATATTGCAGGCACTCCAATCGTCAAAGACTTCTACGATGTGGTTACCAAGTCTTCAGTCGCCATAGCCGCTAGTAATGGACTATGGATTGCCGATCCCACGGTCTATGTCAACCCGAGTGCACCACGAGACAAAGGTCGACCACAAGACGAGCAAATGGCGGTGGCTTACCAAGATGTCAATATCGTGATGTCTGGTCAGCGTTCAGGAAGAGTCAACTTCATTGACGTTCGAGCGCCTGGATCTGTATACAGGATTCATCATTCTAGCGCCATCAACGGCATAACGACTGCGCGTACCAATAACCATATCATCGTTAGCGGTTTTTCAACTACCGATATGTATGATTTACGATACACGAAAGCAATCGATCAGACCCAATCGCAAAGGCCTAGAAAGCGTGCTGGGAAGAAACGCAGTCAGGTGATGTCTGTGATTTCGTCCAAACCATTTGTTTCTTTCAATGTTTCCGATTCCCGCACGTCAACCCACTACGGTTGTGGCAAGCCTCTAGCGTACCTCTCGAGCCACGATATTGCGGTTGTAGCGACACGTCGGCGGACAGCTGAGGGCAGACCTCCGCAGAACAGAGTCACACTCTACCAAGCTTCGACTGGCAGGGTTTTATCTGGTCCACTGACAAATTCACAACCTTTCAACGAGATCCATGATGTCGCTGTGGCTCGGGTAAGAGATGGACCTGAGAGCATATTTGTTGCAACGCCGCAAAGGTTATATGAGTGGAATGTGGATGTGCCGAACCAGGACTACGGATATATTAGCCATGAGTGCTTTCCACCAGACAGTGAGCCAAAGCGGGTGAGGCAATGGCTCGTAGGCGACGAAGGTCCTCTCGCCGAGAGGTAGGCTGTTCCTGTGCCGGTTATCCTGGAATTACGAGAATAGATAGCATATCGTTGGGAGGGTGTCAAATACATACGATTCAATGCATGTCAGTTTCGCTCAAAGTATTTTTCCCCAGATGGACGACCATTTTCAGTGATCCGTCCAATCAAACAAGGCACAGTCATCCGAAGCTGCTTTGCACTTCTTCGAAGGCAAGCAAACTTCGAACATTGAGTTCGAGCCTAGAGATAAAGGTCTGCTGGTTGTGTGAAGCACATACTCACCCTCGACCCAATCAAATCTTGGAATTCAACTTGCGTTCATGTGACAGTGAAAGCAACCACTTCATCCCCTCAACCGTGTTCCTCAGCCAGACCTGCGTCCTCGATATCTGCGGATGGGACGTCCACCAGCAATGCGGCAGCCCAGGATAAACATCAATCTTGACCAACTCGCCAACCCTCTCGAGTTCCCTCTTATACAAGAACCCACCATCCCGCCGCGGGTCAAGACCACAAACACATATATACGTCGGTGGAATATCAGCATGACTTGGAAAGTGGAACGGCGTCAACAGCGGCGACCGAAGATCAAAGTCGGCAAACCTTTTGACGGCAGTTGTCAATTCGTGGTTCGCGAAGGGTGCATCTGCGTTCTGCCAGTAGCTCCGATATTCAGTCTCGTGGTCGAAGAGTGTGCTCGGCTCTCCATTGTCATCTATGCACTCGTCTGTCAAAGCCGGACATGTCAGGAGACAGCCTGTGAGTTTGGGGCTGAGCTTGTCGTCCCGCACTAGATGTGCGACGATCGCTGCGTAGGTGCCGCCGCCGGAATTCCCGGAGATGATGAAGCCTTTCGTGGGATCGCCGCCGAGGGATGGGGCGTGAGTTGAGGCCCATCTCACTGCGTCGTAGCAGTCGAGGACTGGGATGGGGAAGTCAACCTCGGGGTGGCGTCTGTAGTGGATGTTGAGTACGACTACTCTCAGCCTGGTGCAGAACAAGCGGCAGATTAGAGCGTCGGTGTCGAGGTCACCCATGAGGAAGCCGCCTCCGTGGATTTGCACGATGACGGGCAGGTTTTCATGTTCTAGACTGGTTGGTAATGGTGCGTAGCTGCGCACTTTGATCGTGGTGCCGTCCCGGACGGGGACATTGTGATCCGTTTCAGTCCAGGTTGGCGAGTGGAATGCGACGCCGAGGACTTGTTGCGCGAAGACGGATTTGTTGTACTTTGCGCAGGCGGCATTGAAGCCTTTGCGCAGTAGAAGGTGGTTCTCCTGGGTGGGCAAGCGGGTCTTGGGCCAGCCTTGTGTGTTGAAGATGTGTTCTAGTTCTGGGTCGAGCTTAAGCAGCTCATCGTCAGTGTAGGACATGGTGAGCTCGGCCTTGGTGGAGCGTCTGCTTTCTTGGTGACTATGGCGCGCGTGCGTACACGGTACGGGATGGGCGCAGAGTAAACTATATCCGTGTCAGCATCACGCTATGCTTTCGACGTTCGTCGTAGTAACTCTTTGAGATTGGAGAGGATACTGTTTGAACCACAAATATTACAGAGGTGAACCGTAGGAGGCCAAGTTGATGAAGGTGCTTCCTCTGGTAATAATGTCTTTACCTAGTCTGGATCTGGTGCTAGTGTGAATTGGGTAAAGACTTCATGACCCGAGGGAGTAAAGGCATGTTTCAGGCGTCCCATACTTGTCAGATTAGAATTCGCATTTTCGCAGCAACGAGCTCATCGTAAGGGTGTAAGCTATCCTGATCGAGAAGACGTCCACGCGAAGCTTGCTCGCCGATAACCCATATTCGCATGTCCGCAGATATGTGCAATGTCGTCCTATTCGGCTACTCGAGGTAAACATAGCTACGTCACCGCTCGTACACTCTCTTTGCAACGGATGCTCGAGTGCCATTAGGAAACAACCAGTCTTCACTCTGCTTCCACAGAGTAATACGCTCATAGAGCCAGACTGTGATCTCTCCACCATCATCACCGGCTGCGGAACACGTACCACGGTTTCCAAACTTCAACGGCTAGTCTTTCAGGATAGGACGTACTTATAGCCGAGATGACAGCGGCAGGTTCCTCGAAGAAGCACCTACAAACACGGTTTTCTCATGTTTGCTAACGAACCAGTTTTGAGACACAGGATCCCAATTTGATACATCGCGCCGAGTGATGTTGGCACGGAATGTGGCTTGTCCGCCTGCAGGGATTTTCAGTCGCTCAAAGCCTCGTAGAACTCGCTTTGGTTGTTCTTTGCCGCCTAAGCTGAGATACTGCGTACGGGTAGAGTCAGCACGGATTATGATCGACGATAGCACGGTAAAGTGACGGGGCACTTCCAGGAAAGCTGGGACTCACCATCTGCACCACCTCGTCCCCTGCCAGATCTCCAGTATTCTTGATCGAAGCGGAGACGCTGTATAACACGTCGTATAGAGCAGGATTGCCGCCTGGACCTCCGCCTGCTGGAAGTAGAGGCTGCGGCTCGGCGTCATGAGAGCCTGGGGCGATGAAGTCAACACTCCCGCCTCCGTAATCGGTTGATTTGGCAGCGACATCCGGACTTGCATTGTCCAGCCAGGGATAAATGTATGCTTCTTCTCGAACGAAGCCTTCTGGGAATGTGTACTGACTCCAATCAAGGCTTGCATTAGCACTCATTGACATCAAGACTCGCTGTCCATCGTCGGCCTCATACTCGTAGCGTGTACCCTGAGATGACGGTGCTGGTCCAGTGAAGCCGACAGTAGGCTCGTAAGATCTGACCCCTTTAATCTTTTCGACCCTTAGTCCCGAGTATTCGAAGGTTGTGTACGACAGGCCGTAACCGAACTCGAAAAGTGGTTCTGCCCCAGAACGGTCGAAGGCGCGGTAGTCGGTAAACACACCCTCAGTGAAGTCTGATTGCGGTACGTTGCCGTTGGGTTGGTAAAGTACGTCCGTTCCATAATCTTCACGGCGACGTGCCCAGCTGAAGGGAGACCTTGCAGCAGGATTCATATCTCCGTAGAACACGTCCACGATCGCGTTGCCGGATTCCTGGCCAGGTAGGCCAGCCCATACTATAGCAGTTATATTCTCGTGGTCTTTCCAGTCCCCGATAAGAACTGGTCCCACGGAATGTAATACAACTATAGTATTCTGGTTGATACTGGCTACCCGTGCGATGACGTCCTCTCCAGAACCCCACAATGTAAGGTTATTTCGGTCACCTGATGTTTTGTTAGTTGCGCAGAAGATAGGAGAGAAGGAAGTTCAGGCACCATAGTTGTCTTCAAACCGGATGTATCCTTCCCCAGAGTTTGCGTTAACAAACACAAGAGCCACATCCGACTCTCGAGCTATCCTTTCGATCTGAGAGTGAGCATAGTTGTCTGTTACGGCCTGGAATACTGATTGTTCTTGCAAGGCACGGTTCTGCAACGCTGTTTCGGGGGAGACGAGGTCTGCATCAGAAAAGATTAGTAACTGGCGCCAATCAACGCTAGGAGATCTGGACGTCAAGTTTGAGTCAATCATCTTACAGGGATATAGTGCTGTACCGGAGCCCCAGCCCGACCCAAGAGTGCCGCTGTTGCATCCTCGATCCCAGCATCCATTTGGTCCCAAGGGATTCGAGCCCGCGTCTTCGCCGATGACTCCGACATACCGCGGCACTTTCAGTGGTAGGGCATTGTTGACATTTTTCAAGAGGACTGTGCCTTCAGCGGCGATCCTGCGCGCAAGCATGCCGTGATCCCGGCGGACATTTTGGTGGTAGTTGATCTGCCCGTAGCCGGTACCCTGGTAGAAATGGTCGTAGCCAAAAGTATCTCCCGTCCATGAGTTAAAGTCGATAGCCTTGCCTGACTTATCACTGCCTACCTTATAGTAAGCCGCCATGATCCGTGTTACCATGTCATCGAGGCGCCATTCAGGGACAGTGCCATTCAAGACAGCGAGGGTGAGATTTGCTCCAAAGTAAGATCTGCCAGTATTGAACACTGTATCTCCTGGCATGCTTTGATCTAGTCCTGCTAAAGCAGAGCTGACCCCGGAATGTTGAGCCATCCAATCACTCATTACGAACCCTTGAAACCCCAGCTCACTTTTCAGCAAGTGGTTCAAGATATACGAATTCTGGCAGCTGTAACTGTTGTTGACCTGAGTGTACGCGCACATGACGCTCCCGACGCCTGCTCTGACTGCGTCTGCGAATGGCCTGTCACTTGTCAAGATTTGCAGCATCTCTGTGAAACGAGACGCAGCAATCTCAGGGTGGCCACTTACCATAGATATAGCTCATGCATCGTAACATCGTCTATGTTTGAACTAAGGCTTTCAGATACCTCCTCATAACCGTACTGTTCAGGTTAGCATCCAAATGCGGTGGTAGTGTTAGCGTATCATACCTCCCTGGCCTCTGGCGCCATTCGAAAGTGTTCTTGTTCATTCCCAATGAAATGCTTGGCACATGCTACAACGCCGGCATCCTGTATTCCTTTGATTGTTTCCGAGATTGCCACGCCAGTCAAGACCGGGTCAGGACCAAACCCTTCCCAATACCGGCCTCCTGCTGGCGAGCGACCTAAGGGGCTGGCCACCGGTCCGAGCAGAACATTGACGCCGTGATCGCGTCGCTCAATGCCTTGAGCGTAGCCTCGGGCATACATAAGCTCTCGATCCCAAGTTGCAGCAACCGTGATTCCTGAGGGAAAGAACGAAGCCGTGCCGTAATTACTCTCTTGGGGAGAATCTTGTAAGCACATCGCGCGAAATCCTAGACGTGGAACTGATCCGGTCTGACCAACGCACGCGTCGCTTTGCCATCTGCGGGAACAGTTTTAGCAAGATTGTTCCAAAGCTTCATTGATGTCGTACCCTGTCCCTGTGGTCAAGTTGACCTTCTCTAACAAAGTCAACTGGCTGACGAATTGACGAGCTTTCTCATAAGCGTCTGCCCAGTCTCGAGTACCATGGCCCCAGGGTGACGGATAGCTAGGCGGTGACACCTAAAGACATGATACGAGTTAGAAATTCCACTGACCGGAAGCAAGCTATTCTTTGAGAAGCCCTACCGCTAGCTCAGCAAGCCCATCCTTCGCTGTAGCGACAACAAGAGCCAGTAGGTAAGTCCACTTCATCCTGGTTCTAGTAGATCTTATTTTTTTCTCGATCATACGAGCACGAACTGAGATATAAGGGTGAGAAAAGTGGTCCGCTAACCTTTCACATGCGTGCTGTACTCCCTCGGGTCATAAAGTATTTACCCAATCTATCGTGCTAGTGTAAATTGGGTAAATACTTTATAACTCGAGGGAGTAATAACCGAAGCTTGTTGTGAGAAAGGCGGTTTGCGCATTCTGAGCCTGTCAGAGCTCACACGAGTCAATTGGCATACTAGTAGCCTGTCGGGTTATATCCCGAGGAAGCAGTTGCATCAGGAGATAAGCGACTCGGGGGCCTAATGTCCTAGGCCGATAGATCGTTCTCTCGAAAGACACGATCCACCCTAGCGGCAGTCAGGCAACGTCTAGCATGTAGTCGACATGAATTACTATTCGACCATTTAGACGTCGAGGCGGGAGCATGGTATCAAGCAGCGAGGCATGCGTATCGTTATATTCAAAATGATTACGTGCCTTGGCATCATCACTATTAATATATGGTGCGCCGTACCACGGTAATCTAGATAGCGTGCTAGGCAACGCGTAAAGTGCTAGGTCGATAGCTAGCCTCGTCGGCGAAAGATAGTATGTCTTCCTATTAGCTCACGAATTTCCGCAAGCTCGCCCGCACCAATTAAAGTAGCAGTGCAAGTCTGCCAAGCTGCACCAAGACGCTGTAATTATTGACAAGATAGCGATATACGGATGACCATAACAGCCATGATCGAAGTCAGGACCACTCCGTCAGAATTACCGAACCATTTGTGCACTTTATGCAATACCACTACCTAGCTATCGTCCTACACAACCTGAAAAAGTATCTACCTTGCTCTACGTGCCCGCCTCAAGCGCCGATGTAGTTTGACGTCGAATCCTTTTAAGCTCAAAGGTGTCGCCGAGTGGTGGCAGTTGAGAGGGCAACCGCAGCGGTTCGAACGAGGCATTCGGATCGGGAGTATTCGGCGTCGGTAGCGGAGAATGAGCCAGTGGCTGGTATGAAGAGCTCGATGGTAGAGCCTTTCGCTTTATTTGGGGCGATTTGGTTGTACTGGGTGTCGTGACTGAAGGAGTAGTTGATGGCTTGTCATTGGTGAGAAGCCGCCTCACGAAGTCGATCAAAGGTGGGAACCAGAAAAGAACTGCGACCCATTGGCCAAATGTCCAGTCATCCCTGTTCACAACGTCCATCTGGAAGTACTGAATGACCATTTGTGCTTGGTAGCCAAAAGCTAGGCCAAAGACCAGCGAAGCTATCAGAAGGACGATGAGGCGAGTGACGGCGGTGTTGGAACTATTACGCATGGCGGAGAAGCGGCTGCGCCAGCCAGGAGCAGGTTTTGTAGGAACTGAGAGATGAGTATTTTTGCCAGAGAACACCTGTCGGTATTGCAGCACTGCAAGCACGACTGTGGTCCAGATCCAGAGTAAGATCACTGTCTTGATGTTCGGTAGGGACTGTTTGTTGTAGAAGAGAGTCAGATATCTCAGCGGCTCATTGTGCATGTTCTCTTGGCAGAGTGACATAGCAGAGTAGCCACCACAGGTGTCAACCTGAAAGAGGCTGTTGCGAGCTTCTGCCAATCTTTCCGGATTGTTTGACACTGATAGGAGATTGCTTAGCAGCATGAAGAACAGTATGCTTGCCACAAGCCAGCTAACGATAACTAGTGCCGTAGAGAACCATGACTTCTGCCCCTTGTGATGCAAGAGCATCAGTGTGAAGACCGGAGGCATGAACGCCGTGATTGCGACCGAAAGCAGCGCATACCCATCGAGAGGGTTGATGTTCATTGGGTCCATCGAATACGAAGCGATGACGGAGGAGACGCCAAAGTAGCACTCGGCTGCCAGAAACATACTAAGACCCTCTTTCCAACTCTCGGGCATCGAGGGTCGATTTGTCGGATCCTTGAGAACCTGTAGTGCACTCGATGTCAGTACACCAGCAGCACATATGATGACGAGAATGGCTTGTATGATGTATGAGATCAAGACACCAATTCCGAATACGTCCTGGTTGGCGTCAGGCAGACCACAGGTGTTGGAGCAAAGTCGATACAGACAGGCATAGGTCTGAGTAATGTCCATTGTCGTCTCGCTGGTCAAAATGGTCCCTGGATCACAATCAAATTTGCACTGGTCGGGATCCCTGGTCGCTTGGCAAGTATCGAACAGGCACAACGTGGTGTTCAATGTAATGCCTTGTACTTGCGTCTGCGCATTGGTGACAGGGAAGAATGACTCGGCCCTCGACATTTTGCCCGAGCCCACTTCCTCTGTGATGTTGCCAACATTACTGCATATGCCAAACAGATTAATGCCTTCTGCAACAGATGAGATGTTCGCAGTAGACGTGTCGTTGAATGTATAGCTATCTTTGTTCAGAAGCAGCGAATAGTTCGAACACGACTCGTAGCAGTTACCTCCAGGGCATAGAGAGGGAAAACCAGCTTCGTCGACCTGGCTCGAGCCATAGCTCAGATATCGGTCGCCGTCGATTTGGAGGAATGTGAAGGCTGATGTGCTAGCAGCGGATGAGGTTGAGGTAGTGGAGCTCGAGGTTGTGACGACCGCCACATCCGAACTTGAAGTTGACCTGGAGGACGTCGAGGTTGTTACTGAAGTCGATATCGTGTCGGTGCCTACCGTCACGATACTAGCCGTAGGAACAGGCGCTGTCGCATAAGATTGAGGAACAAAAGTCGTTGATGTTGTCATTTTGGTTAGGCTCTGTTATGACTGGCCCACGAGCTGCTTTTGGGCAGAACTGGAAGGCGCAAAGGATTGATGCCCCCCACTGAGTAGTTGCGAAGAAGAGATACTTGTAGTGAACGACGGGTCGGCTGCCCCAAATACCTCGATATGTGGCCAATACAAAGATCGTCCACCAGGTCGGCTCATCAAGGTGCACGGAGTCTGCTAAGTATTTGAACGGTAATGAGTGCGTCACATGCCAGGCTGTGGTAAAGATAGCCCGTCGAAAATGCCTAGAGTAGCACGTCCGTATTTGGCGACCTGACCGGTCGCGTATCGAGCCGCATCGTATCCAATGACTGCGAACACAGCGAGTCTGCCAGCCACTGACCACGCATGGTGAAATGGGCTGGGTCCAAGAAGTCGGGCGATAATTGGTCAATCGATGGACGAAGGTGTGGAGATTGGACGCCTGAGGCTCAGTAAAGCTAATTTGTTGGCTTGGCTTGCAAGGCTCGCAATCAAGATGCGGCTTGATCAAGTTTGCCGGTATCTTTGAAATGCAGCCAGTCCCTATTACGAAACCTCCATTTCTTTACCCAATTGCTCAAGCTCTCAAAGTTCCTGCAGACATGGGGTACATCGGTTTTCAGCCAGTTCTGATCTGTCTCAATGTCGTAGTGCCATCTGTCCATAGCAATATCACCACTGCACATGATGCCCTGTCTCAAGTGGTCGATGCAGTGCTCACGATGCCATATGAGTTCCGCCTCGGTATCGTTGGGAAAGTAGTGCTCTGCATGGAATGTCTTCCGGATCCGGTCGAGACAGTGAAGCTGATGAAAGACCTCGAGTCCGTAGCTATGATAGCGCGAGTCCACATTAGATATATTGGACTCTGGTAGGTGCTGAATATCGAAACCAGTATGGACAGCAGCCTGGATAACACCGTCGACAGGGTCTTGCAGAGCTTGCCACAACGCGTCTGTCTCGGCCGAGGGCAGACTACCATTGGTCGACGACATGTATGATTTGTCTTCGGCGAAGATGACAGTTTCGTACGAGATGACTTCAGCAGCAGGATCTGCGTAGAAGTAGGGTCAGTGAGCTGTGAACGGCAACGGCGCTACTGTAGAGGACGGTGCATTGATTGGTACGTACATGAGTTGTCCTCAAACATTCGGTGGTAATTGTCCAAAGGATGTGCACCTTGCACATGACGCATGTGTAGAACATGAAATAGTGCAAGTGACGTGATCCATAAGACTGTCTGGACGACCACTATGACCAGCACGTGGACCAGCGGTACCTGTTTCTGCCTCCAGGACTTCCTCTTTTCTTGAGAGTCTGAGCAGATCGATTCGTCCTTGTCGATGGGCACATACTCGTACCTTCGAGTGAAGCTTGAGAACATGACTTGCAACACTGCCGTGACAAACGGGAGCTTCTAGAGCGTATGATTGATCCCAGAGAACACAAATCTGATTTTGCAGGACAACTGGTTGATCCTCCAAAGTTCTGTAGCGGAAGTGAGCAACAACAGTGTACCGGTATACATCTGTCCATATGGTGACGTAGGTTTGTGTAGAAGGTGCAGTAACGGCCAGGTTGTGGTCTTGCCTGTCACACCCCGCAGAACCGTCGTGTGCGCTGTACGCACTAAAATCCTACTGTACAGGCGTTGGAGTTGATTTTCCGGGACGTGCCTGTTGATGCCGGCTCACGAGCATGATGCGAGAAATGATCGGCGGACGACTCCCTTGCAGGCGCTTTTATCCGACTCCACGGTTGCACTGACCATACATCGCTTGGCCCCCTTTATGCACGCTAAGCTTCCCAAGCACCAAATGAAGGCGCCTTGTCATTGCTTGAGATAACGCTGCTGAAGAACAGCTGGCGTCTTGGTCCGGCCGCTCACGCTTGCACACGGTGAGTCTGGCATGTCGGTTGGCAGGATTGTGGAGGTTGGCTGAGTGACAATCGTGGTTGGTTTGAAAGTGATCCTTTTCGTTGCGAGGATGCACAGGCGACGTTGCGCTCACTGGTGATCAACCTGACTGACATCCTCATTCATGCAGTCCAGGTTCAAGTCACCAGATAGATCGACAACGGCACACTTCAGAGCTTCCTGTTTGATATCCCAGCTCGAGGAGAGATGTGACGTTGGGGAGGGACTGAGAAGGACTGCCGAGGAGGGGCTTCGTTTTGACGGGTATAAGAGGCTGCACGATTGCACTGTCTCGGAGTCAGACAGCACAGACCTCGCACCATTCTCTTACAAAGCACTCATCTGACACAAGGTGGAATCATGAAGCTCTCCGGAGTCGTACTCGTCGCCTTCGCAGCGCTGGGTGTTGCGAACCCAATGGTACGTACTTATGTCACTCGAGACTCTGATGGGAGCTGACTGTAGCAGCATGAAATGCTCGACAAGCGCAGCTACTGTACCGGTGCTTGGGTCTCCAAGCTCTTCGAAAGGGGGGAGCTCTGTCCGCCAGAAGCTGAGGCTGGTCTTGAAAAGCGTGGTCCTTGCACCCAACCTTGGATCACGAAGCTCGATGCTAGGGCACTCGAGTGCCCGCCAGAGGAGGAGGCCGCCATTGCCAAGCTCTTCAAGCGTGGCGCTTGCGGTGCACCCTGGATCACCAAGCTCGATGCTAGGTCGATTGAGTGCCCACCAGAGGTCGAAGAGTTTGACGCCGCCAAGCTTCACAGAAGAAGCTACTGCACTGGCATGTTGCAGTCAAAGATGAAGCGAGAGGCCCCATGCCCTCCAGAGTCAGAGTAGAGTTAGACTGCGTCAGGCAACACGATATGGCTGACAAGGTCTGAGACCACTCCTGATTCTGCAGGCATCCAGTAGCGAGACATCGCACATCTCGTCATGAAGTAGTTCATTTGAGGGTCTTGCTCTTATAATCATATGATGACATCCTCGCGAATGCAACTGAGGATTTGCGATCTTCTGCTAGACATGATCATCCATCATTGTGCAGCACGCTTAATCGTAGCTGTTCACTAGCAGAACCCGACTGGCACCGCTTGATATTATGCAGAAAGTTGACCATGTCATAGTGGTGATGATTCCTGGTGAGCCGAGAGTTCGACCATGACGCTCGCTTTCGCAGGCTGACTCCAACCAACGTTTCGGTTTACGATGGACCAGATATCAAGTCAGGTATAAACCCAGTCTGTTGAACGAGGAGTTCCCCATCTGTGCTGTCCCCAGCAAAGCTCTCTGTTGGCATACGTCCTTTAGAGTGTCCAACCAGATCTTGGCGCAAGAGGAGACGGCTCACCAACAGGCTGAATCTTCAGATCTAGGTTCCAATAATGTATACTCGGAAGTCCATCGATGGAATACCTGGCTAGCTAACTCAAGCGGCCAGTCTTCTCGCCATACCGACTATTATTTCACCATGGTCTCTGCCCACAAGTCGCTCGGAACCGGGGTCTGTAGCGCGCATTGCTGGCAACAAGCCGAGAAGCAGCTATGTCCGACGGATTCGAAGGAGCCGATGCTGAGGTAGATTACCATGGGTGTCGTCGATGAGCTGATCATACTCTAGGCATCACTTTTGGGACGTCGAGTCTCTGCTGAGCAGATATTTGTATCTCGTGCCTTGAGTAGATACTCGATAATGAGTGATCATTTGCCCGACAAAGCGCTTAGTGCTAAGAACACGGATGGTTCAGTTTGACGGGTGCCATAGACAACATGTTGAAGAACAGTCCACAGCCATCGTTCTTGCTGGTTTGGCCGAACGGGTGATGCCCAGTGTTGGCAGACTTACGCTGCCTGGGTTATGACATCTGGTATGTCGTGTCGACGACGACGCAATGGCTGTGCATTCCAGTGCAAAGGAAACTCCAATCTATCAAGCAAGCCATGTTACTAGGCGTATCTCTCAAGAGATGTTTCGATGGAACAGACAATGTGATGCGATAAGCAGTAGACATGATCTTGTGAGCTGCGGCTGGCTTGCTCAAGTCCTTCAGGGTCTGTAAGCTGTGCTTACGGGCAAGCCTCTACAATAAACGGGTGCTTATTGGTGCCCATCTAGCCGAGAGCGCGCCCGAGGATCCACCGCCGACTGCGGAGAAAAAAAGTTGTCTGCGACTTGATGGCGGCATGCGATCTCGAAGCTCTCAAGAGATAGATTCTGAGTCAGCTGCGACGAGGAGGGAGAGTTCTTTGCTTCTACTACTAGGTTGTTGCAGGTTGAAGCTCTCGTAGTGAGCTTGTAGTGGATATAGCAGAGTATTGCACTTCTGAGTCTATTCTCTCTGGCGAGCAGCAGGACGACAAGAGTCACGATGAGAACGATATTGCCCTCGAGGCTCCTTCGGCCTCAAACATGGACTGCACGAAGCTCTCAGATATCTTCCAGGAACTTCTCTACAACTTTCAGACGACAAGATGACGCACCGAAAGACCTGCCAAAGTCCGAGCTTTCTGGCCTCAACAAGGTCTCTGGAAAGATCACCCAGCCAAAGTCTCAGGGCGCTTCACAAGCTATGCTTTACGCGACCGGCCTGGATGAGATAGGGATGTCGAAGCCCCAGGTTGGCATCAGCTCAGTATGGTGGAGTGGCAATCCTTGCAATATGCATCTCCTCGATCTCTCGAACATAGTCAAGAAGGGTGTGTCGGACGCTGGGCTGGCGCCCATGCAATTCAATACTATTGGAGTTTCGGATGGTATCTCGATGGGTACCACAGGCATGAGATACAGCTTGCAGTCAAGAGAGATCATTGCAGATTCCATTGAAACAGTCATGCAAGGACAGTGGTACGATGCCAATATCTCCCTGCCTGGTTGCGACAAGAACATGCCGGGTGTGATAATGGGCATGGCAAGAGTGAATAGGCCCTCACTTATGGTCTACGGTGGCTCGACCAAGGCTGGCTGTGCTACCACTCAGAATAATGCCGATATTGATATTGTCTCTGCGTTCCAAGCCTACGGTCAGTTTATCTCAGGTGACATCAACGAAGAGCAGCGGTTCGACATCATCAGACACGCTTGCCCCGGACAAGGCGCTTGTGGAGGCATGTATACAGCCAATACTCTGTCCTCAGCTATCGAGACGCTCGGTATGACACTACCTGGTAGCTCCTCCAACCCAGCCGACTCCCGGGCTAAGCAGCTCGAATGCCTGGCTGCCGGAGGTGCCATCAAGAATCTGCTCAAGCTCGATCTTAAGCCATCGGACATTATGACCCGTCAATCTTTCGAAGAGGCCATCGTACTAGTCATGATTACGGGCGGTAGCACGAACGCTGTTCTGCACCTGATCGCCATGGCCAACGCAATCGGAGTGGATCTCACAATCGACGACTTCCAAACCATCTCCGACAAGACACCCTTCCTAGCTGATCTCAAGCCATCTGGCAAATATGTCTTCAACGACCTCTACCAGATCGGCGGCACGCCTGCACTGCTCAAATTTCTGCTCAAGGAAGGTGTAATTAAAGGTGAACACATGACCGTGACTGGCCAGACCTTGAAGAAGAACCTCGAGAATGCGCCAGACTTCCCCTCGGACCAGAAGATCATTCGACCATTCAGCAACCCCATCAAGGAAACCGGACATCTGCAGATTCTGCGCGGCTCACTTGCACCTGGCGGCTCAGTCGGTAAGATCACCGGTAAAGAAGGTCTAGTCTTCAAGGGCAACGCCAAGGTGTACAACGAGGAAGACCTATTCATCCAGGCTCTCGAACGAGGCGAGATCAAGAAAGGCGAAAAGACAGTCGTGGTCATCCGCTACGAAGGACCAAAAGGTGGGCCTGGCATGCCAGAGATGTTGAAACCTAGCTCGGCAATTATGGGCGCTGGTCTCGGCCACGATGTCGCACTCATCACCGATGGTCGGTTCTCAGGCGGCTCCCACGGCTTCTTGATCGGGCATATCACTCCAGAAGCTATGGAGGGTGGACCAATCGGGCTCGTCGAGGATGGCGACGCCATCACAATTGACGCGCAGAACAGAGTGATGGATCTACATGTTGAGCAAGATATTCTAGACAAGCGACGAGCAGCGTGGGAGAAGAATCCTCCTAAGCCAAGGACGCTGCGAGGCACGCTGGGCAAATATGCTAAGCTTGTCAGCACGGCGAGTACCGGGTGTGTCACTGATCTCCCTGAGAACACGAGCATTCATCCTGAGCGAGCGACGAAGGACGACCAGCATTACCGATTGCAAGAAAGTGTCTGAATCACGTGCACCGACTTGTTGACATCTTGCCGGCTCGATCACACCCCATGACTGATTGCCCATCGGGGGAATTTGACGCAGACGATAAAAAGGCAGACGCGGCGATGAGACCACGAATACAGTGTCCAGCGTCGTCCGAGCGCTTCGGGCCTCGCCTTTGTGTGCAAGGTCAAGTTGGAATGCTCTCAAGGACATGTGCAGGCAGGCAGGGTCATTCGGCTACCTCGATATCCGGTGCAATGACCGATTACACCTAGTTTGAAGGATCGATCTGACAAATTGCTCGTAGTTGATCCAAGAAGCGGAACTCCATTCCAGAAGGGCTACACTGGAATGTCGTTGTTACTCGCCGTTCGGCTTTGAGACAGTAAGCAAGGAGCTAGCTTGGGCAAGGAAACTGATGCAGATGACATGTCTGTCGAATTGCATACCGAAAAACTGTATGTGCAGTGTCTAGTGGTCGGCCATAACTTGCTACGATGCAGTTAAGAGATGGAGAGACAGCAGCCACTGAAGTCCGGTAATCTTCGAGCATAGCGTGTCTAGATGCAGCAGCAGTGTGGACGGGTAGAAGGGGATATGTATAGAGCCACAATTTTGGGAACATTGAGAGCCATTGGTTGTGTTCAGCAGGCGCGATATGTTGCGGCATCGATGTTATGTGATGATGAATCAGCCGGAGAATCAAAGGGTATCTTTACGTATGGCAGCACAGTCAGATACGGTCGATCAGTAGTACTTGTACAAACAATGGAAGTATCGTCGCACTGCCCTCATCGTTACTCTGTTCCGTGCTCGGAGGTGGATCTATCCTCACCACGAAAACACGTCCTCACGTGACCGATCCTGCCTTTGCATCTTCTGCCCACGCAGCACTGCACGCACGTCCGAGCGAGCCCACAGCAGCGCCGATTCAAAGGGATCTCCATCTATGTACAACCGTTGAGATCTCATCGCCGTCGCACAACAGTGAGACAAAGATTGCGCGTGCGACATTGCAGTCGGAACTGGATTTCGTGCTGGGTGGCACGGGTTCCACTCACTCACATACATCGGAGTTTAGCAAGCTGAGTGTGGCGCAGGGTCAAGAACTTGGACAACTTGAAGAGGACGCAAGGATCTTAAACATGTTTTGATCGCATATTTGTATTTTGTCCTGTTCCGTTCCTTGCAGCGATATTCGCAGCTTGTTTTCGGCACGAAGGTTTGGTCGTGCCTGTCGATGAAGGACGTGAAGGATGGCAAGCGAAGTCCGAAGTGCATTCCTTCGCCCGCTGGAGTGCTGTGCGAACCCGTTCGATCCGTCGAGTGACGGATCTGAGAAAAGCTACTACGGAAAGCTTATTCGGTACCTTAACCTAGCGTTGGAGTTCGGGGTTGGTGCCGAGAACTTACGAAGGATGCGCGATGGGATTGCCACCACCTTGGCTGGGGCCGTTTGTATTGACTGTAGTGTTTAGTAGCGAGATTCAGACTGTCCTATGATGCGAAGGAGCGAGCAAAAGCAATCGTGTGCGCTGTTGTTCATCGGGACTGCAAGGGAAGAACGCCACTATCGATCCTGGCGTTGTGATCGACCTTATCGGCGCCACTGATGCGCATGGGGCTGCTGTGTGTTTGAACATGACAGCGCTAGAGTACGAAGTCAGTTGTCTTTGAAATGGCGATGACGACAACATGGGGTTGTTGTTTGCGATGCGCAATGGTTGTTGTGTTTCAAGGATATTGAAAGTGTAATAAGTAAGGTGGCTGGTGCTGCATGTCAATGGATGTAGGCTTATATGCAGAACTCAAAGTTATGTACACATGAGAATGAATATCGTGATAATTGCAATGGCAGGAGATGAATATATGGTTCCACTGTTTATTGAATACGGAGTAAACTAAGCGCATACTCGCGCATCAATCATGAGTTTAGGACATCACGAGTCCGACATGCCAATACAAGTCGTAACCTCCTTCCAGATCTGTACACTTTTGGCTCTCTCCTTCCCATGCAAATGCAAAAATTATTAGTGCGCATTATTCATTAGTCTCATACGTCAACCTCTCGCTCAGATGTTGATATCGTACTTGTAGCAGAAAGGACCAGAGGTGGTACTGATCAGCTCACCAATGGTGTATTGCTGTCCGTTGCTGAAGTAGCCAGCATCTGGAACGACAGTGTCGAGTGTGACGTTGGCGCTAGGTGGCAGATTCTGTGCGGTCTCGGTACCGGTCAAGGTGTTCATAATATCTGGGTGTCTGGCTTGCCAGCTGGTGTAGACTCGGTCCAACATGGTGTGCAGGGGATACCAGATTGGGTCTTGAGCGGAAACGAAGATGTTGGAGGCCGGGTTGCCCATGATGAAGTGAGCGCCAGAGTGAATACCAAGACTGCCACCACCAATGACACCGTTGACGAGCTGCTCGAAAGTATGAATGTCTTCGGCTTCGACGGCGGTCTGAACAGCGGTGTAGTTAGTCCAGGTCTGTGCGGCGAAAGTGTTCAAGTCTCGGGTCAGGCACTTCTCAACCTTGTTGTAAATGCTGTGCGGTGGCGCAGTACCGTTGAGGAGGAACTGGTTGCTCACAGGAAGCATTGTTGTGTTCATGCCTGCGAAAGGACCCTGGGTAACACAGCCGCCACCGGTGCCATGTGGGACTGATAGAGATGGTGAGAGAACGATAGGATTGTTGTTGGTGAAGAGGCCATCACCACTCATGGAGTATTCATCTCCGTTGAAGATAGGCGAACCTCGAAGGTTGTCTGCGGTAGCGGGCCAGTTCCAATATGGGTAGGAACCAGTGTAGCCACATGTATCTCTGAGATCGTTCTCGAAGATGTGGTTGTACAATCTGTGCCACACAAGGAAGAAGCCGTCAAGGTGAACAACTCTTGTCTTGTTAACGTGAACAGTGGCGTAGTCAAAGAATCTGTTGATGGCGCCGGGGTATTCCTTGGGATCAAGTTGAGATGGTTGGCTTCTCAGGCAGTTGATAGCATCTGTGTATGCCTTTCTCTCCTCTGGCGGCATGGAGTCAAAGTCCTTTCGGACTCTAATGTTCTTCTCGTTACATGGCTGGTATTTGCCAGGTTGATGTTTCTCCAACCACTTGTCGACGACTGGGTAGTAGTTAGTCTTTGAGCCGGACCACTGGTCCCAGCCTGAGGGTGCGGCGAGCACGGAGCTGGAGAAGCTCAACGCTGCGAGAGCGAGAGACACGACCTTAACCATAGTGAGGGACGTGTAGAGATCGATGCGGCTGTAGTATCGGTCGTTGATAAAGAACGATCAGGTTGAACGAGAGACGGAAACGATGTGTATGTGTTACCTGCAAGTAAGGGAAGTGAAACAGGTTATATGTATGGGAGGCGAATGTGTCAAACGGAATGTTGTGGCCGGATATTGCAGGATACTTTAGTATTTGAGCCTTTCACCTGTGAGGGCGCAGTACATAGGTCAGTTGAGACATGTAGCTTTTCTGGATTTGTCCGCTATGCGATCCTGTAGCGTGATTATTCTCCACGACACCAGGTACCGTGGCCCACACTGAGATGAGGTGGGCATTAGGCTCACCCGAAGCTAGTACGGAGTAGAGCTGGATGTGTGAAGTGCATGGTCAGCCTGCTTGAGTTCAAGCTGCTTGCTGCCAAATGAAGATCTGGACGGATGCGATCAAGTGGTGATGCGTCGAATGCTGACGATCAGCGTCATCCTGGGCAGTGGCGCTGCACATATTAGTGGCATCCTTCCTACGCGCTAACCTAGGTTCCAAGGGTGAGCTCAAGGATGTGCTGCCGCGCCTAACCACATCTGACTGCCATAAGCAGCTCTTTTGACAGCCCTGCAAACTCAAAAATTTGGCATACTTTGCCATCAAGATCTGTACGCAGCGGGCCTATCTTATTTCCTTGAAAAGTTACGAGCGGTCGCAAGGTACGGCACCTTGAGGTGGCGAATAATTCGACTGCGATGTTACGATCCTTCGACGATACTTCCGGTGACAAGGTCAAGGCTGTCCCAAGAATGCGACACTCAATGCGATAGACTGGCCATTGGGTGCTCCTGATGGTGAGCTCGACACTCGAGAGTAGCATTTCGCGTATCTAAGAATACTGATTGAACGCCCAGCAGTCCGCACATAAGCTTTCTCATGAGCATAGAGGGTTCGTTCTAATTCTGCTATTCTACTGTACTGTAACTATCATGAGGCGAGCGCGGACAGCAGCGTGAAGGGTTTTAGCGATGACTTGGCTGCATCCTCACGCCATTACTTGGGAGCACTAAACAGCGGGAAGGTCAGCTGTGGCAAATCAAAGGCGGCGCCGGCCACGGTAGTGGCAGTTGGGCCAAGCTAAGGCCACCTTGAGGACGCGTTAGGTTAGTCACGTACAACTAAAAATACCGTTCCAACCGCATGAACCATCTTTAGGGCACTGCCTTCCACCATTCTGACCACATTCAACTTGCATGGACCGGTCAGATCCTTTCATTACGCATCAGGAAGCTTCAATGATTGGTAGAAAACAATACCCGAATATCGTGCGTCTCTAATATTCCGGGGTTGTTCATTGATTACACTCGACCTTCTCACCGCACCACATGCTTGTCGTCGAGCCCTGAGGTCCTCGGTTGCAGCAGCTCCCTGGAAGAATGCTGCATGGAACAGTATGCTGACATGGAATCTGTTACTTTACGATTGCAGGGTTGTTATGAATACAGTTCATCTCATGACGTCCACGACTCCCCTTCCAGACCGCAAACTATGAGTCGTTTGCACTTCCGGAGGTTTACACCCCACTTCGTAGCAGCTCCTTGGTTTGTGTCTTTTGCTAACACCGAGCTTCACACTCCACTTCTCTGCTCAAGCTCGAGGAGCGCTCAACGACTTCCAGCTTTTGATCGGGCCAGCCACATCTTTGACCACGTTTTCACTGATCAACGGCATCTGCTGGAGAGCGAGGCTGGGAGCAAAGTCATGATCTCATTGGCGGACTTTTGACTAGCGAAGGAGTTGCTGGAATGCCTTTCATGCACATTTCTGCACGTTGTTTTGTGGGAATGGGCAGAATTGTTTACACCGTATAGAGTATCATACTCATTACATTCGTACGAGCTTCAGTCACTCGTACATGTTCTCTAGGTAAGCTCAGCGAGAGACTGCTGAACCAAAGATTTTCCCTGGTCACTGTTGCGGAGGCGCTTCTTGGGACGATACCTTCCTTACCTGCAGAGAAGAGCGATATGCGGTGTTAACATCGCAAAGATGGTGGACATTGGTCGGACATATTGGGGGCCTTGATGGCAGGCCTGTCCTTGGGTTACACTTTGCAATGGCGATCATATGCGGACGCGCTCTGCCGGTGCCTTGCAGTAGTGAATGATCAGCCATGGAAACTATGCTTGCCCGACAGGAACACAACGTGTCTGCTCATCTGCACGGATAGTGCTCGCAGGAGACATCATGAACTTTCGCAAAGAGGCTGCTTCCGGTAATGCGGCTGAAATATGCTTGTCCACGGGTTATGCAATTCCCTTGGTTCAGGCATAGGCCGGACAGATCGAAGTTTTTGCTCCCCTGCTGGGTGCGCTCCTGTGACTTTCCTGTGCAGTATCACCCTTGTAGAAGCAGAGATGTCATTAGACTCGCTGTGATGTCCGGCCAACCTCGGGCAATGAGTGCCGTGTCCATGCTTGCCTTAGTGAAGCAAAGCGAGTGGCAGACCCATTTCGATGCTCAATTGTGCGCTCTCTGCAAGCAAGGTCTTGCCTACGTGCTCGAACAAGCTCCTCACGACATTCCCCTTCCAGCCTTGCATGGCTGGTTGGCATCAGGTTTCTTGCGGACGCTCATGTTCGCTAGTCATTGGCTCAGGATACGCCCTGCACCATACCACGGTCCCAGCTTTTGGGTCCAACACCACAGCAAAGTGTGTGCACTCGTTGCTTGTTGGATAGGTGCTAACCCAGTCGATGACCTGTTTCTGGTTGATGCATGTCCGTGCTGCAACATCCTCCATGGAAACGCTTCCACCTGACCGGATCCTCTCCTTTTGTTTCCTCGCTACGAGTCGCTTCCAGCGGCTGCTGATACACTGCAAGCGGTCTTCGCTCTCGTCAAGAAACTCAGCGAAACCGGCTGCGTTCCTTGCAGCGCTCTGTACAGCCCTAGCAGCAACGACATTCTCTTTCTGGTCTTCTTGATGCTCGACTACGTCGTGGTTGGTAGTAGCTATGAAGTTGCGTGAACGGCGCATCTTAGCAGTCCGAAAGTCCTTGTCGATCGACATTGTCGAGTCGCCATCACTGAAAATAAGGTATGCTGCGGTGGTGTGATAAGCCGACATTGCTTCATGAATCTCCGCAAGCTGCGGTGGGCGATGGACGTTAGATTTCAACCGTGGCTTTTGACCAAGCTTCCAACGTCTCCTTGACAGTGCTTCAAGATTCTCGTGGTCGCCGGTCAGGAACTTCCGTAAGTATGTTGCAATAGAAGGCCGTCGTCCAAGTAAGACCAGGAGATGGTGGAAGTAGAAGCGGAACTGTGCCGTCCTGGAGCTATTGTCGTGTAAGCCCCTGAAATTGAGAGACATGGACAAGCCTTCGCGCACACCGGTCAGCACTCCAGTGAAACCAACATATGTGATGCTCGTGGCCAGGACACTGTTCGGATTGTTCGAATTGCTTCTCACAAAATCAAGCTGGACCAGGATCTGCCTCAAGGGGTCCATCGACCAGTCAAGCGTGCGGAAGTGCAACATCTTCGATTCACTGAGCGGATGTCCCTTCTCTAGGCTTCGTACCCCTCCTGAGGTGCAGCCCATCAACAAATCAAGGATGACATTGAATGCGACCAATAGGTACATAGGTATCCCACTCTCTTCCGCGATTCCTTGAAGCTCTTCGGTTTGTGAGCGGTCATTGACTCGCCTTAGGAGGAACCGAGATAGGCGATTCATGGTAGGAATCCAATTTTCCGGAACAGCGACATCCCTAAGCAATGAATCAAAAAGCCCGGTCAAGCCTTGAATGGCATTTTTGTAGTGTCGCGCAAGTTGTCGGTATCTATCTCTTGGCGGCAATGACAGATCTATGGTCCATCGAGGCGGAGTGTAGGGCTCGGTATATTGCCTGTGAGACATTGTAGAGATTCGGCAATGTCCTTGCTACCTCGAGCACAGAATGCTGGTCTATTCTCCCGTCGAATGCTCAAAACCACATCATAGGCCTATTCAAGTTGCAAGTGGTCGCATCAACGCTGAAAGACGCAAACGCCACAATGTATAAAAGTGACAACATTCGTCGGGTAGCGATCAGTGATCATGTCGTAGCTCACTTGTCATCGACTTAGCTCATCGAGCTGAGTGTCATGCTAATTAGGTCGTGCACGCTCATATCACGAGCAGTCATCCGTTAGAATCGTGCCAGCAGATCTCCAGCATAGGATCGAAGTGATGAAAACAGTCCTTCTGAACTTGGAATCCTAGGACTTCTATACAGATCATGCAGCGTCTTATTGGTCAATTTCCATGGCAAATGTGGGCCTCGGTTCTAGCTTCAGATTTGAGCTTCCGGTCTCAACGTCGCTCTTGCCATGCTCTTCAACACTGCGTAATATCATCTGCAGTTACTGCACGCGCACGGTACAATATGTCGCCGCACACTCCTGATATAGCAGGATGAGGACAAGTCATTGCTTCAACCTTCGCAAAACATATGCGATGACGCCGACCACAGCAACTAGCACCTTCCACAGGCACATAAGCGCGAAGCACATCCATAGCAACGAACTGGCTGACGCCTAGGGAAGGCATTGAGTCCTCGCCCGCCGTGCTGAAAAGTTTCACAACTGAGAAGGCTCCTTCGCAACACGACACGTCCTGAGATCGGGCTGAAGTAGGGTTCCTCCAGTCAACTGGCACCAGATGATGGACTAGAACAGCTCATCTCGTGAAGGTCTCCATGATTGCTGGATCACGGTAAGCCCTGTCCGAGGTCGGACACGAAATCATCGAGGCAAAGGAAACCTATGTACCTGAAGTATTCCATTTCTCCCTGCAGCGTTCTCCCGTGTATTTACTGAGTGCAAGGTGATGAAGATCTGAAACACTTTTTCACTCCGCAAAGCATTCTGCCTGCCCTTGTTCACTGATCGCACCTTCTCGACACTAAGGACCCACTATCGCTGATGCCTCAAGCAAGCACGATCACATGCTGATATATCCTACCTTCTTCTGCCTCTACATCAATCCTCGCACTTACTGCTTCGTTGATGGTCCAGCAATTCTTCTCTTCTTCTCTCGAAACACTCAAATCAGTCACCATGTGCTTTGCCTGCGGTGGTGGGTGGCCATGGACTCAACATCCTGTGCAAGTCGCCGCGCCTCCCGTTAAGGATGAATACATCTATCTCGACTCCAACCCAGCATTCTATCCCGATCACAGACAGGTACGTGATATTTGATTTGAGAAGTGAACGGCGTTGTGAAAAAAACCCATTTGCCACCCCGCCTATTTAAGGTCGACCTGTGACTTCCTCCCCTTCCCACCCACCTTCCCCATCACCTATATATCACCTCACCACAAACACGCTGCGCAACGCTCAATTGCTCTCAAACGCAATAACACACGCCTTTACACATTATCACGATGGCTGCGCCTACATATTACACATACAAAGACCCATATCCCGCAACTCTGAATCATCCAAACGCCGTTCAACTCGAATCCAAGGAAGACTGGCCCAAAACATATCGTTACAATCCTAACCGCTACTCAACACAGGGCATTCACCCACCTGCGCCGGTTTACAATGCTCAGCGACAAGCTGTGCAATCTTGGTACTATGGTGGTCAAGTAAGTCTCATCTCCAGCCCTCCTTCGAAACATCGCTAACCATAACTAGCAAGCACAAGGTGGCTTCTACGCCAATGGGCAATACTGCTACCCAGTCACCGCCGCAGCCGGTACGACCTACTCTCCTTCAAACTACTATTACTACCAGCCCTCCACATCAACCTATTTCTACCCTTGGTCGAAACCCTCCACATCCTACCCTTACTACAATTGGTCAAAACCGTCCACAGCCTATCCCTGGCAACTCAGCTACCCCCCACAATACTACAAGAACTTTCAAGCCTACCAAACTCATTACGCATACCCTGGCTTGAATCCATACTCATATCTTCAATATCTAGTCCCAGGTGCTCCCACCACCCTTCCTTACCCAAATTGCCCAGGCACACTTGTTTCCCAAGCCGCAACCGCAGCAGCCGCAAATGCCGCCCTCGCCGCGATGCCACAGGCTCCAAGCTACTTCGTCGGCCAGACACCAGCAGAAGTTGCCATGCAGCAGGCATACTTTGCACAGATGTATCCAGGCATGAGCATGGCTCAGATGCAGATGCAGATGGCTCAGTGGCCGAAACAACCACCAACTCAACTCGCGCCATACAAGCCAGCAGATGGTCAGCAGTTCTGGTGCAAGGAGACGGATGGTAGTTGGACTCTACGAACGCACAGTGACATTATCAACGGGGAGGTCAGCCCTGGCCATTGGGAGAGGCACCAGACTAGTGGTTACTTCTACTGGGTGCGATCGGGCTGATCTCTTCATATCGACGACGGGGCAGCCAAGTCACAGATCTGCGGCACAGGGCATGGCACACCACGAGTCACACTGCAAATTTGCACGATTCCGCAGCTTGAAACGTTAGCGGACAGTTGCTGCAATCCGTACGAATCAGTCTACGACACAACCACAAGAAACGAACAATACGAGAAATCGCCACGATATCACGAGGACACGATGGAGCTTACGACACGATACCCAAGAGAGCGTTTGATGGTGGCTGTTTCCTTTTTCATTCGTATCAGGTCATTATATTCTACAAGCAAGGTGTTCAGGAGCTTGAGAAGGTAGAGCTTGGTTGGAATTTCGTTGTTTCCTTTGTCATCAAATCTGGTATGAAGCAGGAGGCTCAGTGCTCGGCGAAGCACGTTCGGCGCAGGAGCCAAGTACATATCAGGCACATTCAGTCAATACATCGTGATCTACCTGTCTCATTCGTTGCATCTACGTTTCTCGCGTCTGCCTCAGTCTGTCCCTGTTTCAGGCCAGAAATCATTTCTTGTCGCGCCCGTGCTCTTATCATACCGTAGCACTCTACTAGGCTAGATTCCTTCGGTAAAGCAGCACCTTGCCTTCACGACCATCAGGCTGTGCACTCATGACATCCTCAATGACCGCACGTATGCTTCGGCTGGATCGAGCCACTGCCTCGCCGTTCCCTGATTGACTGGAGCGATCTGCCCCTCCCTTGACACGTCGGTTCATGCCCGTTCAATTGGGCAACTTCGAATGGCCAATCAACATCACTGTCTCCACGGACGCTACTCGAGACACATTCTCCCATCTATCCCATCTTATCCCGTCGGCCGAATCCTGCATGCTCAGTCTTCTTCTCTACAGTCCCCCCACCCCTTCGCAAACGGAGACACATCCCAGATTCAAATTTTAGTTCTCATCTCATCTCAATCGCGAACTGATCATGTTCCCTGTGCTATGTTGTGTTCGCTCAACTCGTCCCCTGCACCTCTGGCAACCTAACCGCAATATCCCCACTCTGCGTAATATACCTCACCCACGGCAAGCTCGGATACTGCAACTTCGGCTCAATAATCTTCAAATACCTCACCTGAATCCCACTCGTCGTGAAATACGGAATCTCAAATTTTACGTTAATCGGTCTTTTCCCCTTTCCGCCCTCCATTCCCCCCATGGACCCGCCGAATCCTCCGGTCATTCCGCCCCCGCGCTCATCGTCGCCTTTTACGGACGGGAGACCGAGACCAGCGCGCATGAGGAATTCCTTCCCGCCGCCGAATTGTTTGATCTTCCAAATTATGGCGGATTGTTCGGGGGCGTAGTGGACGGAGCCTATGTTTGTTCTGAAGCGCGGAGTATCTGCGTCGTCGGGGACGGGGATTATTATTTCGACGTTGTTTGCTGTGCTGCGTCTTTTGAACTGTGCGCGCGCTTTGAGCATGTATTCTATTCTTGTGCCGCTGTGGCTTTCTACCACGGCCTCGACCCAGATGAGGGGTTTGACGGCTGTATTAAGTCTGTAGGACATGAGTTCAAACTCGCCGTCGGGAGGGATAAAGGAGATTGTGCGGTCGTTTTCGAAGCGCGAGAGGCGGACACATTGGTGGAATTTTACGTCTTCCATTTCGACTGCTTTGCCGCGGGTGGCGCGCCCGGTGGTCTCGAACATGACTTTGTCGTTTAGACCGAGGCGTAGCTCGGGCATGCCGCTGAGGTAGCATTTCATTTTTACGGCGCCGAGGATTTCGGAGCGGAGGACGGACCCGGAGGCGCTGACGAGGAGGTTGAGGGATTCGACGACGTCGAGGAAGACTTCGTTTTTGCGGTAGCGGATTCCTTCGCTGCGCCAGGAGACAGCGTTGGTGACTGCTATGGGTGGGCGTGCTTGGATTTCGAGCTTGTGGGATTCCTGGGTAATGTATTCTTGGAGGATCTTTGTTTCGGTGGTTTGCGGGTAGCCGAAGTCCATCATTTCGTCGAGGAGTTCGTAGATTATGACGAAGTTGTCGCGGATTGATTCTTCTTCTAGTTCTTTGAAGTATTCGGTGAAGACTTCGACTATTTTGTGGAGGAAGAGGAGGATTTCGGCGGCGTTGGTGTTGCGTTTTGTTAGGGCTAGGAGGTAGAGGTTGTTGTGGCGGATGAAGAGGTACTGATTTGGGGAGTTAGTATGGTTGTGCTTCGGGTGGATAGTCGGGTAGGTGGGTGTATGGACATACATTGATGCCTTCATCTGAGAAACATGGCGGGACTGCTGAGGACTCTTCTTCGGCCTCTGATAGTAATACTGGGAACTTCTCGACTGCTGACATGGGTATATCACCTCTGTAGTTCCGGGCAAGGAGGGTCTGAGCAGGTGTTAGAGATATGCTTCCGCCTGGTATCCTCGTGCCGTGATCTCACCTTGCCCTTGAGGTCCAGGAAGAACAGCGCCGACGCCATGCTGAAGAACAAATGCGGAATTGATTGTCGAGAAGAAGGAAAGGGCACTGGGACCGTGGTATGAAGCAGAAGACCAGTTGCTCGAGTCCTCAAGATCACCTCTGTCGCATCCCACCTCGAAGTTCAGAAAGTCGGTCCACGATGTCTCTTCCCGAAACAGGAAAAGCGTCATTGCGGAGAAGGAAGGTACGGCCGCAGGGACCGCGCTTGCAGCGCCATACGAATAATTTCTCGAACGCTCAACTCTCATTTCTACGAAATATACCGCGTCCTAATAGACAGTGCAATGCAGCATACCAGGGCATCTCTTGCATCTTGCTTGATTTGCTCTACTCAATTGCCAGACTTTGCGATTTTGGACTGCGCAGAATGACCTTTAACGGTCCTATAAGAGCTGGTCGCGCATTTCATCTACTGGTAGATGAACCGTTGCGTGAGCGGTGTCAGATGGACCAAACAACTACTCAATAGAATGTTTGGATGGCTTGCTGTACAAGAATACTGTATAGTACATATTACAATGCTGTCTACAGCTGTCATGAGCTGATTGCCTGTTCAGCTGGGGATCCCTCAAGTGAACCCGTCCTCAAACCCACTGGCTGTAATATCCGCTCTCTTGCTATTTTGTTTGCTACCTGCCCTCCTTGTTCCAGTGCCAGTGCGCCTACAATGGCGTATAGTGCTTGTGCGTAGACCATGTCGCAGCCTGAGCCGGGTAGATCGTGGACCTGAAATCAAGATGTTAGAAATGCTCTCCTCGTAGATAGGGTGTCCTACATCTTTCGGCTGCCACCTTACAACCTCAGGAAGCCCATATCTCGCCGCAACACCACTGATCTGTTTATGATGCAGGAAGAACTGTTTCCCACCACCATTCAACACCTCCACATTCTCGATCGAAGGGTGGTGAAACGGTTGTCTCCCATACGCATCCTGCGAGTTCGACATGTAGCCATTCGCGTCCACGTTGTTGAGCAGTCCTAGACTCGTCTGTAGCTCTACTATCTGTCTGCCTGTCCACGTATTACATTAGCACTTTGTCCCCTCCCCAAGATGTGTAGAGTAATGCCTACCCAGGAACGCCATCCGATCATTGAACCCCCTCCGCGCATGATCGAAACTCTTATGCGTAACAGCCAACCACTTCGTCTCATCGCTCAGCATCTTGGGCCCTGAGCGACCCAAGAACCTCGCATACATAGCGTCTAGTTTTGCGGGATCACCGTTGACTTCGAACTTCTCCTGACGTTCTGCTCTTGCTCGCACAGGGGCCTTCATCGCAGGTGGTGTTTGTGACCATCGCGGTGGCGGTGTCGCAGGGGTGAAAGGTTTGTGTGCTGTTGTGACAGTCTCTTGCTTCTGTGATGTTGTGGACGATAGACATCGTCGTTGTTGAGATAGAATGCGTTTCGATCGGGTGCACGAGCAAGGTTTTTGGGAGGACGTAGCTTTGAGCGAGCGCAGCAGCGATCGCGACGGAGCCTGAATTGATGAGGACATGGCGAGAATATTGAGCGGATGCTAAAGCTCAATGTAATACTAGTCTTTCTGTCGGGTTACTTGATGGCACGACGAGCACGAGGCCGCAGGGACTGAAGGAAAGAGCCGGAGCAAGGAAGGTTTGCCGGGCATCGGCCACATGCAGTGTGCAGGGAGAAAGTCAACGAGTACTAGTATCTAGCGAAACCTTCCCACGTCCGCGAAAGAGTGTGTGGTAACTGGAATATTTTCAGGGTGCATCGAGTGCACATCGTACGTTGATAAGCTTCGAAATTGCGATATATACAACAAACCTCCTCACACACAATCAATAAGACCTCTTCTTAGCCGGCACACTAGCACATTCCTTCTCATCCAACGTCGCAAAAACCACATCTCTATACCCAATCCCAATATCCTGTCCAACATCCTTCTGCCAACTCAAACTATGCTTCATGAACTTCTGGTCATCACGCTCAGTATAGTCTTCCCTCGCATGACTTCCCCTCGACTCCTTCCGCTCAAGTGCGCTCTTCGCAGTCTGTGCCGCACAAGTAAGCAGATTCCTCATCTCCAGCGTCTCTATCAAATCGCTGTTCCAAATGAGTGATTTGTCTCTGACACAAACGTCGTTGTTGAACGCTTCCTCCACTTCGTTGATCCGTGCTAGACCAGTGCCGAGGGACTCCTCGGTGCGGAAGACGGCAACATCTGTCTGCATTGCTTTTTGCATATCTGATCGCAGATCAGCTGTGAGGCGACTGCCGTTTGCGTTGCGGAGGTTTTCCAGATCCATGAATCCTTGAATGCCTGTGTCGGAGTTTATCTTGTTGCCGTTTCTTGTGATTGGCATGCCTGCCTCGTTGTTCTCGTTGATATGTGCTGCTGCTGCTCGTCCGAATACCACAATGTCCAGTAAGCTATTTGCACCGAGTCGGTTTGCACCGTGAACGGAGACACACGCGACTTCTCCAGCTGCGTATAGGCCATCCACGATGGTCTCTTCGCCAGTTTTGGTGTCCTTATCGATGACCTGCCCTTTCCAATTCGTCGGTACACCACCCATGCAGTAATGTACTGTTGGTATCACTGGTATCGGCTGCCGGGTAACGTCAATCCCAGAAAAGATACTCGCCGTTTCAGCAATGCCGGGTAATCTATCCATCAACGTCTCCTTCGGTAGATGCGACAATTGTAAATAAATGTGATCTTTGTCCGGACCACAGCCACGACCTTCTCGGATCTCCATGTTCATACTCCTACTCACCACATCACGACTTGCCAGATCTTTTGCCGTTGGCGCATACCGTTCCATGAACCGCTCTCCTTCGCCGTTCAAAAGGTACCCGCCTTCACCGCGAGCGCCCTCGCTGATGAGCACGCCTGCACCGTAGATGCCGGAAGGATGGAACTGGACGAATTCGAGATCTTGTAGTGGTAAGCCTGCTCGACTTGCCATTGCCATTCCGTCGCCAGTCGATGTATGCGCTGAGGTGGCTGAGAAATATGCCCTGCCGTAGCCGCCAGTAGCTAAAATTGTGTTTCGTGCGAACACCCTGTGGAGGGTACCGGTTTCCATGTCTATGCATGTCACGCCGATGCAGTTCTTCTTACCTTGGCTTTCGTCCATGATGAGATCGAGGGCGAACCATTCTATGAAGAAGTTGCAGTCGTGCCTGAGACTTTCGCCATAGAGGGTGTGCAACATGCTGTGACCTAGATTCGCGTTAGTGATCTGTGAGGGACGACAAGATAGTTGCACCCAGCTACGCACCTGTCCGATCCGCAACACAAGCCGTTCGATGCGCCTGGCCACCCTGCCCATATTTGAGACTTTGACCGCCAAGTGGCCTCTGATATATGAGTCCCTCGGATGTCCTAGAGAACGGCATGCCATATTCCTCTAGCTCCCGCACCGCTCGTGGTGCCTCACGACACATATAGTGAATCGCATCCTGGTCACCAAGCCAGTCGCTGCCTTTCACAGTGTCGTACATATGCCACCGCCAGTCATCTTCTGTCATGTTACCCAGCGCTGCGTTGATACCGCCTTGTGCTGCTACGGTATGTGATCTGGTCGGAAAGAGCTTGCTGATGACAACCGTGTTGAGCCCTCTCTCAGATAGACCAACGGCGGCGCGGAGGCCTGCACCGCCAGCACCGAGGACGATGGAGTCGAATTCATGGTCGACAACTTGGAATGGCGACTGACTTCCTGGTAACGTGGAAGTTGTTGCTCGCCGCCGTTGTTCATACGAGATCTTTCTCCGTTGCTGTTGTTGACATATGCTGATAATTCTATTGGTTGGTATTAAACCTCGGGTAGCTGGTTCGCCACAACTAAAGCTTAGGTTTTGTCTGAATACCTGCGACAGCAGGCTCGTTGTCGTCCTCGTCGGCAACCTCATCTTGACCTTCCTCCACCTACTCAACAAAGACGAGTCGATAGATGTCTAACGCGTCATGTGGTCTGAAGTACTAACGAACTCGGAAAGATATTTCGAGAAGTACAGAATATTTCGAGAAGCTAAAAACTGATCCCCGCACGCGTCTCGCATGAGCGAAAACGCCCGCTAAAAGGACGCTGCCAATTCCGATGCCTCGGGCATGCTCGGCCACTATGACTGATCGCCGATTGGCATTGCAACCTCCTTTCCTTTCGTTGATGCAATCATTATTAGAAAGTCTTGCCATGCCACTGGACAGCAAGGCGTTGAGACTGTTGTGCGTGGTTGCACTACTCACTCTTGCGGACACGCTCCGAACAGCACCTTCAGCTTGACGTCCAAAGAACGTCGTGTTCTTGGGGGTACCACACACGGTCGGCGCGGTTCTGCTGCGTTTGATTTCGTGACTGCTCACGATCGTGAGCTCTCTGTGCCTCTCAATACCAGGGTCCGGCCTGTGCCACATCTTTGGTAGTGAGCCCGAGGTTTGATACATCGGCTTGTTGTGTTCCAGCTGTGGAATTATCAGAAGTTTGATTGGGGCAGGATCTGCCAGACCTGCGATCCGACCGCTTCACATCCTCGGCATAGGCAAGAAGAATGATGACAGATGTATCTTGTGATAATTGCCAGTATTCTCATCCAGAAACGCCGCCATACCTCTGGCGAATACCACATTCGGCAGCTCAGAGTCGTGCGTTTTCTGCTGCGTCGGGCTCAGTGGTCGATCCGGCTCGTCACTGATCCTGACAGGCATCCGGACCCATACCTCCTGGTAGAGGGCGCCACGTTGAGGATCGTAAGGACTTCGGATGAAGTAGATTTTGACAAGCCCACTGTGCCAGAACTGCTGATCTTCCCAGATGCGTACGCGATCCTCTTCGTGGACGTCCTCTTGCCGCAAGATTGGCCTGCCTGCTTCCTCGAGTTCGACGAGCTTCTTCAGCACGTTCAGGCCAGTTGAGGCGCGCATATCGCCTTCCACGTGGTCGTCTCTTTCCATCAGAGCCAATGCGTCGCGTCGGATCTGTGGGTCGCGACACCTGCCAATCACGAATGCTAGAGTGTGTATGATGCCTGTGTCGATACCGAAAGAGACTTTCTGACGGCGTTTCGCCCGAGAAGTCTGACTGACATGGTCATAAATGCGGACGATCTCCTTGAATTTGTGGATGTGCTTGTCGAATATGCACTCTTGGTTTGAGCCTAGAGTATCGAGCAGTATCTTGGTCACGAGGCCGGCGGCCTTGAGTAGTAGTTTCGATACCCCAAGGTTGGGATGCTCTTTGTAGGCTGCAGCGTCGATGGTTTCTAGAAGATCTTGCCATTGCGTAAGCAATGATTCGACCAGATCCTTCTTGTTGCAGTAAACACCGAATTCTGGATTGATGCTCGTTGCATTGATGACAGACCAGGCTGCAATCATTTCCAGCGAATTTCGCGCTTCGAGAAGAGTGTGGAACTGCTGCGGCAGGAGAGGCACCTCCGTTCTTGTAAGTCCTAACTTCTGCTTCGCGTCCACGTGCAATGCAAATGCAGATGGGAGGTCCACAATGAAGCAATATCTTGTGCCTAGCCGCTCAAGGATCGGCTTCAGATAATCTTCGAGTAATGTCATTTCGCTCGTCGTCAGCGTGAGGGAGCCATCTGCGACCTTGAATTCTAGGTCGTTGATCAGGTTTGTGCCTGTCTTTAGCATCTGAAAAGCCACAGGATTGCTCTGTAAATTTTGTAAGCACACCAAGATAATGCAGGACATTAGTGCCACGGTGTGCGATATCTGTCCTTGATTTGCCACATGTGCGGCTTTTGAGCATTGTTGCCATATCAGCTGTTGCAGGTGACCCTCATTGTCCGGGTCGTGAGCATTCTCGAGCGATTCATGAAGAGCACCTAGAGCAGTCACACTGTGGAAGATAGATTGATGCGCTGCGGATGCTTGTGGGACAAGCATGTTCCAGAAAGCCACATCACGATAGCCAGACCACTCTTGAGCCGTCCTTTTGAGGAAAAACAAGAAACTTCGCTTCTCCTCTGGCGATGCTGCTGGCAGCCATGTCAATGCATTGGCAAACATGCGATTGTCCTGCAATTTGTCGTCTACAGGCTGGCGGCCGCATGATTTGTCATCATCTGCCTGCTCTCGTTCTTCCACAAGTTGTGCTTCGTCTGATCGCTGGCCATCGGACACAGACTTGCCGTTCTTTCGAGAACTCCTAGGAGGAGGTAACGACTTCCTTCGCGTCCTCGACTTGATAGACAAGTGTTGCACATGCGCTCTAATCCTTGCTGTTTCGGCTTTGGAACTTCTGGAAAGGTGGGAAGATGTGCCATCTTTGTTGACCCATAGCAAGCCGCTGTTCATTGGTGCATCCGCTGAGATAGCCAGCGAAGCAGCTACCTCTTTTGTCAAATGAACGTTACGTGTAGATTGATGTCACTGCGCACTTGGACGTGCGCGCTCAGCATAACGGTCAGATACCAGAAGAAGGAGTTCTAAAGGCGGCGGCGGTGACGGCTGAAATCAGAGAACTACCGTCCTTCTTAGTGATATTCTAGTGACCGCTTTGCTTCTTGAAACGTCTGAGTGAACAGGCTCTGGCTGAAGCCTGTCTGTGAAGAAGTCGGGGTTAGGTCTGGACAACTCAATCGACGTACATCCCTGCCTACTCCGCAACGTGAATTCGCCAATGACAACCGGCGAAGAGTCGCAAATTGAGTGTCAAAATGTTCCGAAAAGCATGGCTTCATGGGTGTGAAACGGCATCGGAAGAAAGAGATGGCAGAGACGTCAGCTGACTGGGCCAGGCACTTGATTCCACTGGCACCAATCGAACTTTCCATTCGCAGTGTGAGAGCGCTAGCTTGATCTGGCAGCAGACCCCACTGCAAGAACGGCGCTCTTTCTGGTTTATACCGACGCCTGGCCCCAAGTCTCCTCGATATCCTGATGAACAAGACCCGAAAGCTCTGAGAACTACGCATTTTCGAATCCTTCAGACAGGTCGGCACACGAACACTCATTCTGCCACCCTCCTTGCGCGCAAATTGATACCTCCGAGCACTTGCGACCGAACACAGCCAAGGTATTGACTGACTCTGACAACAACGAAACGAAAACTTTTGAATTTCAAAGGTCTCGCTTCCAGAGTGCTTGCTGTACGTCTAGTCATGTAATGAAACGCTGAACCAACAACGCATGTACAACCTATCAGAACCTCATCGGAGCAATCTGCCGCCATACGCGGTGCAACGTAACACCCGCAGCAAGAGTACCAAGCGCAATTGCAGCTATACTTCCCCTGCTCAACCACGCCTCCTCCACAACTCGAGGCACGGTCTGGATGCTGCGTTTGCTGACTTCCGCAGTGAATCTCTGAGCTGCTGTGCCAGTCGCGTCGAAGTCCTGCCATTTGACCTCTTCGAGCAGCCGCTGGTAGTCAATTGCAGTGCCAGGCCAGTTATTCACGATAGTCCCATCATGCCGCTTCCACCAGCTACTACAAGCAGGATCCGAAAAGCTTGTGTTCTGCAGCCTCTCTTGCAGTTTTTCCCAATGCGCTTCTGTCACCTCCTTCTTCGGCCAGACGGCTAGCGTGCCATTCTCTGCTTTGCGAAGGTTGTATATCCTGTCGATCATGGCTGCGAGGCAGCGGGATTGAGCCTCGATGACCAGGATCAATGAGTTGTGGCTGAGATTAGTGTTTGGTCCGTACAACATGCCGAAATTTGGCACATTCGGTATCATGATCCCCTTCAAGGCCTTTGCTACACCGCCTGGCCAGATCTCATCCAATGTTTGACCATTCAAGCCGCTGATATTGAGGTCTCCCAGAAAGTTGAATGTGTCGAAGCCTGTTGCCAAGATCAACACATCAATTTTTTGGACTTCGTCTATGCCTTCGAATTTGATGCCATCCTCGGTCACGCGTTCGATATGGGCGGTTTTGAGGTCGACATTGTCTCGTGCTAGGGTCGGGTAGTAATCGTTGGTGATCACTGTTCTTTTACAGCCGGGGTTGTATCGAGGCTTCACCTTTTCCTGCAAATCAGGGCGATGACCTAGCTGCTTCTCCACGAGTCCGTTATTCATCTGACGCATGAAATCTGCATAAGGTGAGTCGGCTTGTGTGACTGCCTGATGGAAGAGCTCGCGAAAATTCATCGCTTCCGCTCGAATGCGCTTCCTAAGCGGCGGAAGGTACGACCGCAGAAAGCGCTGCCATTGAGGTAGTTCACGATCATGACGAGGAATGACGAAACCGGGCGTTCTCTGGCAAACCGTGAGATGTGCAACTTCCTTCGCGATTTCTGGTACAATCTGCGCTGAGGTCGAACCTGCCTAGAGTCAGTAAGATCATGGCTATCATACATGACGCAACTCACCTGTCCCAACAATTGCTACTTTCTTATCTTTGATCGAAAACCCACGATCCCACCGAGCAGAGTGCATTACTTTGCCCTTGAAATCCTCCAATCCAGGCATATCAAACCCTTTCGGCTTGCATAGCTGACCTATGGCTGAGATAACGAAATCACTGACGATCTCATAGGAGTTCCCATATTCCGCATCCTTGCCACCATCTACGCTGACCGTGGTGTGCCACCTCATTTCTGTGTCGTCCCACTGCATTTGCCGCACGGAACTGTTGAACCGAGCGATCTGATACAGCTTGTATTCTTGCGCCACATCTGTCAAATACTCCTAAACACAGGTCAGTCTCTTCAAGCGAGCCATATTCCCCAGCCTTACCAGAATTTCTTCTTGTCCAGGTAACGACCTAGTAAAGTCGAACTTCTGCGCGAAGCTGAAGGAATACAATGAACTGAACACATCACAAGCCGCTCCTGGGTAGATGTTATCGCGCCACGTTCCGCCGAACCCTCCACTTTTCTCGATAATCACAATGTCCTTGATCTTGTATCTGGTGATCAGTTCTATAGCCATGGCCATACCACTGATACCACTACCAACGATGAGGATCTTGGTATCAGTGAAGCGTGGAGTGGTCGTCATCGTGGCGATAATACCCCTACGGAGCTCTGACTGCTCGTTTCTTGAGTAGCCCAAGTCGAGGCTGTCGACGTTCACACGGTCGTAATTTATCTTCGAAAAGACACGATCCTTTGTCCGGATCTCGGCGTAACAGAATCTATATCACTTAAGCTCAACACAAAGCCACCTGCTTGGGAAACACGTCGATAGAGAAGGCAACTGGCCGATAGAAAGCACTCGCAGGATATCGAAAAGCACAACTACCAGATTCAGCCTGACCATATCTCGAGAGATGTCGCCCGAGATACCAGATCAGGCATCGTACAATGGGTCCGTGACCGATAACTGGTGGTCAGTGCTTTGACACGAGGGCCGAGCCTGTCAGGCCGTCAGCATTCCTCCATCATTCTTGCCGTATGCGAGACTGGCTGACTTGCTGTCAGCGCTTGCGGCTAATTGCATGATCGCAAATCATCGCCCGCTCACGTGTGAGGGATCGCGATAAGTTGACAATTCACACGTGGCACAGGTCGTTCGTGTGGTAGGAAGGAGCATAGTGTGCTCACAGAGGTGTAGACCCCGCATTGAGTAGCTGCCAAGGGCTGGACCGTGTCTGTCCAGTAAGAGTCAGAACAAAGAAGAGATGTTGAAGCTAGGTTTCAAGAACACGACTTCCATGCAGGGTTGAAAGCAGATGGGGAAGATGAGGGGTTCATCGTGCGGGATCTCGGAAGGCAAATATCCCGAAGCCAGAACAAGCACTTTGCCGAGAAACTCATTCGCGCCGTGCCGATGGGACCGTGTTTCGTGAAAGCATACGTACCTAGGTACCTTTGCTATCATGATGTGCACTCTCTATTCAGGAATGCCAGGGTATACTCACTTTTGGTAGATCCTCAAACGCCCGACACGGACCGAAATGTCTATGCCATGACCCGCAATCCCTTGACCATCAGCTGAATCAGCTTAGCGGCGAAACATCCGACTTCAACCTAGGACCTCCTCTGTTTCTTGCTGGGCGGCTTCTCATCATCTTCGAATCCCTCAAAGTCGGCGGCCTCGACTAATTCCGGTGCATCGTCATCATCCGAATCCATATCTTCGTCGAGCTCATCCTCAGCCTGCGCCCGCATAAAGTAATCCATCACGTTCTCCCAAAGATCCTCCGCCAACACCTCCGCAACCTCCCCACCAGCAGGATAGATCTCAACATCTAACATCCCATCATCATCGTCATCTTCCTCATCGGAATTCTTCTCCTCCGTATCCCCATTCGCCTCCTTCTTCACCTCCTTCTTCTCCCCCACCGCAACCGCCCCCCGATATCCAAACCAATCCAACCAACTCCCAGCATCATCCTCCCCCTCAACCCTTTCCAACTCCTCCCTCAACTTCTCATACTGCCACAACCCCTCCCTCTCCCCCTGCTCAACAGCAACCTTCTTAACCCCCTTCTCCCTACTCCCCACAAGCGCCTCCTCAGCCAACCACAACCCCTCCGCCAAATCCAACAACCTCCCCAACCCCATCTTCTTCCCCTGCTTCGTCCACCTCAAATTCACCGGCTTACTCACCAACCCGCCTACATCGCCATTGAACTCAAACTCCTTCACCACCACTTCATCCTCAAAGAATTTGTTCTTGCTCTTATCAAACGTGAATGTAAAGCGCAGACTTCTTGGTTCACCCTCGCTGCCGCTCTTGATCTGGTATCTCTCGATGGTGAGGTCTGTGATGCATTGGAGGATATCGGCGTCGCGGGGGGAGAGGGTTGATGTGAATTCTTCGGGGCCGTTGAGGAGGACTGTGGGCCAGAAATTGGGGATGGAGTTTAGGTGTTTGGCGCGTCGGGTGTAGAGGTCAGAGAGGGAGTATTGTTTTTGGCGGACTGGGAGGGGGTTATGTTAGCAGAGAAGATATTGGGCACTGATGGTGCTGAGTGCGCAGTAGTACTGCCACAAGGAAGGAAAATTGGTGAACTTGAACTTGACTTACGGGCATCGATCTCAACAGCCGCGAAGTCTTTCTCGAGGTCTGCGAGTTCTTGGAGGGCATTTTGAATGGTTTCGTCGGGCATTGTTGCGATGTCGCCGTTTGAGCCCATATTGTAGTACCGATGTGTGTGATGACTTCTTAGGCAAAGAAGGGTGTAATACTGTAGAATAGAGTAGACTACGACTGGAAAAGTAGCTTCGAAGGACAGACTGAACTGCGATAAAGTTGCGACTCGAGCTACCAGAAAATTTAGTGGGTCTGGGCTTATCGTGCTTATCAGTGCGTCAGCGGCTCTGCTATTGAAGTGCCTGAGGCTGCTGGACACGTCGGATCAGAAGTGAATTCAGCGAATGATGCCAGTGAGATAACAGGCATGAAGTTAGATCCTACCTCTGCTACTACTGTATGGCTTGGAGTGATCATTACAATACCTCTTCGATGCTTTCGATAGACGTGTGCCAAATACCTAACGCCCCTCTATGCTTCTATCCTACAGGCGCTCCGATGCGCCCAACGCATAAATAAGTCCGAGAATCCTGTCTCTTTCTTTCATACTCGTAGTTTCCGCTGAATTGTCGTCTTGAGAAAGGGATCTCAGCTTAAGCCTGAAAATTCCTGCTCAGCGCGTTCGAGCAGTTGATGTATGATGCTGCACCCAATGCTCCTTGATACCTGATCCTGCAGTGGTTCCTCGTGTATAAAACAGCCAGGAATCGTGTTCCCTTCGACGATCTCCTGGCTTGTGCAGCCCTATGTTCCGCGTGTCGAATTTCGTGTAATATACCTCTCCCCTAACTTCTTTCCATGATCATCCCGGATGCACGCACGTTGGGCATCTGCAGACTCTTCGACGTTGTCGCTCGTGTCGTGCATGGTCTAGAACACAATCCATCGATCGACAAAATTGGGATTCCTCGAAGAACCCAGTATGCTTCTCGAAATGCTGTGGGTGCCGAACCCCCTCGCTGTGGTTGTGGGATACATAGGAGCTTGCGGCGCGCGATTGTTGGTAGGTCGGTGAGTCGTGGAACCTCCGGTGGAGCACGCGTTCATGTACTTCCAGTTCTCTTTCGTGGTTGCTCTTTTAAGGTAGGCTCTGGTACCGCCATGTCGTTATCAGGTCCCGCCTGCACCTATCGTCTCTGGGTAGCCCATCTGATTGAGAAGCTTGCGTGTGTGAGCATGCCAACGCTCGGCGTGCCTTGCCCAAAATAATTGACTGTTATCTCGCCGCTCCTTCCTCAGAGTAGTAGCGATCTGACCGTGCTCTGTATAGCCTTCAGTCGCTTGGTCGTCGAACTACCTGCTTCAACAAGTGCTGCGATGTTACCCAGAAGCTGCCGCGCACAACCTAGACCTTGTTCTATACTCTTCAATGATGCAGCCTGCCTCTAAGCTGAACTTGCTCCCAAAGTCAAACTTCCCACGCATCAGCACCATCCCTCAGATAATAATAACCAACAACAACAACACAATCAACACCACAATCAGCACCCCAATACAACACCCACTCCACGAATCCTCATTCCGTCTAATAACCTCCCCAATCTTCTTCGTCCCCACCGCCAGTTTCCCCCCAACCCGATCCGCCAACGTATCAACCTCATCCAACATAACTCCCTGCTCCTCAAGTTCCCTCCCCATATCCTCCGCCTGATGTCTCAGCGTCCCCACCGTGCGGTACACATCGTCAAGCTGCTCATCCTGCTCCCGCATCATAGTCTGCTGCGTCGCGTACTCATTCACTTCGTAGCTGTCCTCATCGTAGTCATCGCCGTGGTGGAAACTATCTGGGTCGGGGAGGCCACCACCACCGCCTGAACCAACACCGGTATCTTGTAATTGCGCGCGCATAGAATCGACCTCGTTCGTGACATCGCGCACGAAGGATTGACGACGGCTGAGTTCTGCTACATCGAGACCGAATTTGTAGGGGTCTGACTCGACGGCGCGGATGCTGTCGAGGAGGTCTTGGAGGTCGGAGGTTAGGGTTTCGAGGTTGGAGGTTAGTTCGGAGCGGGATTGGAGGAGTTCGGTGGTGGGAGTTTTGTTCTTGCTGGAGGAGAGGGTGCGGATGCGGAGGTAGGAGGAGTAGAGGGTGCGAGTTGTGGTTAGGAGGGATTGGACGTCGCTAGGGGGTTGTTAGTAGAGGACATGGTTATAGGAGCATGCTGGACTGAACGTACGATTGGACTTCGAGGAATGGGTCTTCGGATGCCATCTTGGTAGTTGCGCTTGTGACGAGCGTGTCACTATGAAGGTGAGGTGCGAAATGCTACAGCGCGCTTTGGCGCGATCGATGGTCAAGTCATGTTCAATGTGATTGTATTGGTTTGTCTTAAGAAGACAGCGAGTCTTCATTGACTCGGTAAGCTCATCGTCATGCGTTTCGTATCGTGGTTGCCTTGTTTCGGGAACAAGCCAGGCAGCAACATTGTAAAGCTCCTTCCTTTGCTACCATCGTCTCCATGTCCTGCCATCCGACCCAGTCGCCTTCAGCCATCTATCGTCATCCATCTACACAAGTGCGCGTTGAGAGTCAACAAGAAGCTGACCATCAACGCGCATCGTGCAGACCAAATGCCAACCCAGGCCCAACGGCCCCCAACATTCCCATTCCCATCCTGTTCATTCACACATCTGTATTGCCCTCGCCCACGACGAATCTGACATAGCTAGCCGGGAACGCGCCGTAGTCACCTCGGCAGTTCTCACCACGGTAGAAGTTGGCTTTGAGTGTTTCACCTCGGCGGGAGAAGATGGCTTTGAGTTCTTGTGGTGGCTTGGGCATAGCAGTCTGGAAGAAAGTTAGTTGAGAAGTGTACGCGGTCGGATCTTACTTACCACATCGATCAACTTTTCGCCTTTTCGGAACTGTAAGGTGCAGTCCAACGCCAAGTTGGAGTCACGGACAGCAACTGCAGTGAGTCTTTCACTGACTTCAGCTTCGGAGGTCGTTGGTTCTTGTGGAGGGATGAACGACACTAGTCGTGGTGGGCACACCTCGGAGCCATTCTCGTGAACGACCATTGTGCTACAAGCCTCGAAGCCGTATACCGACAAGAAGTCCCCTCCAAACGGAAGACCGATATAGAGAATGCTGCCATCAGGTTGCCATACACTACCTTGTGCGTAAGCTTTCGAAGCCTCTTCAGCTGTGTCGAATTCGATATAGGCGGCTCGGGTGGTCCAGTGGTTGTTATTCGGGTCGCCGTGCATGATGACAATCTTTGTGACTTGGCCATGCTGTCTGTATATATTGTACAGATCTCGACCTGTGATGTTGGGGGGCAGAGATGCAATGAATAGTGTCTTGCCATTAGAGAAATCGTTGTCGAGACCAATGGTTGCATAAATATCGTTGACCTCTGCTTTCGGCTGTCTTTCACGGACGTATGAATTCGTGTCGTGCTCATCATTAAGCTCGGTGGCAGCAGTCGTCCCTCCACCTTTGACGCCATTGCTGTCATCATCGATGCGTCCTCCTTTGGAGACAGATTCAAAGCCTCGAGCGCTCTCACGAACTGCCAGGATGTCCAGAAGGTCGCTGGCAAAGTCTGGAGCATGGACTGCAGACTTGAGGCACGCCTTCACGCCCAGGCCAGCCCAACAGTTCCAGCGGCCACTGCAGCAATCCTCCTTCCACGCGGCTTCTGCATCTTCTAGCCACAACTTTGCTTGATACTTGAAGAACAATCGGAAGGCTTCATCAGCGCTACCTGCCACGTAGACACCCTTCACGCCCGCCAAAAGCTGACCGAAGCATGGCGCCTTGCTGAATATTTGTCGCAGCACGTCCTTGACGCCATCGAGATGAAAGTGGTTGGCAACGCCATAGACGTTCGACAAGGTCCAGTAGTCGATGCATGCCGCTTGTACATTGTGAGGGCCGAGGTATTGCATGCAAGTCATCATGTTGAGTAGGTGAGTGAAGAAGTAGGGACTAAGACCCTTGATGACGATTGGCTTGGTCGGAGTCATGGCGGCTCGCACTGAGTAGAACTTAGGGTGGCCGAAGAGGTGATGAAGCTTGCAAGAATCAATGTGGAACTCAGAGTAGCCAACCACTTGATCGCCGACTAGTACTCGTATAGGAGTGTTTGAGTAAGACCTGTGGTTGTTAGCTCGGCTTGTGGCTTGTGGTGTAAGATACATACCCATGGGTAGATGCTGGATTATCGATGGTACCGGGCCAGGCAGAACCCACTTGATCCCAATCTGTGGACTCGTCCTCTGCCTTAGCACCTTCTTTGGCGGGAGAAAAATCAATTGTGAGAGCGTCGATCAGTCCTGTATCGGTGTGAATACCTCTGGTTGCAGGTTGAGATGGCTCAACTGCTGCTGTGTCCACCACCGTGACGTGGTGGACATCGCTGACTACGATCGCGTCATCCTCATCATCGGACGAAGCATCTTCTGTCTTCATGAGCTCTTCTGGTTTTTGAATGGAGTCTCCTTGTCGAGCGACCCATTCGACCTTGGGTGGCTGAGCGATGGCTGATCTCTTCTGAAGCACGCGACTAATCTGGTCTTCGACGACGTGGTTCAATGTATCCTCAACAGATCTGACACTGGACTCAAGAAAGTCAATGTGTGTCTTGTATGTGCTCTTCTTTGTAGCAGTGTTAGCAGTACACATGGCGAGAAAGCCCTTCAGGTATTGACTCTGCTTGTGCTCAGCAATGGTCTTGAGGCTACCGATCAAGCTTTCTCTCTGAGATGGGGCTTCTGTCACTTGTGCAAGATAGATGTCGACAATGGTCTCATCCTTGAGTGTGGAGTTGGTGGCAAGACCGAGGCTCTTGTAGGCTTCTGACAAGGTCTTCAGATTAGAGGCGCCTGCTGCCGAGCCTTGTTCCATGACAGGATCTCTGGTGATTGGGATTGGTGCAGAGCGGATTGCTCCAGCTCGAGACATCTTGTCAACATCGATCTTGTTGGTTTCGTTCATAATCTTTTCCAACTCTTTGGGGTCGAGATGGCGCCCAGAGAAGAGCAAATCAGTATAGGTTGGAGGTGTGGCGTGTGTTGTTGCAGGTGTGAGGACGGAAGAGATTGAAGGTGAAATGTTACCTTGTGTTCCGTCTGGAGCATAGGCTTTGGCCATTTTGGCGAGGAGAAGAAGTCTTGATGTATGATCAGTAATTGGTGTGGCAGTAGGAAAATTTGGTGGAAGATTGCGAGGAAGAAAGGGAACGGGGGAGTGGGCGTTGTTGTGCCTGTTTATGTATTGATCGAAAACGGCAGGGTCCACCAGGCTAGTAGTGAAAACATTTAATGTTCACGTAGAAGTGAAGAGATTGTGAAGATGTCGTGGGCTAGCATGTGCACTTTCCGTTCTCGCTTTGGGTTCAGATCGAGCTTACCTGCCCTTCTCCGAAATGTGCTGCAAAACCTTCTTCCAACAACTCAGGAGTTTCGTCGACAGTAACACTTTTGTGCCGAAGTGCAGGAGTAATGTCGCAAATCTGGTAAACCAATCTCTGAATACAGTGCCGGACTAAGGAGGAGGTGACTGGACCAGGCATCCGTCGGATATGTTCATACACAGTGTGACACCAAATTAATATGTCCTGGAGAATGACAGCTACCGCCTGGCACCACCTCTTACGCCTCCCCTTACACCACCCTGTTTCCTCTTGGCACCGCCAGGTGAAGCACCAGTCAGGATTGCTCTCTGTCTCAAGTAGCCATCCACAATCTTCTGCACGCTGCCCATATCGTGCTTGGGCTTTCTCAGGTAATATAGCCTTGCTCTTCTCGGTCTCTTTGCTGCCTTCTGTGCCACTTCCATACTCTGCACCAGCGGACTGAATACCTTAATGTTCATCTCAGTTCCGACTCTCGTCAATTGATTCCGCAGCAGAACTGAAGTATGTGGTCCTCTCCATTTTATCGACATTGCAACGCCCGAGAAAGGTTCTCCTGTCTTGAAAGTTGCTAATATTATGTCCCCTGCTTTGGCGCCCTCCGGATTCTTAGGGTCGAAAAGTCGAGCTCGTGCTCCTGTAGGATCTAATATGGTCATCTGCTGCTGATCGACGTTCTTGACTGGATCCTTGCAGCTCTTCCATTCAGATGGTGGACTTTCGTGTATTATGATCTGTCGTTTCTCTGTACCTCGTCAGCTGGACTCGTAGGACTAAAGCACTCCGCAACTAACCTTGACCAGGCCTCATCCTCTTCGGTAGCTGCGACAAAAATTGTTCCGGCAGTTGCGGAGGGAAGTTGAGTCGTTCTGTCGGTCCAACCTGTAGAGAAACCATCGATCGCTGTTGTGATGGTCGCGACCATGCGAATTTTATGGCTCTACGACAACAGCATGTCGCACTTCTGATGGGCAGTAGTTGCGCCATATTAGAATGGTAGATGGAGAGGCGCGCCAGATTCGAGAATACTTCAAAGACATTCACGGACATTGGAGGTCAAGTGCAGCGGACTGTCACCCATCTGCGGAGCCTCGTCGCGAGACGTACAGCCTTGCTTTCCCCTACCTCTTCCGCGCACCACGCACGGAGCTTGGGATGATTACAGCAGTAAGTCACCCGGAAAAACAGTTACAACAGTCGAAGGATTGTATCTGCTCATTGATCGCTACTGCTTGTCCAAGATATCTAAGGGCGCCTCCAACTCCCTGCATCTATAGAGACTACGAGACTAGCCTACTCTCCGAATACCAACAACCTCTTCCCTTCTACCTGGTCAAACGCCTTCTCCTTCGGCTGGCCAGCAGGTTTGCCAAACACCAGTTGACCTTTGAGATCCCAGCTTTCCGGCAGATTCCATTGCTGCCGCACCAGATCCTTGAAACCAGGTAGGTAATTGTAGTGCTGAAGGTTGGCGCCTAGGCCTTCAAGCTCGAGAGCATCCCAAGTATGAATTTGTAGCATGCCTAAGTAGGTGTTAGTCAAGAGCAAGACTTGCAGTGAGAGGCTGTACTTACCAACAGAGTGCTCAGACCACTGATCAAATGGCATCTCGGGATGAGAGTCCTTGTATGGCTTCAATGTCTGACCGTCTTCGAAGAACATCACGGTGCCATAGCCATTCTTATAGCCATAGAGCTTGGGCTTCAGACCTTCATAGGCTTGTGGAGGAAGCTTCGACTTGACAGTCTCCTCGGCCAGTTCCCAAAGCTTATTGTGGCTATCGCCAAGAAGCAAGACTGCTCGTCCAGCCTGGTTGTTGAATGAGCTAGGGGAATGCTTGATGGTCTCGGTCAAGATCTCTTGAAGTCGAGCATTGGAGATAGTGGACTCCTTAGACAGTGCGTAGATAGACCTTCGGCTTGCAATGCTCTTGAGGTATTGTGAGGCCATGGCTGAATTCTGAGTTGGCTTGCTTGAGAATCTTGGTCGTCTGAAGTTGCGTCCTTTTCTTGGGTTATCCTCGTGCGAGTCAGAGAAGATACTGTAGAGAAGCGAGGCGAAGGCAACGAGGAGAACAATGCGAATGATATTCGATATTCTTATACTTGTAGTCATGGTCTCTACGAGAGTGATGGCATAGGCCCGACTTATGCTAGTGTGGTCTATGTGCGACTATCGGAGGTATCGTATCATGTCCTGGCCCCACGGCCTTGGTCACATCCTCTTGACTCCTTGGATCCAGCAGAGATGCAACCAAGGCGCAATGTAGTGCCCGGCCCCGAAACAACCAATCATGATTGAGAGCTGCTCAACCGCTCGGATTCCGCACGATATCCGCCTTAGTAATAATCTCTTCATCCCTAGTAGCTATTGAGCGATCCTTGCCTGGATGTCGGATTTCAACGACCTCTGACCGCTAATTCCATGAGTGATGGCTGTGGCTGAGAAAGAACAGATCGTACAACATATGGGTTGTAGATGTCCATATTCCGTAGCTGTTCTAAATCATTGCCGACTATACGGGTGATCGAGAAGATGCAGTGCGCTCTGGTCACGTGACCTTGTTGATGAAGGTCTCAATGCTGCTCCGTACCCTAGCAGTAGTATTCGCGACTTGTAACCCAGCATCAGCTGAAGCCAGTGAGTAGGTCAATATCCCATCGACATGGCTCAGGCTTCGCAGCCATTGGGCTACATATGTCGCAGTTGCCGCCATGCCCTGAAGTCCTCAAGTACATTACGAACGCCGACATCGATACGAGGGTTCAGTAGTACTCCTACCCGATCGAAAACACTCGCAACATTTACATCAACGTCCTCCCCCGAGCTTGATGCCCTCCTCTCGAGATGGCGCTCGGAAGTGTTTCTTCCAAGCGTTCTTCCGCCTCATCATACGGCATTGATATACCAGGCATCGAAAAGAGATATCCTTACGACACCACCAGGTGTAACAGTAACCGTTCAAACCGCCTTTCCACCTAATGCGAAAAATGCTAGCGAGGCAGAGGACGAAAACATAAAACTGCAGCCTATGAACAAGTTCGACAGGCCTTCGCAAGAAGCCAGCATACGGCAGATCACTGATGTCCTAAGCAAATCGGACGACGCAGCAACATGGGACAATTTAATACCATTCCTGGAAGGCATGCATGTTGCTCGCATGTCGATCGGTCAGGCTTTTGTCCCACGGCTCGCTCGAAAGGCAAATTTACAGGGTAAAGGACGCTGGAACACCATATTGACGGCTGCTACGCTAGCGAAGCGGACAGACGTGCGCCTTGACCAGAGGGAATTGACGCGAGAGTTGGTGCTCGGCGCACATGACAGAGGCGCAGTCGCTGCATTTGCAAATAATGCACCATCGAAGACAGTGGAGAGGATTGTGTTAATGCTCGAGGCTGATGAACATTGCGGAAAGCACCACTCGGACAGAGTCAAGAGGATGACTGATGGCGATACATCGTTGTCAGACAAAGAGCGGTTGATTCTGCGCGCATACTCGGATATGCGGCGGGATCCGCTAGTGGTTGCTGCAAGTCTGAGCTTTGCGAGTGCTCAAGCCATACGCGACTCCAAAGGCAAGGACACAGATGGCACAGTGGCTAAGGCCGCACAGAAGTATCTTGCCATTGTCGATTCACTCGAAGGCGGCTTGATCCAGTACCTTCAGGAGCAGAATATGAGACCGCGGATGCAGAAAAGCAAGAAGCATATGGAGAACCGGTCTTGGTGGCGCGATAGTCAAGTCTTAGAAGAGCTGGCTGTGATCAAGTGCGCTCTTACGCTGGCTAACAAAGTCGATATGCAACCGACACTTGGCAAGGAAAAGAACATCCAGGTCCACTCTGCTACTCGAAAGCAGCTTGACATGATTCAGCCAGAAATTGCGGCCGCGACGACGAGTGTGAGGAACGGCTCTGAGGATGGGGAAAAGCCAAGGAGATGCTTTCAGATGTTAGACGCCGTTCAGAATGCACTCAAACAGTTATAGTGGGAGTAACTCTGTATCTGTAAGGCGATGAATAGGGAATGCTCGGCATGCATGTAACTTGTGAACAAAGATCTGTACCAACATCATGCCTGTACAGATAGCTGGCAGTGCCTGGGGGACCAGATGGAAGCTATAGACGGATTTCTCTATCGACAAGTTGACAATTCGATTGTGTACCACCTTGACGCATGCGCATGCCGTACTGCTTTGCGTTACTAGTATTACGTTGGTGATCAGGCAGGTGGGAGTGATGCATCTTGGCATCATCTTCCGCTTACGTCAAACCGCTCTCCTCTATCAACCATCTCCTCCACCAAACGTATATGCTTGTTCCCCAAAACACCTCTGCTTTTCATGCTCCGAGATGGCGCAATCGAATGTATTCGGTCAAATCGATGAGGCAATCGGTAGCTTCTTCGCACAATGGAACATCACTAGTACGATCATAGCGGGGCTTCTTGCATTTGTCCTCATATACCCATTGTTCGCTAGCAAGGACCCAGATACCCATCCTTTCCTCCTAGCACGGCAGGCGCAAGCCTCTCCGATCAGACAGGAAGGCGAATCAGCCACTTATCGATCTACTGAGATACCTTACGGCTACCCACTACGTTCTGGCCTTGGCATCAAAGATCCAGGCGCCTCGAAGTGGACCACAGGTCGTGATGGTGACCTGAGAGATATATGGCGACAAACTGTGACGGGACCAAAGAAAGAAGATGGTTCTTCAACGGGGCCGACTGCGAAAGTCATAACCGTGCATGGTGTAGAGCAAGTCGTTGAGCATGATCTTAGTGGGTTGACGCTCGATATCAACGTGGTAGGCAAGCACCTCGGGGATGCCGGTAGCAGAAAGGTCGCAGTCTGCTTGTCCAACTCTGTCGAGTTGATGTGCACAATATTTGGTAGGATTCCTTGACGGCCATTGCCCGATGTGAAACTAATTTCTCGCTACAGCCGGCGCCTTCTATTCGTTCTCACCAATTCTCGTGCCATACAGCCAAGAACCCGATACGACAAGTAATATCCTTGCTGTCGCTGAGTTTGATACTCTGGTTGCGGAAGCTGGCACGATCTCGCTTGACCGAGTGCTGCAACGCAACAAATCACTAAAGCGAATTATCTGGGTGGCCAAAGCAGGCAACAAGCACCTTGACTGGAACGAGGTGCCGGAAGGGATTGGCGGTAAGCTCGACGTGGTCACCTGGCAGGATCTCGTCGAGGAGAAGAAGGCTGGCTCTTCTAATGAAGTGCCACCGCTTGAGAAGGACGAGGCTTTGCCAGTTTACGCTTTCTGGCCGACCAAGTCTGGCAATTATGAACTGATTGAGTATACGCAGAAGGTGAGAACTGACCTTACTCTAGCGAACGTCTATACTGACCGACTCCAGAACTTGATAGCTGGCGTCGCAGCCGTTCAATCGTCCATGCCACGCCTCCAGAAATTACAGCCAACCGACTCTGTTCTGCCCACGAGCGGCCTGAACACGTCATATGCGCTCTGTTGGGCTCTACTCACTCTGTTTAGTGGTTCAACTCTCATACTGAACTCTGTCTCTGGACCAGAAGTAGACCTTATCGCCGTCACTAAATCTGCTCGCCAGGCAATCAAGCCAACGTATATCATCGCAGACGCACGCGCAGTATCCCGCTTCCTCAATGAGATGACCACCATGGCTGGCAATAGCGGTATTGGTGGGAAGTACGGAGCATGGAGCACTGCGCGAACAATCAGCCAGGGCTACATGGATGTCACACAATCTCCGAGCTACCTGCCAGTTGGTCTGTCAGGCCTGAAGACGTTCTACATTGCTCAGCCGGACGTCGTGGAACGAGCGCGCCATGTTAAATCATCCTCGCTTGCTTCTCTGAGGCTGCTGCTGGGTGCCCGTGTTGCACTGGCTCTGACAACAGGTCGTGTGGCTGGTTACGTTGCGCAGACGAATGTCTTTGACTACAGAGACAAGGGCGACATATGTTGCGTTGGGCCTGTAGCTGCAAGTCTGGAGCTGCACTTGGCCGGGGATGAGCAAGAAATGAGCAAGGCGGATGGCGTAGGTATCTTGACAGTCAAAGGTCCAGCCGTGACAGGCAAAGGCAAAGACAAAGCTGTACTCGACCACATCCGAGCAAAAGTCGACAGCGACAACACACTAGTACTCATGTAGGAAGGCATCAAACGCCACACCCAAACACATCAAATTGATCAGAGACCTACCCATCTACACAACGCTCTCTATAACTTAGCAGGCAACTGATCATACCCCTGCCTATTCCCACCCTCCCCAGCCGGCTCATACAACTTCCGACTCTTATCCATCGCCTCCACCGCCTCAACCTCAATCCTCACCAACAACTCATTACAAGTCGGAATATCATGAATCAACCCAATCACCTGCCCCGCCGTCCACACCCCAAAGTCCTTATCCCCATTAATAAACACCTGCCTCCCCCGACTCCCCGCCACATAAGGCTGCACCTCCTTAAACTCCCCAGTCGTACTCTCCTTCTCAATCTTCAGCGCCGCCTCCGTCGCCTTATTCCGAAATAGTCTAGACGTATTCTTCCACCGTCTCAACACAAGATCCGTATCCGTCTCCTGCGCATCCACAATCGCCTGCTTGATCTTCACGTGGATCGGCGCCTCAACCGTACACATAAACCGTGTCCCCATGTTTATCCCCTCTGCCCCCAACGCCAACGCAGCCGCAAGTCCCTGTCCATCCGCAAACCCCCCACTCGCAATAAACGGCACGCCCAGACTCTGACGTGCCCTCGACAGAAGAATAAAATTCGTGATATCGTGCTCGCCCACGTGTCCCGCACACTCGAACCCATCAATTGACAAAAAGTCAACGCCGAGTTTCACGGCGGATGCGGCGTGACGGATGGTGGTGCACTTGTGTAGAATGATCACGCCGTGTTCCTTGAGCATTTTTATGATGGGGCCGGGGGAGTTTCCGGCTGTTTCGACTATTTTGATGCCTTCGTCTAGGACGACTTGGGCGTATTCGGTGTAGGGGGGTGGGTTTATGGTGGGGAGGAGGGTGATGTTTACGCCGAAGGGGTTTTTGGTCATTTGTTTTGTGCGGCGGATCTCTTTGCGGAGGTCTTCGGGTGTTGGTTGGGTTAGGGCTGTTAGCTGGGTGGGTGAGTGTTAGTATGTGGTTTGGCTGGAGTGGGCGGGTGGGTGGGGGGAGTGGTGCGGTGCTTACTATTCCTAGACCGCCGGCGTTGGAGACTGCACTGGCGAGTTCGGCGTAGCCGACCCATTGCATGCCGCCTTGCACGACGGGGACTTTGAGTTGTTAGTATAAGTTCCGTACGTGCGCATGTGTACTGTAGCATACCCTTTATGCCTAGCCGGCGGGTGAGTTCTGTGTTGAACGGCATGATGGCTGTGTCCGCGGAAGCGACGACGAGAGGGACGAGGAGAGGTAGTCAAGGAAGGACTGATGTCAGATAGCAACAGCAAGAACTCCGGATCTTTGTGTATATACGTGATTCTATGATACCGAGATAGAAGTTACGGCAGTAAGCTGGCATGCACCTGTGCTCCAGCCCGAGGCGGCTCGACATTCATGTTGCCGAGGTACATGATTTGGAATCTGGTGGTCCGAGCGCCGCTTTCGTTAGCGTGTTTGTCATGTGATGGGGTCCGCTCAAGCTTGTGACTTCGATTGATCCTTCGTCGTTCCTGCATGGCATCCAACGAAGCAGAGCGTAATTGATCCTCGCAGAAGGTGAAGGTATCTGTGCTGCGTACTTGGCGGCAGGTAATTCACCAACTCTCCCATAGCAAAGCCAATTCCAAATCATAGTGTCTTGCGCCAACCCCCGTCAGGCAATAGCCCATGTCAATTCCTGATCGTGCGCAGCTCATTTCGGATCAAAAATTGCAAGCCTCCAACACAAATATCACACACAGATCAAGTATGATGCCCGATCAAGGTCGATGCAGACGGTAAGTGATCACAGCATCACCTCAGCCTCCAATTTGTTGGTTGCATAGAATCAGGTCAACCAGACCGTCTTTCAACCAGGCACTCGCGGCTTGCGAGTCTTCTGGAATAGGATCGCGATAGGGCTGCAGACTTACACTGCCTACGAAGAGCATCGCGGGCTCCCATGCATGGAAACAGCTAGTGGCTTTGATTAACCGATTGAATCTTCACAATGAGAGCAATTGTATTGCTTACAACTGCGTCTCAGCTTATTCTTGCCAGCTCAGTTCTGTTGGAAATGGCAGTGCTGTGAATCCCATCTGTTTCATCTGTTCAACTTGTCCCAGGCCGTTGAACCTTAATCAGTTCATCTACCTTATGAACGACAGAACACCAGTGTGACTTCAGCTATCTCAGCTTCCGGAACTGCTTTTCCGCGACTGCACGAGCCTGCATTATTCACGTCTAACACTTGGGCGCTTGTTGTTGTATGTTCGTGGTCCCATGTCTTTGATGACCATTGTTCTTTTGCCTACAGGCAACCATGCACCCTCCTTTGGGCGCTGGTGGCAATCCACAGCTGTGCATTTCAGCGTTTCCTTTTCCAAGTCTCTCTTGGTTATTGACTCCTCACAGACCGGCTGACTGCCATCCATCCTTCTCCACGTCGAAATACCAAAATTCCAGTCATGGCCAAGAGGATGAACGCTGATGACCAGTTCAAATTCCTTCTTAGTTGTGTCAAGTGGTCAAATAATGGAAAGGTATGGAACTTGCCCCTCACAAGCATATCTATGCTAATATCAACCTAGGTCGACTTCGTGGAAGTGGCTCGTGAGTGTGGTGTCGTGAGCAAGGCAGCGGCGTAAGTAGTCTCCTATCCTCAGCGGTATATGCTGACCTTCCGGCAGTGCAAAGAAGTATGAGAGAATGCTGAAAGCGCATGGCATACATCCGGGCGGAGGACCTCTCGAAAGTTCAGCTACCTTTAGAGAAAGAAGTAGCTGTGCCATGAAAGCTTCCAAGAAGAGGAAGCTCGACGATACATCACCGTTCATGTGGCACGACGAAATCGAAGACCAGAAACCGAGAATGCCGCAGCAGCGACCACGAACACCAGGTCTACACAACATCAAGCAAGAACCGCCGCCAATGGGTTACCAACCATACATGTACCATCCGATGATGTCACATCAATCTCCGTACATGCAACGGCCAGTGCCGCAGTACGTGCCGCAGGGTATGGGCCAAATGCCGCACGCGCCAGGTGCTCCGCCGCAGTATCAAATGATGCCTGGCATGTTCCATCACAATAATTTCATGATGCCGCCTCATCAGATGCCTCCTTTTCCAACAAATCAAGCCCTGCCACCGCTTAGCCACGATCAGGACCAAGCCAATCTCAGCTCGTTCGATGACTTTTGTGGATCAGATTTCACCAAATGCGAAAGCTTTGAGGGAATGCTGAATGGAGATTCAAGTATGTCAAACGATATCTGCGACACCCCTGACACCCAGCGGCCGCCTTTCAAGCAAGAGCAAACGAGTGCATCACTACAAGTAGAACCATTGCCGCCCATCAAGTCCGAGTCAAATCACCCACCTCTGTTCGACCATCCGGAGGTCCAACCAAGAGAAGAGCAGCCTGCGTTGGCTGAGGTTGGTACTATGGCACCACCTTGTTCACCAACCACCGAAGCCGTCACGACAACGTCTACAGTACAAGCCGAAGCATTGACCAAAGCTCTAGGAGACTCCACGCCAGTCAAACGAGAACGCAAAGATAGCTTTGTCCTCCTCTCACCATGACACGCTCGCTCGCTCATCGATTGTCGCCCAAAGATGTCATTCACGATTGGAGCGGTTGCACTCTCTTATTGTATAGGCACTTTAGCAAATGCAATAAAATTCATTTCACTAGATAGTGCGAAATACTAATGGTTGAGAATATTCTGTTTAGGGAAGTTTGTTATGATGGTGATGCGCCCACTCCAACGACTTTGATATGCGACTCCGACATGGGAGAAAAGTTGCAGACTCGACATAACGTCGAACCTGCAGTTCCGAATATTCGACCGTTACTTCCAGCTCGCTTGGTCACATTTGATATACCTTCTCGACACATATCGTCGCCTTCGCGCTTGGCGTTGCCTGCACTGACGACAGCGATGGACTATATCTTAGACCTACCCACGAGATCCAGAGTTACCTCCTCATCCTACAGTCATACCTCTTTCCAATCGGTCGTTCAGTCTTCAAGATATCATACCGATCTCGTCTACGCCCAACCACAACGCCAGATCGAAGCCCCAAGAGGTAAGCATTTCAATCGAAGCAACGTTCCCAAGGTTGCGCATGATCTTCTATGAATCGACAGTGGAAGGTTCAAGTCGATCTGTGGCTTCGACTTCGTCCTCTTCAAGACCCCTACCCTCCGCCTTCCCTGATACATTAGCGCGTTTCATCTTCGCTCTCCTTCTCGATCTTGACTTCGAGCCACGATTCGATCTTTGACTTATTGGATCTAATATTGGTTCAGGTCTATCTCAAGCTTCTCCTATGCCGAGCAAGATGCCGAACCGACCTAAGCAGCGACACTTGGTGCGATGGAATGGTAAGCTAAAGACTTTCGTACGCCGAGCGCAGCTGACAAGTATAGATGACCTGGACAAGTCTCTTCTTCTCTTCATCAGTCACACCTGCACCGAAATGGGGATCAAGATTCCTTGTGAGTGGTTCTGCGGCTTCAGAAGAGAGCTGTTACTAAGTCCTACAGATGACGAGGTTGCTCGAAGAATGGGTTCCGCCTTCAGTGAAGGGGCCATTCAACAGCACATTGCGAAGCTTCGAAACCAGATGGCAGAGCTCAACGTCGCCCCTGTCCCAGGACCACCAAGACGCGGCAATGTCACTAAGAGACCATCCAGCATCTACACACAGAAAACTCGAGCCGGTCCTCCCCCACCTCCCCCACCTCCACCTCCGCCAGCCTCCAAAGCTCGAGCTCGAACAATGAACCAAGTCGATGACGAAGGTCAAGGCAGTACTGGTAAAGCCAAGCCAAAGAGACGGGCTACAGGACGAAACATCAAGCGCAGTGCTTCGGATGTTGCTGCTTCCGATGATGAGTTCGCTGGCGCCGATAGTGATGACTTCAATCCTCAACAGACCGCGGGCGGGAGAAAGCGAAAGCAGTCGGGTGCCTCTCGAGGTCGAGCTAACACTTCTCGACGAGTCAGCAACTCCCACGCAGCTGATATCTCAACGACTAACAGTATCATGCGAACCCTCTCCGACGCTGATGCACAGTTCGAGGCACAACAAGCCATGAATGGTGGTCAGCACTTGCCTGGTCAAGAGCACATGTTCGGCATCCAAAACTCGATCGAAGGCAATGGTCAAGCAGGCAACAACTTTGTGCCACAACAGACTTATGGTGGCTATGCTGGTTTCATGGCAAATGCTGCTGAAGGCGAAGAAGAAGAGGAGGAGGAAGACGACCTGCCAATGCTTGCTCGAAACCAGCTTCTTCAGGCTCGACAAGGCAATGCAGCTACGCCCCTGCAGTACAGCCAAGAGGAGCAAATTAGTCCTACTTCACAGGTAAGCACGTCTTCATCTTGTCTGCAATACCAATCAAGACTAACATCTTCAGCAAACGCCACTGCCGCAGTTCAACACACAAGGCCAAGGCCAATTCGTCTTCCCTGGCTACGAGCAGCACGTAAGTGTCCCCCTTGGTTGTCCTCACAAAGCTAACACCACCCAGATGCCACAAGAGCAGAACTTCTCCTCAAACAATCTCGAAAACCTCGACTTTCCTGGTGGATTCGGCAGCTTCAACAACTTCAATGCGTCAGCGTCTAGCGCAACTCCGATGTCGATGGGACCACCTCCGACTCTTCCCTCCGCCGTTCAGCCGAACATGCCATTTCAGTCAACCCCATCAACCCGAAACGCGTCCTTCATGTCTCAGTCTAGCTCTCAGGGTAACGCCTTCGCTTCTCCACAGACACCAATGCAGACTGGCTATAACTACGATGGAGCATACGGCAGTCAGCCAAGTTCACAGGACTCTTGGCTCAACGTCGGCAACGCTGCCATGATGGCTTCCACTCCCATCCAGGGGATGAACGAGTTCGATCTTGACTTCTTGAACATGGAGAGCACCAACGGTGGTGGCTTCCAAGATGACTTCAATGTGAGCATGGCTGAGGCTTTGCGTGGGTAGGCTTTGTCCCCCTCTAGAGAGACACCTGGCGTCCTCTTGGTAAGTCGAATATTGCAAGGGCAGAAGCGGCAGCAGCTAACACATTACTAGGGTTTTTGATAACCATGCCATCTGAGCATTATAGACCCTACATCCTTCAAGATCCGAGCGTGCGTGGTGAACTCCGGGCAAGGCGAGGATTAGAGAGACGTATCGAGCTGAGACACGAATCAGGAGTATTTTGACGTTCACGTTTGCAAAGCTGTGTTTAGTGGGATTTTTAAAAAACTGCGTTTGGGCTGAACATTTTGAGTTGTGCTTAGCGAGAGCATGCCACTGCTGCTTGATCAGGTATCTACGGTATCTGGTCGTTCAAGCTACAGTATATACGATGCTGATAGAGAGTCTGAATGAGATTTGAGTATATGCCACCACATGTATTGCCGCCGTGTCTGTATGGCAGTACCACGCGCTTACATGGCAGGTTTGGGGAGATACATGTCACTGCCCTCGAATCTTCGTGCCTTTGGTCTCGTAATGTCGCTGGTCGAGGTCTGGGTGTGAGCACGGTCGCCATGATTCTACTCCTCACCGCGTGGTGAGCATAGTACGGCTGCAAGCTGAGTCTGTGTCGCATGAGAGGTTCTGCTTGTCACTCCCGGCGGATGATACATCAAGACACTAGCTTTTACGAAGACTGGGGATGCTTGGTGAGACAGACCTGGTCACATTGTCGACCGTCCACGATTCTTGTACGCTACGGGAGAACCTTATGGTGCAGGGCCTTTTCATTCAATGTTCTTGCTTCATTCCGCGTCCTCCTGGCCGAGCATTGACTTTTCACTCACATTAGTTCCACATGTAGCCTATCACACATCCCTTAGAGTAAGCTCCATAACTCAAGCATTGTTCATCAGAGGTTCTTGAACCGTGCGCGGACTTGTTTCAATGAGTGAGAGCACAAGCTATGGCATCTGGCTTATATCATTCTTCCATAAGTCTCACTTTGCATGTAAACCCAGCAGCCCATGGATGTTCCTGAGTTCGGGCATATGGACATTGAAGGGTTCGAGCGCTTTACGCCCTCACTTTACCTGGACAGATGCATAACTCACCTCACAGCTCAGCCTCAAACTCATAGTTCACAGTAGGAGAAACCTCAAGCACCGGCTCCGTCGGCGCAACCATACACTGCGGCAGAGCAACGCCATAATCCTCATACTCCAGGGCACCCTCCTCGGTACTCTGATCAACCACAATCCACCTCCTATTCTTGAGATCGCCGTCCTGAGCCCGGTCGAAGAAATTTTGCGGTGCAAAGACGATGCTACTCGCTGCCTCGGTGAAGAGCGTAACCGGTATATCCTCGCTTCGCGTGTAATGGTGCATTCCAAGGTTAAACCAGACGACCAGGTCCTCCTGCTCGATCGATTCGTCGTTGAAGAATTTCGAGAAGTCATGCTGAGGCTTGCTGGGTAGGTTGATGTTTTGCCATGAGTTCGAGTACGGCTCGGTGTCATGCTGCTTCGTCACGGCGAGATGCGACTTTGCAAATTCGGAGTTCTTGAGCGACCATGGTGAGTCGAGGATGGTGAGGTGGATGTCTGATCGGCCGGGGACGAGACGATATCCACGGGGCTCTCCCCACGCATTTGTCTCATTCTGGTTGAGGACGACGTACATTGCGTTGTTGTTTGGTGCCCAGTTCCATTGTTGCTCGGTGGACATCATGGAAGTGTTCATTTCCATCTGTGGGAAGGACCCCAGTTCTGGGAACCACGGTTGTGTGACGTTTACTGTGACTAACTCACTGACTTGCAGCGAGTTAGAAGTACCGAGGACATCGAAGTCGGCTTTATAGTTGATGATGTGGTCGTGGAGACTGCCTTGTGTGGCTTGTTGGATTCTGGGGCCGAATCTGCCTTGGTCGGGGTAGTAGAAGCTTGATTGGAGGTAGCCGCTGGCTCGGACTGTGATTTCGATAGAGGCGTCGACGTGCATGGAGACGTCGAACATGTAGTCGTAGTTTCCGACCGTTGCAATTGTTCTGGTGGTCAGGGCGGACCCCTTTACCACGCCAAGACTTGTGAACGGGTAACTTGTGTTGCCTCCGCCGTATCTGTGTCTTGAGAGGGGGTAGCCGGAATCCGTTTCGAAGATGCACATGGCGTCTTGGTTGATCGTCGTGCCGTTCAGTTCATTATAACTGATATTAAAGCAGCTAGACCCCAGGGGCACGTCAAATCTGTTGCGCTGTTAGCTTAAGAACCAGACGGGGTATGGCCAGTGAAAAATACAGGCATGCAGGTTTCATGGGCAGGGAATCAGTAGGAAACTCACCCTTCAATCAAGGTGGCAATGTCGGTCCCAAGGGAATAGTATGTGTCGTGATAGACAGTGTTTGCCGCCTTTGGTTGATTGCCAGCATATTGTGCCATGGCTTCCTGCATGGAAAGCTCGTAGAGAATACGCTCGCCCTTGAACTTAATGTCGTAGAAGGTAACACCATAAAGACGACTTTCTGACCAGTACCAGCTCCAACCCATGTACTCGACATATCTCTCTTTGGCATCAACTGCGTAGCGCTTGCCACCGAGCTCGATCGAGGTGGGAGCGAATTGATCGTCGTATGGACGGGAACCAAGCTCTGGCTTATAGTCCACGATGGGCCATCCACTTTCTGTGTCGTGTTCAAACTCTTGTGCGAGCTCGCCAGCCTCGAAAGCTGTACGGAGGGCCTCCTCAGTCTCGTAGAACTGCGAGCCCGTCACAAAGCCTTTGAGACTGAATTGACTGGGGTCTGTACCAGGACAGTTGATAAGTAAGAAGAAGTCGATCGGTGTCAAGTAGCTAGCAACTCCAGGTAATCTGAACATGATGTTGCGGAATTGCTGAGTGCCGTCAAAGCTGACAGGTGTCCCGGCTGTGCTTGTCAGTGTGGTGTTCTCGTTGGAGGACCCCAGGTACGAAGCATTGAACAGAGCCTGGGTGATGTCTGAAACATTCGTCATGAGCTCAGCCATAAGGGGTTCAGTTAGAGCAGTTTTGACCGAGTCAACGTATCGTGCATTGAAAGGGACTGAGCCGCCAGAACCGCCATTGAACGGATAGTCATATGGCTGAATGGTAGTAGTGTTGCTGACCGGCAAAGGACCGACCATATACTCCTGTGAGTTGGGCTCTGCCTTACCACCCTCAAAGATCACCACCCTGGCATATTTCGGGGGCAAGGGTCCATCCCCATCAATGTATGGCAGTACAGCACTTTTGTTGCTATGTATAGTGTCTATCCAAAAGACATAGTTGTCGCTGGCTGTAGCGTTGTCCGGATGTGTTAGGTTGAGACCGGTAGCAGGATCGTAAAGGTAGTCCCAGACGGCTCGATTGTCGTTGGGCGTGATCGGTGCCCATACATTGGTCTTCGGGGCGGACGCCTTGGGAGCTGGGCCGTCACTGCAAGATATACCGGAGACATCTCTCGAGGCAAGTGCTTCCTTCAGCAACTTCCTTTCGTAGCCAAGTGGTGGTAGAGCGGAGGCCGCAACCAACTGAGCTGCAAGCAGCAGAGAACCAGTAGTGAAGATCATGGTTCTAAGTCGGAGCTGGTACAGCGCGAGAACACTGACTCAGAACTGAACAGACTGTCATGCTTTATATCATTGGGAGGACCCCGCAGTGGTACCGCGGTTTCGAGACAGCCATGGTCGGTACGTACTCCCCGGCTTTCGGACGTCGAGCGTCGGCCTGATTATTGAATCAGTCAACGTCTCTACTACTCTGGCATGAAAGTCGTTAGTTGCCAAGCTCTGTACCTTGCTCTTACCATGTGGTAGATGTCGGACGGTTGAGATAAGACACACCCTGGCCAATGGGGGCGAACCTTGTTCATCCTTGTTTCTCGGCACTGCATGCCAAGACCCAGAAGTAGGAGCAGCGAGCTCGTTCTGAGCAAGCTTGCAGAAGATAACGCAGTATAAGGGCATGATAGAGCTGTAGGCATGCGCAGAATAAAGGGCAAGTCCGAGTCGCTGTCGATGGTCATGTCCGTCAGCCGTTCCCTCCTGATAAGCCTGCTGTCGGATTGCGAACATGAGTAGCTTCGAGCAGGAAGAGCAACATGGCGCCCTCCCGAGTGAGCCGACCTGAGGAAGAAATGTGGGTGGCCATGCCACATGAAAGGGTCTGGATGCGAGTCATTCAAAGCGGAGGATGGAACATATGGCAGCTTTGGGATCTTCACCGTCTCAAGTTGAACCGTCGCCTATCTCGCGTTGGTCAAATCAATGTGTCAATCTGACCTCTTTACCAGGCTCCCAATCTTGCAATCCACTCTCCAGGCTGCGCCAGTATTTTAGCTTGACCGATTCATTCTTTGCTTGGTCAGCATCACCTGCTTCAAACGCAGCAGCTAGCTCTTTCTCAGTCTCGCGGATCCGACCGCGGTTGTCTGCTTTCAACCTCTCCACGCTCTCTTCTCCGCCATCGCTTGTAGCATTCTCCAACTCTTCCTGTGCTTCCATCACTGCCATCAATGTGTCCGGATCAGTCTGGTGAGCAGAGTTGTCCTCGTTGTTCACGTCAATATCGTAAAGCATTTGTAGCAAGTACTGAGCTCGAAGCAGAGGATCTGACAAGGTTTTGTACGCGTTGTTCAGCAAGGTCGACAGTGCGTAGGCCCGCTGATGGGCCACAGACCCGGCCGGAAACTTGTCTGGATGGTGTAAAGACTGAAGCTGCAGGAACTCCTTCCGTAGCTCTCGTGAGTTGATATGGAAAGATGGTGGCGGATGATCTCCCTCTGTGATCGTAGAAGAATCTGGTAACGAAGAAGTTGCGCGGGGTGGGCCATAGGGGATCGTTTTAGGGAAAAGCGTGTAGTAATTGGTAATATCAGGCAGAACTGGGCCAGATGCATTGGACTGGGGGTCTTCGGTCCCCTGTTTCCCTGGCTCTGGTCCTGCTCGATTCTGTGCATCGTAACGAGTCGGATCATTCGCAAACGCCTGGGGCTCAGGCGAGTCGATCACTGTAGTCTTCCATCGAGCCTGAACAGCCGTTGGTAAATTCAGTTGCTTGGTATTGCCATGTCCGTATGGTCGGCCAAGTTTGGCGCAGCTGTAATGTCTTGCGATAGACCTCTCAGGGTGGCACAGATCTGCCAGAGCTCGGAGAGCTGCACGCGTCGGTACCGGACTGGGCATCGTACTCGGTAAATCACGACAAGTCGAAGAGCTAGAATAAAGATTTGTGCGCGTAGTAAAATCTTCGTTTGTGCCTGATTCAATGGAAGGAACAATACATAGCTCTTGCAGCATAATAATCTAAATCAATATCGATCGCAGCTTCCAAAGAAAATCCTCCCTGACGTCATGCTGTTGTTTCGGGATATTACCGGCACATCAAGCTCGGAAAGCCAAAATCAGCTCCTTTCCTTCTCTGCAAGCGTGAGAGCTCAGAAGCCCTCTATGGTTCTTGAATCCATCCGCCATGCACCAGAACGCCACAGGTCTAACCTCCACGCTGAGGATACGGCCGGCCTTGATCGTCCACGCTTGCCTCAAATGCCTTTGGCGGCTCAGCTGGCTGCGCATCACGGTTGTAGGACATCCAGCGTAGTGGATTGGTGAAGAAGGTCCTTCGTTCTCTTGCGGGCGTCCCTCCGGCAGCAAGAGATTGACTGCGTGCAACATCTCCGGCTGAGGCCACCTCATCGAGTTCCTGGCTCTCCGAGTCCTTCTCAACCAGTTCTCTCTCTTTTTCTTCAAGTCTTAGCTGGGCCGGGCTCTCTGCACCTTTTGTCTCCAGGAGTACGCCTTCACCCAGCGCTCCAAGATCTTTCGTCTCTTCGATCGAATCCAAGCTAGGAATGTCACTTGTCTCGGGGGTCTGGCCTGCCACATCGAGCTTTGCCTTTTTGGCCGGTGGAGGCTTGCTTGGCATATCTGCTTGACCAGCTGGTGCTCGGTTTACTGTTTCCGCGACCTCTGGGGTGGACGCCAGATCATCAGATGGCATCAAGTCACCTGGGCCAAGGACTGTCGGTGAAAGTATAGGGCTCGGCATCTGCGGTGAGACGGATCGCTTCCGTTTGGTACCGACAAGTACGTCGTTGGAGCTGTCATCGAGGAGGCGATCGACGAACGACTTGTCAACGATCCTGCCAGACTCGTCCGGCACATCTTCGACCTCCCCATCTCCATCAACCTCGTCCTGATCTCCAGTGATACCAACCTTTCCTTCATCCTTGGTTGCATCCTTCGACTCGCTGGAGGCCGCCATGCTCCTTGGACCTTCTACTGGCAAGCTTCCTTCAAGTTCGTCCAAACCAGCACTTGTGCGTCCAGCTCTCGTCTTCGGAGTCGGCGTTTGCTCTTCCTCACTGTGGTCCAAATCGTCACTGGCGTCCTCCTGGTCCACCTGAGACGAACCGCTGGTGCTCCTCTTTTTCTCTTCCTTTGGTATTGACTTTGGTGCAGCAGTCTGCTTGTTATTGGCGTCTCGAGCAGTGGTCGATCGTGTTTTCCGTTTCAACTCCGTCGCGTCAATATCACTACCGGCGTCCTCCTGGCGCGGCACTTTCGAACCGCGTTTCGCCTGCTTCTGAGCCGGCTCTTCTGGCCGCACTTCCACTTCCTCTTCCACTTCTTCCTCCTCATCTGCTGACTCAGCATAATCGACATCCTTCTTCTTGCCACGACTGGATCTCGTGGACTTGAAGGTCGCATTTGCCGTCACTGGTGTACTCCTGGGTGTACTGTTTGTGGTGCCCGCTCCTGCTGAGGAGTCCCCTTTCATAGTGGTCTTGATCTTGAGCCCATGTTTCTTCTTGAGAGCGAGCAGATTGGTCTGGGCCGTGGCAGCCGTAAGGCCGCTGTTGGCCGCAACATCGTGGACGTTGAATGTCAACTGGATGCCAAGCGCTTTGATTTGGTTGATCAGGAACAAAGCGTCGTTCGCATTGGTGATCGGTGCGTTCTTTGGCGGCATGTTTGGTGGTCCTTTGTCGATCGGACAGATACGGTAGGAGAGAAGAAATCGATCGATTCTGGGTGCTCGAGGTGGACGCCCGTACTGGTACATGAGGCAGTAGGTTGCTGGCAGTCGATCTAACAGATCGTTGACAAGGAAGATATCAACCAGGTGATTCGAGCTCCTCAGGTGGACGCATGTGCTAATAAATGTGAGAAATGAAATATGAGGACGACACGAAAGTGAATAAGCTGTCCAGTGCAGGTGATGACTACCGCAGGAAAACATTTTTAGCATACAATCTATACAGTGCTGCACATATAGTGATCGAAGGTGACAAGCACGTGATGGTGGACAGCCATGTATATTGCAAGAGTGTCAGCCAGACTTACACTCGACTTCACTACAAGCTTGGTATGTCCCAGTGGACACCCATGTACATCAGCTGATCAGGAGGCAGATAGACCTATGACAGTATACACCTGTGTAGATGGACATGACTGTACACCGTCCGATCAGTCAGCCTTGCGACGGTATACACCTGTGCCTATGGACACATCTGTCTACTATACCGCAGGACATCTAGCCATGTGCACCACGAATTTCTTCCTCTCTCGAGCCCACCACTGAGAACAACGGGCGCTTCGCACATTGGACGCGATATGATCAAAAGCGAGAATTATACTCCGCTGCTGAGCAGCAGGCGCGCGCTTCTGTGTTCGACGCTCAGAAGTAACTGCACCCGAACCATACAACACTATTACTCCACATAATGGACACAGAAACTACTACAGTATGAGACAGAACCAAACTAGATCCAAGCAAGAGCCGGTCAGCCGAATCAACAATGAACCTTGAAATAACATGAGTTCTTGCACAGTTCAACTTTCCGCTTCAGCACACTACAGACCCAATGTCATTTTGTTCACAGCCTCTGAAGTCTCACTACAGCATCATTCTGTACTTGAAGTCACGTCCGGTCCCCCCTTCAGTTCGTTATTCACAAGCAGGGCTGTTCGGCTCACATCGACTATCGACGTAGCAGCCCTCGGACTGTTCAAGAATGCAGGCCGGGACGGACGATAGCTGAAGCGACTAAAACGGATGTGTCTCAGTACTGTCTAGAAGTCTCTGACCCGCTCAGGTGACTAATGTCAGCGATTGAGTAACGTGAAGCTTAAAGCAGCAGGCATCGCAGATACCCCATCCAACCTCTCAAACACGAGCGCGGTGCTCGGGCTGACAGCGTGTGGCACTGATGTACTACGACCGTTGAAACGATCATCAACAGGCGCATTACCTGGCAATTGAGCAACAATACGCTTCTCAATCGTGCTCGGTCTAAATCACTAGCCATCCTGTACGTGAACGACACCGGAATACTCGTAGAGAAAACCATGCAACGACTAAACTAGAACTGAACGCTAACTACATACCTGTCAGCTCAGTACCATTCCAGCCTCACTTTCACCTAACATGCTCTTGTATCACCAAGTCGACACCGCGCCCATGAGTTCTCTTCAGTTCACCTAATGCCACGCCTCAGCAGATCTCAAGCATTTATTCAGGGTAGAGCCACCCGTGAAGCTCGCGTTTGTAAGATCTCCGACGACCAAGCAAGACGTCCAACAGTCTCCTTCGCAGTGCAGAAGAAGCCCAGGGCTGGTCCGTGCCCTCTTCCTTGAGAATGAATCTCACACGCGGCTTAACGTGCAAATTTATTCCAAACTCCTGGCAAATTTACCGGAGTCGATCACACTCCACACCTCGCCTGCTTTGGATCATATAGCAATCATTGACCAACACCTTTGCTACATTACATTTAGACCAAGGCTACGTATCGCATCATCTTCGCCGTGCTGACCTGTCCAGTGTCGAGGCCTGTCGTTGTTGCAAACAAATCCGTGCAGCAGCATGGGCGTCAAAGGCATGACTTCGCTCTTCTCCGGGTCTCAGCGGAGAATGGCGCCAGCACCCAACTGTTCCATGTGACGAGTTACAGACAATAGACATTGGAACGGCATATGCAGATCATGCATGTATTGTCTAGAGCTCGCTCGCAGCGCTCGGTGACTTCATTGAACCAGAGGTACCGAGCACCCGAAGCCACTCTATGCACAGACAATGAAATGAGACGACGTCCTGGTTGACGATTGACACGGTTGAATGTGCTCGCGAAATCAGAGCATGCTAAAGGATGTTGCGGGAATCCATCAAACTTGCGACCACAGAGGGAGTTGCTGAAGTACGTACAGTCTACAGATAGAGACTGTGGCGAGTGTTGTCGGACCCCTTATCTGTTGGAGCAAGGACACACATGAATAAAGTCGGGAGATGCGGCACAATGAACTCAAGCTGATATAACATTTTATACACATAAGTACATTACTGTATCTCCACCATCCACAATGCTATCATACACCTCTCCTTTCCCTCCACAGTCGCCATAAAACTTGCTTTTGTCTTGCTCCTCTACCCTATCATGGCCGTAGAAACACAATGTCGAAGCTGAGAGCGGAGATTACAACAGATGTCGAAAGTCGAAGGTTGAAAATGTGGCGAAACATGCAAGAGGTCGGTCGCTAAGTTACAAAGTGGTGAGGTCGGTCTGGGGGTATCGTGTGAGGTCTCATTTTATTCAAAGGGCGTGCCGATCGCCTCAGAACATCCCACCACCCATGCCTCCCATTCCTCCTCCCATGCCCATTGGTGGGCCAGCTGGCTTCTCTTCTGGCGCCTCAACAATAGCGACCTCAGTAGTACCAAGCAGCGAGGCAACACCAGATGCGTCTCTCAGAGCAGTTCGGACGACCTTGAGAGGGTCAACGATACCGGCCTTGATCATGTCGACGTACTCGCTTGTGGCAGAGTTGAAGCCCATGTTGAAGTTGTCCTTGTGCTCTTCACTCAGTCGGCCAACAATAACACTTCCCTCGAGACCGGCGTTCTCGACAATAGTCCGTGCAGGTCTCTGAACAGCGTTCTTGACGATTGATACACCGAGCTGCTGGTCAAAGTTGGAGGTCTTGACATCCTTGAGAGCGTTCGCGGCAGCCTTGACCAGGGCAGTGCCACCACCAGGCAGGATACCCTCCTCGACGGCGGCTCGTGTGGCGTTCAGAGCATCAACAACTCTGTCCTTCTTCTCACCAACTTCGACCTCGGAAGCACCACCGACCTTGATGACGGCAACACCACCAGAGAGCTTAGCGAGTCGTTCTTGGAGCTTCTCCTTCTCGTACTCAGACGTGGATGGGTCGGCCATGACACCTCGGATCTGCTCGCATCTCTGAGCAATGGAGTCCTTGCTGCCTTCACCGTTGAGGATGATTGTGTCTTCCTTTGTGATGGTGATGCTGCCAGTGCTACCAAGCATGTCTGGGGTGGCCTTCTCCAGCTTGATGTCCAGCTCGTCTGTGAAGACGGTGGCGTTTGTAAGTATACCAATATCACCAAGGATGCTCTTTCTGTTGTCGCCGAAGCCAGGAGCCTTAACGGCCGCGACCTGCAGTTGACCTCGGAGCTTGTTGAGAATGCAGACTGCTAGGGCTTCGCCGTCAATGTCCTCAGCAATGATAACAAGTGGTCGGCGCAGCTGAGTGGAGGCTTCGAGGGCTGGGATGATGTCCTGAACGGCTGAGATCTTCTTCTCGGAAAGGAGGATGAGAGGCTTTTCGAATTCGATCTTCTGCGACTTGGTATCGGTGATGAAGTAGGGAGAGAGGAAACCACGGTCGAATCGCATACCCTCGGTGACCTCGAGTTCATCCTCGATGGTCTTGCCCTCCTTGACGGTGATGACACCCTCCTTGCCAACCTTCTCCATGGCGTTGGAGATCAGGTCACCAACATGCTGATCGCCATTGGCAGAAATTGTAGCGACTTGAGCAATCTCTTGGCTTGTAGTGATATCCCTCTTGTTCTTCTGCAGGAAGTCCACAACAGCATCGACAGCAGCCTGGGTACCTCTTCGGAGGTCCATGGGGTTGCAACCAGCGGCGACGTTCTTGACGGTCTCGGAGAAGATGGCTCGGGCAAGGACAGTGGCAGTTGTTGTGCCGTCACCTGCTATCTCGTTCGTCTTGTTGGCGACATCCTGTATCAGTCGGGCACCAAGGTTCTCAAACTTGTCTTGTAATGTCACGGCTTTGGCGACGGTGACACCATCTGCGATAGATGTTAGCAATGGCCAGACACTGCGATGGATGAAACTGTACCTTTTGTGATTTTAGGGGAGCCATAGCTCGATTCTATCAGTACATTTCGACCCTTGGGACCTAATGTTGTCGCGACAGCTCTCGCTAATGTGTCGACACCCTTCAACAGTGATGCCCGTCCTTCAACACCGAACTTGAGCTCCTTGTGAGCAAACCGCAGCTGCTGTAAACTTCTGCCGGATGTGCTAGAGTATGGGGAGGATTTCGAAAGTGCTGATCGCACGCTGGAGGTAACGGCGCGCTGCATCGTGCCGGATTATACTATTACAGGTGTGAGAAGACACTAGACTGATTGAATTCGCGGATGATGGATAACAAGCAAGAGTGGTGGATGAGAAGCAGCAGATGGACTCGATGGCCTGCAGCTGCGAAATGTTTAGAAAAATCTCGGGGAAGTCGCCAGCATTTCCACCGTCTTCCAAATCCGCTCGGCTCAAATGGCAGATCTGACGCTAATGCGTAACGGCACTAGCTCAGTTTTGCTCGAGCACGGGAGAGCTTCCTTAATGACCTTCAGTGTTCAGTTTCAGGGCTACAGACTTGCGATCGTAAGTATTTAGGAATGTATTCATGCCATTGACTTCTCTCTGATCTATAGACAGCTATCTAGACATGCTAAGTATCCGTCAATTAATTTTGCGCTTAGAGAAGCACCATATGCCAATCATGTGATGCACCTATGCATTGCGCAGTATTATACTCATCACAACCATGCCGTCCATACTTGCTGTTCAATGCTCATTCCTCACTCGTCGCAAGCTGTTTCACAAACCACCTATACTAGCTCTTCCCGGCCTGTTCTCCTTGTCCTCCGCCCTCGCGGCCAAGAAATCCTTCAGCAGTCCTCGACTGGCATTGACACTGGCCTTTAGCGAGCTGACTCTGCTCTCTGGGTCGGTCTTGATAGTGACGGTCTTGTTGCTGCTGAGCTCATTGAGACTCATTCTGGCCCCAGCCTGCTCGAGGTTGAGACTAGCAACGCTGACTTGACGGGCCATTACCTTTGCCAGGTTGGTCTCGGATTTCGATCTCACCGAGATCTTCGAAGCTGATGGTGGCGGACTTGTGCTCTTGAGCTTCGGGTTGGGGTGTTCTGAGTCGTTGTTCTTGGGCAGCAGAAGCTCGGTAGACTCAGTCACGGCCTTCTGCTGGGCTTTCTGTTGTTGGGCTAGGATCTCGGCTTCATGGTCCTTTACCAATCGGCGTAGCTCTTTTGCAGTGAACTCATCCCACTTGTCTCTCTGAGATAACGGCCAGTTGAGATTGACCGACCAGACCTCTCGATCTTTGTCCTCGAGCATAGGACTTCGTCCGTGAGGCTTTCGGGACAGAACAAGTCGATCGAGTCCACAGAACGATTCGGTGTATCCCCAAGCTTTGACCTTGCCCTCCATCCTCTTTGTGAAGCAGACGCCGTTCTTCGTCCATTTGTGCTCGAAGTCATATCCGGAACTGGGGTTGAAGTAGATGTCAGAGAAGATGTTGCAGGTCCAGCTAGGCACATAAAGAACATTTTCGAGGTGGATGACACGGCTCTGGTGGCTGTTCGGCTTGCAACGGATTTTGAGGTCAACTGAGCCAATGCCTCTGATAGAGACTTGGTGTTGACCTGCTACTGTGAGGACGTAGGTGTCGAAAGGTGTGAAGCTCTTGAACCAGTATTTGTCGATTGCTATGTGCATATTCGTGGCGGAGGAGAATATCCAATCATAGCATGGGAATTTCTTCAGTCTATGGTGTTTTGCTCTTGGAAGTTGAGGAAACGAACGTCGGCTTTGCTGCAGCTTTGGAGCTGGTTGGTGGACTTGCATCCGGGGGAGAGGTAAGGAACCTCGTGGGTCCTCGAAGGACATTGTGACAGGCCGAACAAGATAAGCAATAGTGCCCAAAAGTGATTCAAAATTTGTAGCCGCAAACGGTACCGCGTGTTGTAGTCGGCAACACAGACTTGCATATATCGGAACTCACCTTATGAATTCGTCACCACCTGAGCTGAGAAGGCAGGAGCACAACATTGTGACTGCCGCGGGATGCTAAAGAGCACAAAAGCAGTCGCGACTGGCGGCGTGTGTGGTTTTCTCACTTTTCTCTGTCCGAAGGATCATTGAGCTGGGTTGGCATGCTGGTGCATAGGGTTTAGCTGTATCCCCTTCAAATTAAGCCTATGAGCCTCAGTAATAGTTGAATTGTGAACTCGACGCGAATTATTGCATGCTACATCGTCAGGGCTCAATGTATCTCATCGAGTCTATCTGCGCTATGGCACAATTGCTTCAATTACTGCATCTTGTATTACCGTTAACTCAACAAGTGCTGTGCAGAGCGATGACTTGCAGTTCAACTTGAACGAGAAGCTCAAATTGAGCTTGAGCAAAAAGAGTTAGCGCCGACGACGCGTTTTTTGGTGCTTTCTCATTGGCCAGGAACTCGATCTCACTTTGGTGGTCTGAAAGGCATCGTTTTAAGCTCGCTGCCACGTACCGGGAAAGCAACGTGAGCACCCTGTCGCGCTTAACTTGCCTAAAATGAACCGAAACAGGTGCTCATCTTGCTTTTCCGGTACGTGGCTGCTAAGGAAAATATCAGCTCAAAGCATCATCGTAATGCTACCTCCACATGGCTCTCGTTATGGCTATCCAGGTACCATAGTCTCATTGTTCACACAGACGGACGATGGGGATGAAATTAACGACAACATTGACTCTCGTGTATTAAAATCGTCCGGTGGTCCCAGGGCGCCCAATGCAAGGCACGAAGAAGCGCTTCGAAACGAGAGTCATCCTAGCATTCCTCCCTTAGACCATGGGTCTCATCAGGACGTCGCGTCTCGTGCACCGCTACGTGGTACGAACAGTAGAGATACTGGGCCACAGCCTCGGGAAGCATCGCTTCCAATCGTTCTGTCCGCCGCATCCGAGACCATTGAAAATGCGGGGACTGATACAGTCGCCACAGCGAAGGACCACCTCGATCAGTCTGATGATAAGCAGTGCAGAACAGGCAGCAAGCGTCTTACGCGTGATCAACGGCGTGATATTCTCCTCATGAGGAGGCTCGGACACAAGTACGAGGACATCGCTAAGTTCCTCGGTGTCACCCAGGCTGGGGTACAGTATACAATTAACACGGGTAGAGCAAGTCCGGAGCATCACAAAGCTGGCAGAAAGAAACAAACTCGGCCTGATGTGCCAAGACATGCAAACGGGCGTAAGATCAGAAGCGATGTTGGACGCAGCAAGAGGTCTGCATTGAAGGGTAAACACAACGAGCAGCTCAACCATAGCAGTGAAGATCCTATGATGACACACGCTGTTGCGGGAATTACTTGTCAAGATTCGAGCATGCAAACTGCAGCAGTGCAAGCGATACCGGACTGATCGAGGGTGGCAGTTCGATTGCGCTGAGCCTGCATGTTCAGCTTACTCACATCCAAAGATCTTTCGACTCCCCCTGGACACCTTCCGTCTTTACTTGGCTCCGCGCCTGCTGTTGTAATATCGCAGAGGCTTTCACGATCGTCTTTTCTGCATGTTGAGAACTAATAGTGCGGGATCAACCAGTCATACTTGCCATGCCGGCACATCAACAAGTACACACGCGGAGAGTACGCCCAATAGCAGCCTTTGACAAAGGTAAACGTCCCACATTGACTGCATTACCCACATCAACATCGTTTTCGGTATCTTGAGACTCGGAACGTCATGTCACTACTTCCAGACGATCCATCGTTCATTATGAGCAGTAACCGAAATCTGGATTGACTCAACAGCAGTTCGGAGCCTGGCGAATCGCGACTTCTACATGTGCGCGCAATCACGGAAGCTACTGCCACAGCTGCCGAGAAGAATATCAACGAAAAGAGCACGACCACGGAGAGCATCGAGATGACAGCTAGATACAAGTAAGATTGCCAAGATGATGGTCATGGGTATGCCGGATCGAATGTCGCGCTGAGACTATGAAAGGATACTTTGCGACGGAGTCCTCCAAGGCCGGTCCTGGCAAAGCTGAGATGGGATTGGTGGTGAAGCCTCTTTCTGATGATGAAGGATCGTGAAGAGGCACAAGACTGTAAGTACATTGCAGGAGCAGGAGGTTTGCTATACAATGATAAACACAGGTTGTGCTGACGTACAGACAGACTCCGATAGAAGGTCTAAGTTTTGTCGACGGTGAGGCCACAATCCAGGATGCCATCGTCCGCGCCTACCGTATGCAGGATTGCCTACCTTGTGGTTACTGGGGAGTACGCCTATGCTCACATGGTCATTGGATGTTTGGGTTGTCTTCCAAACAATCTGTGCTTGCACATCAGCATGACAATCGCCCACCTCACTTATATCCAGAGCTTCTTCCAATGCTTCTACGACTCTCCCTCAAAACATAAGCCAACCAGCAACAACACAAGCTCCAGACATGGCAAGCACACCACAGCCTGGACCAACACCAGAAGCAGCTGCAAGAACCACCAACGATAGCCCGGGTCACGATCCTCAGACCATAGGCACAGCTGGGCCAGGGTCAAATCAAGCTCCAGATGATCCTCAATTGCAACCAGCACGATCACAAGACCCAGAGAGCCAAGGACTGCCAGCTAACGCCAACGCAGTTTGGATTGTCACCGAAAGATGGTTCGACAGATACAGCCCAGGTCACGCACCCGGAGCATTTCAGATAGTCGGAGTCTTCACAACACTGAAGGATGCAAACAGCGCAGCTCAGAAATCGGCAACCCGTGTTACTAACGAAGTCAGGGGATCGCTTGACTTTCCAGAGTCCGGCACGACTGTCACGGGCAACTACGGCCGCATCTGCATCCCACTCGGCAATCCAGAATCCAACGGACCACTCTGTTTGATCAGTGTCGAACGTCACACTTTAGTGCAGGAGTTTCAACAGGGTGCCTGGCGGGAGGTTCTCGCGGTACCTTTGATAGAGCTGACGGAGGACGGTGGAAGATTGGTAAGTGGTCAATCGCCTTAAATGGTGGCATAGATGCTGATAGCACCGCAGCCCCTCTCTTACCCTCTGAGAATGCCTGACTACGAAGCTAACAAATATCTGCGACGATTTACGAGAAAGGTCATCGGAGAGGAGCCAGTTGCGTCTGATCCGGGGTGGGAGTCCGATGGCACAGCCGTGAATGATCAGCAGGATCCATGACCATGAGCCTGAGCACTGAACAAATGGCCAGGTGAGATTGATCAGTGACGTTTCAACCGAGAATCGGCGCCCCCTTATCTGGTCGCCATGCCTAAAGGGAAGCGTCAAACCTACGTACCCATTGTCTGTTTGTCCATCCATACAATCAGGCAAAGCTGAATCACTCAACACCAATGTCTATGACCAATGCCCTCATGCGGCACTTCAGACTTATCCTCCTTCTTACAGGCTCCAACAGCACACCTCCCAAATCCACCTACAATGCCAAACTTCGATAAACCCATCCCAATCAGAGACATCGTCCGTAAAACCTTCGGCATCACTCCCATCTACCCACCCACCCCTATTCATAAAACTGGCTGGAAGTCGGAGCCAGGAGATGCTGTTCGTTCCGAGCAAAAAGAATCCCCTGAGGAAAAGTCTACAACCAAAGACACAGACACACGAATCAAGGACCAAAGCGGTCCAGTTTCATCAAAAGCATCCACGTCCCTGGCGTTAGCGAAGTCTAATTATATTGCTAGAGTCAACAAGGAGATCTATGGGAAGTGGTAGATTGGGGTGTATGGGAAAGAGCCGACGGAAGTGAAGGGATGAGATCTGGCGTCAACGCTGTTACAGGGATCCTGCAAGGGCATCAGTGGTCCGTTGGGCTTGGACGCTGTCCCGCGGCACCGTGTGTTGAAAATCGCGGCAGTGGCGTGGTGGAACCTTGTGTTATGCAAGCAGCTGGGTTCAGCTGTACAGCGCCATAGAACCCACGACCGGGCTGCTGAGGTGATCCGGACGGATCGACCGACGCTTGGAATGCGTCACGCTATGATGTCGCGAGGACGGACGGTTGTGATGGATCAGGGGGCTTTAGATTCATGTAGCAGGAGTGCCCGCCCCCTGTGTAGGCGAGAACATCAGTCGAGCCATGAAGTAACAATGGTCGCACTATGCCTACGTGGCGAGCCTCTGCCAAAAAAAACGCGGACACGCAAATCATTGGTCAAATAAAGCTTAGGCATAAGTTAGGCTTGTGCTCACTAATGCTCTAAGCACTCCGGATTATCTTAGGGGACCATTTAGGGGTTGTGCTCTACCCTAATATTTTGTGTGTCCGCGTTATTTTTACCATCGGCTTGGTGGTCCTTAACCCTCATCGCCAGCAAAAGCAAATGGCGTACTACCACCCGGTGCGATAGCTTCCCTCCTGCCTCTGACCTCCCTCACTAGACCCTTTGCCTCCTCAACCTCGAAACCGTCCATACATAACTCCTCAGCTAGCCTCTCAGCACGATCCAGATCATTGTTCTTGAACGCATACCTAGCCAGCCAGAGACGCGCCCGAGACGTCGTAGCCGTTGTGCCAGTGCCAAAGCCATCGCTTGTCTCTTCACCGTGACTTCCTGCATGGTAGCCTGGAGGTGAGAGTGGTTCTGTAGCATTCGAGGATGGTGATGATGCTTCGGAGAGGACGTCAGTGTCGCCGTCTCCACCAGCGTTATCATCGTTTTGACTGGCGTTGACGGCAGTGAATGACGCTTTACCTTTCTGTCGCTGCGGCTTGTGCTTCAGCTTCTGTGCCTTTTGGTCACCTGTTGAACCTGTTTCTTGAGCGAGACATAGCTCCATGTAGCGTGCTGCTTCTGTTTCATCAGGCATCCTTTCGTAGAGCTGTGCGATGTGGAATAATGTTTCGGGATCGAGTAGCTTCCGACCTGCATTCTTTCGAGAGCTTTTACCCTTTACACTTGCGACGGACGTGTTGAATGATTGTGCTGGTGACTCTGTCTCATAATATGTCCCGGCTGCCAAAGCACGCTTGAGAGCTTTGATGGCTTGCTCAAGTCTGTTCATCTTTGCGTAGCATGACCCAACGGCTTGCCACATCTTGGCGTCATACGGTCGGAGACCTGCAGCACGCTGGTAGTAGAACAGAGCGTAGAAACCCATGTCTAACACCTCGTATGCTTGGCCAAGACCATACCAGGCTCTGTAGTCTTTTCTGTTAACGTCGACGGCTCTTCGGTAGGACTCGATTGCGGCGTGGGTGTTCTTCAATTCGATATACTCGTGGCCCATCAGTGTCCAAGCCGACAAAAACGATCGGTCCAGTGTGAGTGCTCGGCGGAAGTACATGACTGCCTTCTCGTGATGTGAGCATAAGCTGTAGTAATTGCCTACCACACAGCAGGTCTCTGGTCGAAATTTGTCGACGCTTGTGGCAAGATGTGCTAGGAAAGCAAGTTTTGGTCGGTCGGTCATGACGTACAGAATGTTCGAGTAATGGTCGAGGCCATCCAGCCGGTATGGATGTGCTACAAGAATGTCCTGGAATATGGATGATGATGTCTCGAAGTCTTTCGAGTGGTAGTAGAACAGAGCCTGCTGGGTCAAGAGGAAGGTTGAAGTTGGGAAGATGTCGAGGAGTGAGTTCAGAGCCGTTGCTGTCGAACCACTGTCGGTTGTGGAGAAGAGGTCGACATTGGCGTGGACCTGATATATGAGAGTCATCACATTCTGTGGTAGGATGCCCGAATGGAGTTGACTGTTCAGATCATCGACTGACGACAACAGATGAGACATTTCCTCCCAAGCACCCCAGTTGTAAGGATTCAGTCGAACTGATCGGAGAAGCCATTCCTGTGCCAGCTCTTCCTGCTTCGACCTGGCCAGCACAATACCGTACAGATATTCGAGCCAGCCTTGTGACCGCTTGAGCTGTGGATCTGCAGCGTCTCTTATGCGGAAATAGTCTTCTAGTTGTCTCGAGATGGCTGCTAGCTCTCTGTTTGTACTCTGACCACCGTCAGCAGGACCCAGTACCATCTCGCCTTCCTCCTCTTTCCGCTTCTCACCTGCCAAATACCGTGCATAGAGGGCCAAGAAGAGAGATTTCTGGCTGAGTTTCGGAAGAGGGCTGAGGTCGTTTACTTTCGATTTCCCTCTCTTTGAAGGTGTGGAAAGAGGAGTGCGAGCCTTTGACTTCTCGAAGACTGCTAGTCCACCAGCAGGTACTGCAGGTGGAAGGAAGACTGAAGCACATCGATCAAACTCTTTGGTGTCGAAGTAGGACTTAGCAAGCAGATACTTGCTGGCTTCTCTGGCTTCTAGTGACGCCTCGTGTGGATCATCATAGCTCGTTGACAGCATTCGATAGGACGATGTCGGTGCCTCAGCACCCAACATTTGTGCATCTTGGTCTTCATCTTCCGGCAGGGAATCTAGAAGTTCTGCTGTCCTGAATTAGTCAGTCGAATACTAGGAGATGGCTGACCACAAACCATTTCGCTGACTGGTAAAGACATCTTTCTGAGCACTTTATTGTGGCTTCGGTCAATCTGTCCCTCAATTCGGCCACTAATGCTCCCTCGTCTGGCGGCACCGAGGTTGTGCTCTCATTGAAGTTGATTGTGGCCATTTTGAGCACATTGCAGTTACTCAGCGCATGGATCGGGTACACGTATCGATGGCAGTGTTTCAAGCCCCTCTGACTTTTTACCCTTCGTCAATTTCGATATCTTTTCAAGCACCTACTTTACGCGTCTCGTTTGTTGATGCAGGCGCGAGTGGGCGTCATGTTTGCACCATTTGCACTATTTCCCGCAACTGCCAAATCGGGACGACGGGAGGCGGAAGGCGGATCGGAAGCATGCCCGAGTCTATCTTTGTCTACTGTACCGACCTTGTAACATATTAAAGAAAATGCTCACACCAGCTGCGTGTGTTCATTCTGCACAATCTGATCCTCCCACTACCAGAGTACCAACACTAATTGACTAGGACCGAACCACTTGGGCAATATTCACCAAAGCATTCAAGATGGATGTGATCAAGGACCTTTCTGGTTCAGAACATGAACCCATCACTTGTATTGACATGCACACATGTGGTGAGCCAACGCGCATAATCATCAAGGGCTATCCTAGCCTGACTGGCTCCCTTTTGGAACAGAGATCGCAAGCAAAGTCGCAATACGATCACATCCGCCGTCGACTTATGCTGGAGCCCCGAGGTCACTTCGACATGTACGGAGCCATTCTCAGGCAAGAAACTGAGCTGACTAAGTCAGGTCAAGCTGATATTGGCGTTCTATTTACCACCAATGATGGGTACTCGACCATGTGCGGCCATGCCACCATTGCGCTAGGTCGCTTTCTCGTCGATACCCACGATCTTGAGATGTTTCCCAACAGGAAGAAGCTGCAACTCGATTCTGAGAAAGGGACGACTTTCGTGAGGCTTCACGCGCCCTGTGGCCTCGTGGAGGTCACCGTACCGACTAAAGAAGATGGCATGAAGTCGGATCCGTCCCGGCCAGTGACGTTCACATCAGTCGACTGCTTTGCTACAGGTCTGAACATCACTATTCGCCTACCGAACAATCCAGTGTGGCCTTCGGATTTCTCCATCGTTGCAGACTTCTCATACGGCGGCGCGTTTTACTGCTTCGTCAATGTCCGCCAGCTGCCTTTCCTAAATAGTCTAAGCAAATTTGACATGGATGTTGCCAACCAGTTCACCAAAGCGCTCAAGGCGACTATCAACAACGATCTAGAGTTGTCACACGTCTTCCGACATCCCAAGGAGAACGACCTGAGCTTTTTATATTCCGTCATTCTCGTGGACACCGATCTAGGCGTACCGTTGCCAGGCAGCCAAGGAGCAGAGTCAGGCCTATGCTTCTTCGCCGATCAGCAGGTCGATCGTTCTCCAACCGGAAGTGCCGTTTCTGCTCGTCTGGCGCTCGCCTATGCGCACAAGAAATTGAAAACGGGTAATTCATGGACATACCACTCGCTTGTGTCTTTGAAGAGGAACGACCGCGCCGCCTTCATGGGCACAGTGCTTGAAGAGGTCAAAATAGATATACCTATGCAGTACCCATGCGTGAAGACTCAGATCGAGGGGCACGCCTCATATACTGGTTATCACACATTCGTCGTTGAGACAAACGACCTACTTGGCAACGACGGCTTCACCATGAAAGGCCTTGCGGAATGAAGTCGACAATGCAAATATCCAAATTGAGCGCTATCAACCGCTATAGTAATTTCCTGTGGTTTTCTGGCATCACACACAATTTTACCTCACAGCTTACTCTTGGCCCCAACATTCTCACCCGTCGCCGCCTCATCCGTCACATTCGACTTCTCATCCAACCCCGTATTCTTATACCCAAACAAATACGCCGCCACCTTCCTCATCTGTACCTCCTCAGATCCCTCAGTAATCCTATACCGTCTGAAGTGCCTCCAGATATGCTCAAACGGCTGGTGTCTACTATACCCATTCCCACCATGAACCTGAATCGCATTATCCGCCGCCTGCGTACACAGCCTATTCGCATAGTAATTGCACATCGAGATCTTGTGTCCAAGCTGCTTCTCGATCGCAATCCACGGTGGCATCGGCGAGTCGGGCTTAGAATACTTCTGCTGGATCTGGTCCATTTCGTTCGCGGTGCGGAGGATGAGGAGGCGGAGCATCTCGGCTTGGGTACTGAGTTCGACAAGCGGCCATTGAATGGCCTGGTTCGAGGAGAGCGGCTTGCCGAAGACAGTGCGGTTCCGCGCGTACTTCACGCTGCGCTCGATGCAGAATCTTGCGGCCCCGCAGGAGGAGCTAGCTTGGCGGATGCGGTTCTCGTGCGTGAAGGTTTGGGCTATAGCGAGGCCGTTGTCGTGGGGTCCTAGGATGGCGGAGGCGGGCACCTTGACGTCCTTGAAGAGGATGGTGGCGTGGTCGGTGGGCATGTTGAGGGTGTACTCGTATGATTGGATGTTGACGCCTGGTGTGTCGGCTGGGACGATGAAGGCTGTTATGCCGATCGGTGAGCCGGGCTTTCCAGCAGTACGTGCGAATACAAGCATGTGTGTGGCGTGGTGGGCGCCTGTCTGCCAGCGCTTGTTGCCGTTGATGACGAAGCCGTCGCTGCCGTCTGCGAGCTTGCATGGCTCGGCTTTGGTGTCCATGTGTGTTGCGTCTGAGCCGTGGTACAGTTCTGTTAGGCCGAATGTCATGCGGAACTTACCTTCGAAGCGCATGGGGATGTACTTCGATTTCTGCTCCTGGTTGCCCCAGTGGTAGAGCATGAGGAAATCAGGGAAGTTGCCGACGACGCTGTGCTCGTTCTGCAGGTCGTTGGCGAGACTGACGCCTCCGCCGTAGACGGGGTGAGATGCCATGTGGAGTCTGAGGGCACACATCCAGAGGTTGGTGTTTGGGTGTTCTTGGCCGCCATATTCCTTGGCCAGTGGGAAGCGGTAGAAGCCTGCGTCGTCGGCTAGCTTTCGTGCTTTGCCTAGGAGCTGCTCCCATTCGGGGTTTGGTAGACCACCTTTGTCCCATAGTGTTCTTGATGGTTCTCGTCTGTGGTCGAAGAAGCGGTTGTTGTCGTCGCTGTGTTGGAGAGGTAGAATCTCGGCGTTGATGAACTTGTCGACCTTGGAGATGAACTCCTGCAAATCTGGAGAGTAGTCGAAGTTCATGTTGGCGATGGTATGGCAATGACAAATTTTGGCTATGTTACGGACTGACGCAAGCTGATATCTTGCCTGGAAGCAAGAACCTTACATATCCAAGAAGACTCGGCGATGCTCTAGTCAGAACTGCGGAGACTGGCCCTCCCGAAGATCTGGGGTACTCCGCCCGAGGTCGCCGGCACGATTTGACCGAGGCATCTTTATCACGTGATAGGCTGTCAGGCCACTTCACTCCTATCCCGACATGGCAAGCTCAACACCTCCTCTTTCCTCCATGTCACCACTTCATGCGTGGTAGTAGCTTTTTACTCTCACACCACTACCGAATCGCCCTGCTACGACTCCTGCTTCCATTCCATTGCACGTATGAACATATACGCTCTGGCTAAATCCACGTCGTCGTCGTGCAGGACGTGATCCTCAGTACTTTCGACCCGTGTTGAAGATGCAGGTTCAACAGCATCCCCACGCTCTTCATCTCTAGTCTCTTCCGCGCGACTCATTCTTGCACAGTATCTGATCAGGTATGTAGGCATCAAGAAGAGTGCCGATATAACCAGAAACCATAACAGACAGATATGAACTATTGTTATCGTTGATGAGACACACCCATCCTGTCGATCCGTTGGTGGTACAAAGCTGAAGCCGTGCGCTTTGATGAACGATACCATGTTTGACGATGCGTTCATACTGCATACATGATGGCTGTACAAGTCCGAGCCTGCGAATGGTGAGGACAAGCCGCTATGTAGGTCAGGGTACCGTCCGAAAAGAGGCCATCCGGTTATCAGCCATCCTAAGCCGATGAGGATGTAAACTGCGACGATGAAGAGGCTCCGATACGATGGAAAAGTCATGGTTGTAATGGCTTGGTCAGTTCGTCCGAACGGCGCGGCGATTCACTCCTGGTTGACTTCACTCTCAAATCCTGCTTACGTATGACTAAACCACTGTCTCGGATCTTCTTCTTCTTCTTCTTCTTCTCCTCCTCCTCCTTCCCTCGCGTCCCAAGCGGCGTTGACGCGCGATGCAGGGGGCGCAAAGAATTTCCGGGAAAAGGCAGTAGAGCACTAAGAAGGCTGTGACCAGTGCGATAACGAGGACTAAAGAGAAAGCCGATACGATCTGCGTCGTTTTGTCAAGGCTGGCCCACGCTTTGTTGAAGTTGCAGATCGGCCAAGGATGGCAGGTTGATGCCGTAGTCGTCTCGTTCTTATCGAGACTGACGACGGACATGGTATGAAGAAAAAGAAAAACGAAAACTTGGATACGCAAGCATCGAGCGGGTCCGCCTGCTTTATAGCTTGGTCCAACATATGGACGACCACACCTCCCTACAGACTGGAGCCTCGATTGGGTTTTGACGCACCGTCGAGCGCAGGACCAAGCAAGTACATATGGCTAGTGTGTGATCGGGCTCGCATACTATCAGTACCCAACCATAGCTGAGCACGTTTGAGCAGCTTTCGAAAAGAGGTATTGTGATACTAACCATATGTGTCGCTAATGCCATGAATAGAAGTTTTTGTTCATCAATACCGAACATTGACCATATCTACTACGATCGAAATCAGACACCATTATTTCCAGGCCGTTCTGCGCTGCATGGGACATTATCGTAGCTGGAACCGCGACTGATACTCGTAAGGCTCGGAAATACTGAAACCTGACTCGCGATCTGCAACCCGTAAGGACATCAAGCAGTGAGGTCGGCGATTCGTCTGTGGTGTATTCTGAGCAACCTTGTGGGCCAGGGTGGTTTATGCAGTACAGTACTGTCGTGCTGACTATCTAACATCAAACAGGTGGGTCCCTCAATAAGCTTTCCGCTATCTCTCACCGGACCATACTCTCGCACCACGCCAAGCCTACCGGCATTGGTACGCAATTGCCTCATCGTGCTCACCCTTTCGCACCTGCCGCTCATCACCCAAACATTCAAAACATGCTCGCTGTTTTCTGCGCGTGCATAGTCCCGCCATATCGATGTCAACCCTCAATCAACTCATGCTGAGCTCTTTTTCGATCCGCTTTTGCTTCTTCGTGAAAACAGATTCACTTCCGTCTGCCGACTGCTCTCACCAGCAAGGGCGTGATCCTCAGAAGCCGCAGCCGCGCTGTGCAAATCGTTAGTCCGATCCCAGCCGGCACAAATTGACACGTGGTCAGCGTTATCCTTATCCCGCAGCTCTCTTCTTTGTCGTCGCTCTCTTCGTCGTGAGTTGGTTACCATCCTTTAGCTACAGTTCCAAAAGAAGCCAAGCATATTCTCACGACCTGTGCCTCCCAGAGCCACCCCCCGCATACGCCGGCGGGGGCGCCTGCACCGCCTCATAAGCCGGTGCCGGACCCCTCGGCCTTACCAGCACCTCGAATCTCGCCTGCGGAACCACATACGTCGGAGGTGGCGTTCGTGGGCTTGCCCTTCTACCTTCCCTTTCTCCTCCTTCTGCGCCTACGTCTCTCAACCGATAACCCTGGACCTCTGCCGCCGGACGTCGGCGTCGACGTCCGTCTCGAATGCTGTCGTAGATGGCGATAAAGCAGGCGCCGCAGCAGCCTGCGCAGCAGAGGGCTAGGGCTAGGAGGGATACGAGGATTGTGGCTAGGATGGTGAAGAGGAGGGAGAATTCCATTGTGGTGCGGTGGCTTGGGGGATGTGAGAGTGGTGAGGAGTTTTGAGGCTTGACTTGAGGTTCAGGAATTAGGAGGAGAGACGGGTAGTGAGGTTGAGGTGAGGTGTAAGGTAGTTTTGTAAGTATTTGACTGAGCGATTGCGTCCCATGCCATGACGCTGGGTATTTATACAACGTTAAGCATATATTCATGATCATGCAATGTTGGTCTACACGGTCAGAAAAGTCCGGCTCAACCAGAAGAACGGAAACTCAAGCTGGACCAGGAAGTGCAAATTCGCTCTTATGCGACAATTTATGATTTGACAAGACTCAGGCACACTGTTCGTACCATGCTTTGCATATGAGCATGTTGCTAATTGCTAATGCACTCAGTTAGTGCGCAGACTGGCGCGCAACTTCGCTCTTCTCAATCTAGCACCAAGAAGCCTAGTATCCTCTCACAAGACCACATGCCTGCTCAAAACCCCTTCATCCATGCTGCCCTCGTAGTCATAGACTGGTGGCGGCGTACTGATCGTGTGCCACTTCCACTTCCACTGCCACTAGAACTTTCGCCAGTCCCAACCCGTCCCAGCTTCCGATAAACCTTAGCCCTCATACTATCAACCCGTTCCGGAGTCCTAATCGACCCATCCCCAAACACATCCCCACTGTGCCTCGGACACACCTCCCCACCACACCCCTCCTTCATACAGCGCCAGCAGAGATCGCGAGTGTTGAAGGCGGGGTTATAGCTGTATCCACCGACTTTCCTCGGCGCTACGGGTGATTGCTGGTTCTCGAGCTCTGACGGTGTAGGACGCGGTGTCATGGCGATCGAATTGCTAGATACTGGTTTTGAGCGGCGTCGTCGGCCTCGGAAACATAGGACGCAAAGGGCTGCTATGCCGGAGAAGAGGAGGAGGATTGCGGCTATAATCAGGGCGATTATGTAGCCGTTTGGGAGGATATTGTTTGTGGAGGGGAAGGTGGTAGGGGAAGATCGAGATGTCGGTGTCGATGTCCATTGGATTGAGGTTGCGGTACGGAACGTCGTTGGGGTCGAAATTGAGGTGTGATGTCTATGGTATGTGAGTAGGTATGGTGGTGGAGGAGCACGGGCGGAAACTCGAGTGATTAGCGTGTTGAGATGTGTTGGTGTTGGGTTGGCGGTCGAGACGCGGGTGACGAGGGTATTCAGGTGTGTGGGTTCGACGGCTGAGACACGTGTGATCAGGGTATTGAGATGGGTAGGCTCGACCCAGTGAGGGGTGCTTCGTGTTGGTAGTGATTCCATATCGATCGTGGTCTCCTAATTTCGCTATCAGTGTTGCCGGTGCTCGTATGAGACTAGCTCGAGTCTGTGAGAGGAAGTAGCACTGTAGCAGACGTGAAATCGAGTGGAAGAGGCAGACCGCGACATGCAAGGACTGCAGATTATATACATTTTGTGGGTGAGTGTTGTTCTTCTTGGTTCAATAGTCTGTGGTTCGTGAATGAACGTGCCTGGTATGTACCATAGTGTTGGTAGCTGTGTCGTGGTGGTGGCCAATGAGAAGGCTTTATTCTAACTCACACTACCATCGGAAGTAGAGCATAGTTTCTGCCTGGTACCAGACTCTCCTCTTGAGCGCATTTAATGCCTCGATCAGGGTGGCGAACGTTTTTGCCTTGTCAATGGACTGGCACGTCCTGCATGCCGCTCAAGCTGTGGCAGTACCAGATCCAGAGAATCATGCTATAATTCTAGCATGTTACTCATCAAGTCAGTAGCATTGAGAAGCCCGTAAAGGCTGTAAGAGTAATCTGTTCATCCGACGATTATGTCTGTGTGCAATATACAAATGACTAAGCGCTAGAACGCAGTACAGGACAATGCCTCCTTATGCCAAACGGGTATCATCCAATATATCATCCTATGCCCAATGGCCCTTGGTGCCGATCACAGCGAGAACTATCACGATAACGAGAACAACAGCTCCGACACAACACATCCACCGATTCATGCGGCGCCACCAACGCGCATTCTGCCATTTGACCTCCTCCAGACCACGGATGTGCTTCTCTAGTCGGAGCCTTGCAACAATATCCGTCTGCCTCCAGTCGTCTGCTGAATTCGATTGTGCACCATAACTGTTGTGTAGTCCTGCTTCCATTTTTTCGAGGTCATGGTAGCTGGTCGGTCTAGTAGGCAATGGCGTGAGAGCAGCAACAAACCACGTTGGTGGAAACACAAAGCCTGCCATGAAGCAGATGACCTGAAAGTCTTTGAGATCGATCTTGAACCACGAAGGTCGTCCAACTTCGTCAGTATAGCCATCGGATGGTTGCCATCTCGGTCGAGCATTGTAAGGGGCACCAAAGCCATGCGATGCTGAGGATCCCGTATGTAGTCTACGGTCTTGGTGTAGGTGAGGCGTCGGCAAGCGTATGAAGCGCGCAGGAGGTCCGAAGCTGTTTCTCGATGGTCGCCAGGGTTGTCTCGCGCTCGTGGACTCTGCGCGCTGGAGGCTAGCGGCATACTCGTGGTCTTCGAGCTTCTCTGCTTCTTCCATTGTTTCTGGTTCTTCAATGATGCCATTCCAGTGAAATCGAGGGTCAACAGCTGAAATCGGCGCAGACACGCGTCTAATGGTATGTCGGTTCCGATATGCAGAAGGTGGTGGAGACAGCAACTCCGACTGAGGCCGCACTGGATTTGAAACTAGAGGGCCAACGCCAGCTGTGGTATGAGATTGTCGAGCATTGAGTCGTGGTCGACTCGTAGGTAAGGGAATAGATAGTCTGAAGCTTTTGATTGAAGAACGAACAGATCGTGATAGGGATTGTCGTAGATTTGACGTAGTAGAAATTGTCTCGTATGACGAAGAAGGGGGTATTGAAGCTGGCACAAAAGCACGGCGCGAAGACGGCCGAACTTCGATGACAGGATATCCTAGACTCTTCGAAGATTGGTAAAGATACTGGAAGGAGTCTTGGTAGAAGCCTGAGTAGTATCTGCGAGCCCACGTGGGTACCACGTTTTGGCTCATATAGCTTGCAGAAGAGCCAGGCCGGTATGAGATGGAATCTTCCCTGCCGTAAGTGAAAGACTTCATACTCTGCAGTCGGCCGTCCAAAGACGTTCGTAGAGAGTCAAAACGTGAAAGGGAATTGCTGCTTGAAGATGAGCTAAGATATCCAGCATTTCGTGCTTGGCTCAGAGCTGCTGCGAAGGACGAGTGTTCTCGCGGTAAAGCTCCAAGTTCATCTGTGGCTTCGTGATGGTCGGCGTCAGAGATCATATTGATTTGTGAGCTGTTAAGGTCATGCTCTATCATGTAGGCTTGAGCAGGTGCTATTGATTCTGAATCCAGATTATCGTCTAATTCTTCTGAGGATACGGAGACTCTAGAAGCACTTCGGCGTGGAATGTGGAACTGTTCGAGGTCGGTAGATGATAGCTTCTGAACCTCAATGTTCGCAACAGACTGGATAGGGGACAATCTCTGAACATTATCTGTTTCGAGCTTCGCCGGTCCTGAAGTGTTTCGTTTCTGCAACGACAGCCTCTCGAACTGATTGACGTTGGGTGCTCTCACGATAGGTTGCTGTAGCGGAGGGCCTGGACTTGAACTCAAGACGCTCTGGAGATTCGTATGAGCACTCACGATCGAGCTTCGATCTGCACTGAACGCTGCAACAGGCATTCTAAAGACTGGACTCGATGTCGGCTGAGATTGGGAGTTTGCGCTTTCAGCTTCGGGTGGTGACGATGGGAGCACCCTCGAGTCCGAACGTAAAGAGGCATCTGAGCTTGCTGGCACGTTCCGTAACGGTGGGCTAGAATGCGTTCGGTTTCGACCAGCAAAGAACAGCGGAGTTCGGCCGGCATTAGTAGAGCCTTCCATATCTGACCTCTTTCTCTTCCTCGAAATGGTCGATACCTCTGAAGGGGTAGGCGAGCTCGACCTTTTTGGGGAAGAGGTGCCCAATTTGACAATGTTGGGACTCGTTTCTGGCTCATCAGCCCCCAAGGATGGTGGCGTAGGATCTGTTGAAATCATACTCGAGCTATGATGGAGCTGTACAAAATTTGGGCTTGATATGCCCCCCATCTGGAGTCCTGAACTCGAACCTTCAACAGGATCTGACGAGGTCGCAACATCGTGGAAGGTTGGGAGACTAGGACTCGATGTGCCGAAGGTCCTGAAATTTGGACTTGAGCTAGCACCTTGATTTCTTACACGGGACGCAAAAGACTGTTCGGAGTCGAGCGGCTGAACGTCTTCTGACAGAGTAGGGAGCATAGCCAGGTCATCCGCAGAGACTTTCGGCAGGCCGAGCATGTCCCAAGCACTACGGCCGGAAAGTGCCTCGCTAGAGCTTACACTTCGTAGCCTCGAGCTTGTTGGTCGCGATGCAGGGGATGCCACCGCGGTGGAAGGTCTGGAATGTATCGCAGTGGATGGTCTCGAACTCTCGGCCTGCGCCTCGTACATTTCGCGAAGGGCTGTAACGGACTGCTTGAGTTGTATCTTTGGAGCGCGGCGCACCCTTCGCTCATCTTGCCTGTTTTGCGCTCGTGTCGCAGAGCTCGAGATGTCTGGTTGCGACCAGTTGAGGAAGAGGTTCGGGAGCTCAGTTTCGACGTTTTGCCTGCTCCTCTGCTTTCGTATCGTGCTTGGAAGGAGGACATGTTGCGGCTTCGTAGGAAAAGGTGTGGTGGTGAAGATGTCAACATCCGTCAGGTCCGGCTTGCTTTCTCTCCGCAGTCTCCCAGCTGCTTCGTTCTTCTGCGACGGGGTTCGCTCTGAGAGGGGGCCGCGCTTCGGGGTGGTTCTCTTCGGAGTTCTCTTTGGTGTAGTGGTAGGTGAGGACATGTTCCATCAATCCATCATTCAATTCCCTACAAGATAGTCGATTATTCGGATAGACTAACAGATATGTTGATTCAAAAGAATGACTTTAGTTGGAATTAAACGAGTGACTGGTGGGGAGGAAGGTAAAATGGGCCGGATACTCCAGGTATTTGTCTCGGAAAAGGTTATGCTATGATGTCGAAGCCGTTGCGATCATGTCTGACCGAATCGATAGCTCAGGATGTACTCAGTAAACTGCGCAGGTCATATGCATGCTGCAGGGTTAAATGAAGTGAACCAGTTTTTCTGCAGGTCCTAGATCGATGGATTCTCGGTAACCTTCACCGCCGCACTTTGAGCCTCCTTGGTCTCTGACGATGAAAGGTATATTTCATCGAAAGATAATCAGAAATGCCCAAGGAAAGGTCTCACTTGCGGACCGTGAACCTCGCAAGCATGGCTCGGGTGTACATGCCATGAGGTCTCTCACGGGCCTTTGCTTCATCGATTCTCGATTACCCTGGCGTGTCAGTGGCCGGCATGTTGTGGAAAAGGAGCTAGGAATGTGGATAAGCAATCAACACATCTGCCACCGCTCGAAAAAAGCCTGGCAGAAACAACCGATACGCGACGCGTTTCGGCTACAAGGCAACGCGTCCTGACCACTCGAAAGAGAGGAAACAACAACCATGGAGACAACGAACGAGCAGGCGCAAAACTAGCGAGGATGGCCGAAGTTTATGGTGAAGGGAAATGCGCTCGGTTATTTGCAGTCCTGTTTTTGTTAAATGCAGTCCTCTTTCTTGGCTTACGGCACTACTAAGCCCGATTCTGATCAAGCGATACCCAGCAAAGCTTCCTGCTTGATTTCATCGCGAAGCTACTACAGTAACACCCTTTGTTTACAGGGCTACTAGCACAAGCGATACTGAGTAGGAGTAAGCTAAAAAAAGAGGTAAGCCGGTACCTCTCAAGCAATAGCCTACTCAGGTTTATGTTGGTGGTTAGGTGGCTAGGTGGCTAGGTCGGTGTTAGCTGCTAGGTCGGTGTTGGCTACTAGGTGGGCGTTGGCTGCTATGTATCTAGGTTAGGGTTGGTACTGTAGAGTGGTCGATTCAATAGAGCTATTTCGAGGGAAAGAGCAGCCCTTACTAGCGTATGAAATGTGACTGCATTTACTTTTCGTAGGACTGCAAATAACCGAGCGCAAGGGAAATGATGAATCGTGGCAGAAGTGCAACCGGGATGTTGTGTGGTTGGTCACGATCTAATTTCCGAGGCCTTGGAAAAGCTAGTTCTGCTCCTTTCTGGACACAGTCGCTGGCCTGATTGGGCCTAATCAACGTTTCCCCATTGTTCGGCACTTGCTCATCTGACGGCATCAAACGTCTGTTCTCGATAAGATCTTTTCTTAGATCATACACATGGCACCAGTCGATGTGCTATGGAGATTGGTAGACACTGCCACCGGTCGCAAAAGTGAGTCTTCCTACGGCGCAATGTGAGCACCAATCACGGGTTTGCGTTTGTTGTTCGATGGACTTGTCTTCCCATTCACCTAGGGTGGGCAACGACGATAGCATGCTGATTACTCAAACAGACAAGCATGAACCTGCCATCTCCGCAACTACGGCGGCTCTCATATCGGTAAGTCTTCGATCTGCGAGTGAAGCAGCCTCCAAACCGACATACAAGCCCTTGCAATATACTTCGGTCATGACCACAAACACCTATGGTCGGTCGCAACATGGTCTCAAGTGCATGTTGATGTGGTTGCATAAAAGCAGCCTTGCATGAAAAGTTGTGCTTGATGATCAGTACCAGGCCATGAATATGGCAGACTCGGAGCGATATCTGACAACTCATCGGCCAGATCCTCTTCACCTCTCTTTACGTGCTGCCATTCTACCTATCTCCGCGCACACGGCCATCTCCAACACTCAATCGAGATGCGCCAAGCGTCATCCAAGCCCGCGTTAGAGCGGTGACCATAACCGTGACCCTCTCAACCACCGTTACCTTCTACCTCCTCCACAATAATGGCCACCTCAGCCTCGAAAATTCGCTCCACCACCTTGGCCTCTGGCCTATCTCACCATTCGTCATCCTTCAACCACTTCTCTTAACACACATCCTATACTTTGGCCCTCTATACAACGACATCTACCTCGATCGAACCCTCTCACCAATATCCGGCATCTGGTCCGAGCTAGTCACCAGCCTCTCCTCCTCAATAGGTTACAGAAATTACATCGCCGGTCCCATCACCGAAGAACTCCTCTTCCGAAGTGTCATCCTGCCAATCCACCTTCTCTCACCCCTCGCAGACTCACCGAAGAAACTCGTCTTCCTAACACCACTGTACTTCGGCATTGCCCACGTACACCATTTCTACGAGTTCCGTCTTAGTCACCCAGACACACCGCTCACACCAGCTCTGCTGAGAACGGTCTTCCAATTCGGCTATACGACTGTGTTTGGCTGGTATGCGGCGTTCGTGTATCTACGTACAGGAAGTCTCTATGCTGCCTTCATCATACACGCTTTCTGCAACTACATGGGGTTGCCGAGACTGTGGGGTAAGGTCAGAATCCGGCACGCACTGTCCAAGTCATATCGAGCAACGCAGCTTGGACCTGTGATGCGTGGAAAGGACGACGATGAACGAGAGCCGTTGTCTACAGGGACGGATCAAGGTAGCGCGAAATGGTCCTTGACTGGTGGTATGGATATGGAAACAAGGCAGACGATCATTTACTACGTACTCTTGCTCTGTGGCGTGTATTGTTTCTACAGATTCTTGTTGCCACTCACTGAGTTCAAGGAACTGGCATTGGTAAGGTTCACAAAGAAGTGAAGTCTTCACCGATCTCAGGTCGAAGTCATCTATTAGTGTCACGGATGCGCAGCGTGGCTAAAAGACAGAATCCTCACCTATTCGAGAATGAGATTGTGGCGCATCAACATATATTATCAATCCGTGACAATTAGTATGCATTATGCGTTTCTCTAGGCATTGGGGGAAGACACTTACGTGATGAGAGTGGAAGCGGCGATCGAGTGGCTCTCGTTCCATTGTCTTCTGGTAAGTGCTACTTGCAACAGGCCATCCAGCGAATGGTGTTACGCGACCACTCGCACAAAGTACGGTACCTATCTGACATCTAGCATGCCACTGTTGCAGCTACTACGTGTCCGATAGGTTGTATCCCTTTGTTTATGCTTGTTCCGCAAGCGATTGCCAAACGACAAATCTTTTCAGCGGCGCTAGGATTCAAGATATATCTCCATGTTGCCTATTGCACTCTCTCATGATCTCGCGTCGCATCCCTCAGTCATCGCGGGCCCCATGCCTTCCAAGTGGAGACCTGGCCGTGGCATCAAAGAAGTACTGGATGAATTAGAGCTGTCTGACACTCACGGCAAACTGCTTCGGAACCAGCTTCTGATCTACATCGATGTCATAACGACGATATCACACAAGCTGTCGAAGACGACTACGATGGCCTTCCACTTGATCATAGTGAGAAATTCCTCGACCGTTATGGCAAAGAGCATTTCAGTCTTGGTCGAGCAAAGTGGTCTTGGCCACATAACAAGCAGAATCTCATAGACAGAGTCGCCGAGATCATGCGTCGGCAGCATGCCTACAAGCAGGATCCTGCTCGTAAAAGAGCCCGCTCCAAATCTCCAGAGTCAACCACTTCAATGCCAAGGAAGAGCTCGAGGAGATCAAGCTTGCGGAGTGCGTACTTCCGGCATAGCGGGTTACGTGATTTCTCTGACCACTCTCCAGGTGACGATCACTCGAATACTCCAAGCTCAATGTCCACCAGAAGCGCAGCCAACACCAGGCAGCCTGCCCCGGTGCCTGCGAGCGACAAGAAGGACGAGACGAGGAATATCAAGTGGCAGGACGACAGCACCCCAGGAGTGGATACGCTCCCCCACCGCACCCGCGCAACCCACAATCGGCAGTCCATAGACCAAGCAAAGCGAATGACACCTCCAAACCAGCCCACGTTCCAGTCTCCGTCGCTACGCACTATGTACCAATTCATCCCCCCATCAGGTGCGACGGCCACAAATACTCCAACAAATCGAGCGCACCAACAACCGCAGACCGGTCCCAGTAGTGACTACACCTCACAGCCCACCTTCCAGCAAACGTCCCACCACAACCGCCACAACCAGCATCGAAGATCATCCGTCCTCTACCCAGTCAACCCCAGCAGATAACCTCACGACTCCCAACCCGCCAACACCAATTTCCGCACCAGTCCGCCTTCACACCTTCTCATTTCCCGGTGTACCCGGCCCCTTCAACGTACCAGGCGACGACATAGCCAGCATGCTGCATACCGTTCTCGCGCGCCTCGAGATCTACAGGCTCGAATTGGATCTGGAGGCGCAGGTAGAAGATCAGTCGAGTGAGAGGCTGGAACTGCTGACGGAGACGAGCATGAGGGTGTCGGATATGCTTGTGGAGATTGAGAAGCGGGCGAGGAGGGCGGCAGGGAGGGAGGGGACGTGAGAGGTGGGACTATCTTCGCCGACTCGACATTCTTCGTCACCTCGACATTCTTCGTCACCTCGACATTCTTCGTTAAGTCGACTATCTTCGTGTGGTTCTGGAGCTACGGGCATGTTCATGGAGCTGAGAGATGAAGGGATATAATGTATGGGCATTACAAATTTTTACAAGCTTAACAGGATCGCGATACGTCAGAAAAGAATAAGATCGAGTCTGAAGCCTCTAGTAGCTAGGGTAATTCTCATGCTATTACTGTCCTCAGCGCCAGCGTACAACTTGAAGACGATCGCTGTTCGTTGTGGCCAAGTCTAGCCGAATCATTGCGATCCTAGTTGAATAGAGTTCGCATGAGTGGATTCTCATTCCAGACATTATGATATCGATACCTCAGGCAGAGCCGCTGTCTGTGTTGGAACAACTACAGCAGTGGTCCAACTCTTACAAATGCCTTCAGCCTACTTGCCGCAGGAATGCTCAAACCTCGCATCCACGTTGTTCTGGTAGCTTGCAACGATAAGGTCGACCACTGCAAAAGGTACCGAACATCACCGCTAGTAAGCAATCCGGCAGGCAGTAGAACACAACAGGATCAAAAATGCGCCAGCCAGCCAGAAGTACAATTCACTCTCTCACCACGGCACCCTTTCTGGCCATCAGCTCTGTCTCAGCCTGCATGTCCGATACCTTCCCCTGAGCATAAAGTATGATCTCACTCGCATTCGCCTGTCCGGCACACCACGACTTCAGTTGCAGCTCCAGCTTGTGAATCTCGAGCCTCGCGAGCAGAGTCTGCAGCATGCCCGTTATCTTGTCGCCGGGAATATCGAAGGCTTTCGCTTTGCCTGGGAGCGAAAGTGTGTAAAGTGGATGTGGTTGTGGTTGTGCTCCGTGTAAACCTCCTTTTTCAGCATTAAGATCGTCGGCATGTGAAGGGCCAGGGATGTTTTGAGCTTGTGTCTTGTTCAGGAGAGGCATGTCGTCATCGGAACAGGTTTCTTCTGTCTGCTGGGATGAGATTGATAGCGCCCTGGTGGATTGCTTCTGCTGTTGGGATGAAAGGTCAGGCGTTTCGGCGTCAACATGGGGAGTGTCATGTGTTTGTGTGGCTGTTGTCGGCTGCTCGTCGGCAGCGACTGGATTCGAGGCTTCTAGCTCGTTGTCCGAGTGGCTAGCAGAATGGTGCAGGGAGTCACCGTACGCTTCGTCGTGCATTGGCGGACGAAGAGAAATCTGGTCAGATCCTTCGCGGGGTGAATAATCCAGCTGTGGGCTTCCAGGTTTCGGAATGGCATTGTCTTCATCCTCGTCTTCACTCTCGGGGATACTGAAGATTGTCGCTCTAACCTCCTCCAAGTCAGTCATGCGCTGCTTTCGGTTCTTCTGGAGACTACTGGTCCTTCGAGCCTTCGAAGGAGAAGCAATATCTTTTGGGTCGGCTGAGCTTCTTTCCTGGCGCATTTGTTGTCTCCAGGTAGTCGAATAAGAACGTTGCATATCAGACTTCTCTTGCTCGTTCTTCGCTAATGCCAACGGCAAATGCTGTCGCAGCTGAGCTTGCCTAGTGTTATGAAGTGGCTCGTCCGAGAGCGAGGGTGATTGTGACTTCCCTGTTGTGTGGGAGATGGTCGAATCTCTGTCGCTCCCGTACTTGGTGCGGGACCTCGAACTCCGGTCAAATTTTGGCGTGAAATACAAGGACAGATGATCTTCTAGAGGGTTTGGAGGCTTCGATGTGAGACCAGCAACAGTATCAGCAGCATGTTCCGAATCCAGATCGCGTGTTGATTCAGGTTGTATATCCGGCGAGCCAGGAGTGGGCAAAGGGTGCTGGTCGAATAACTTATCGTTGGTATCATTGCCTGACAATGAAAATTAGCTATCGCAGCTTCAGCGGTGATGATCACTCTCACCATTCAGCCGCCGCCGGACTGATCTGACAGCCTGTTTTGGGCTATCGTCGTCTTCGCTATCCGATGTGTGCCGCTTTCGTCGTCTGTGGTCTTCGTAATAAGCATACTGCTGATGCAAATATCTCTGCAACTCGGTGGACCAACGGACCGCTGTCTTGGGGCCATCTCAACTTCGACGATGCGTGATCGAAGAAAGAGGTCCCATACGTATTCAGAAAGTCCCTGCTAAGTTGGTAAGGCAGATCCCGAAGGGTTCCAAGGTCAGTCTTTGCTTGGCCGGGAAAGGTTTTGATGTATTTGTGGACCATGGACCGAGTGGCATCGGTGAGCTTTGTCTCACGAGTCTTTGGCATGTCCAGCTCCAGAAGGACTTGGTAGATGGCTCGGCCCTTTTCCCATACCATTTTGCGAAAGCTCAGTTGCACCGTCAGATATGCGCTTGGTAACGAGCCAAGGACAGCAGTGATCGAGAGAAATGCATTTAGGTATGGAAGATATCTGCGACGGTGCAATCATTGTTACTAGCAAACCACAAACACATGCTGGATGCTGGCTAAGGATTGAGGACACCTATGTGCCTAAACAAAAACAAAGCAAAACATCATGCTTCGCAATTCGTGGCTTGCGAATGAAACTAGCGACTCAGGCCGCGTCGTTGCTTTTCGCGTCATATGACCTCGTGGTCAGTGTCAGGGTTTCTGGTTCATGGACAAATGATTGTTCGAGCCGGGCCGTGAGATTGATGAGGAGCTTTGAAAGCGAGGGCAAGGACAAAAGTATTGCAGAAGTCTCGATGGTCTGATCGTTCAGAGCCAGTACCATCATCAGTATTGTACTTCGATGAGTGTCTGTCCCTCGGCGCTGACTCGCACTGTCGAACATGTGTCGGAACGACAACCTTGTGCCATTCTCGTATGACGCGCTAGTGGTACTGAGTGGCCAAGAAAAAGGACATCAGGAATCCGTAAGCATTTATTATGCGTGCAGTCATATCCATGGACCACAGTGAAGCACTTTGCGTTCGCAAGAATAACATGCAGCTGGTTAAAATATCAATCGCGAGCAGATTAGATCCCTCCTCTCGCGTCGACAGGCAAGCACGCGTGTCGGGCTACAATATTTAGCGCGGCCAAGCCCTGCACAACCGTCATGAGCGGAGCACCGTAGCTACGAATGATATAGCAGTCGACTTGTCCCCTTTTCTGGGACAAGCGGCCACGTTTCTTTCTGAATTATCACAGCTATGCCTCGAGCACACGTACACAAGGGCTGCAGGTCTCCGACTATGGCGAGCCAATACGTCCCCATGCCAAACAAAGCATCTTGCCGCGCTCGCTTTAGATGACCATCCATTTGAGGAACACCCATGTTTCGAGGTGCTCGTGGAACTCGCCCCGTGACTGGCGCGGAACAGGGCTTGGCACGTGATAAGTATCCACTTTAACCACTCGCTGGCACAGTCACGGTGAACTTGATAATTACGTCCCACTCATTCCAATTCTGTTACTATGTGAGCAACAGTTGCGCAGCCAGTTTGCAGCTAGGAAATTTCGATGTCGTTCGCAGTCGCAACTCTGCTGCGCCAAGAGTTGCGCAACTCGGTTGCGCAGGTGTGCAGCACTGGGAACTCTATTCGGATCCGATACTGGTCTGACAAGATGCGCGCAGGAAAGGGGTGTGTTAGTAAGAGAAGCATAACGCCGCATAACATGTTGACCTGTCCGCTGTCCACACGTACATCACTGCCAGGTAGGCCACCATTTTTCAAAAGCACGGGTCCTACTCAACCAGATCTGAAGTACACCGACGACCTCTTTACTTACACTAGGGGTCGCTTTATCACGGACGAAGCGTACGAGATGTCACAACGCCGGGTCCGCTTCGATGTCAACGCGCTGACTCGTCGCGCCGCCGAAGTTGTCGGGGCGAGATCATGTGTACGCATCGAAAAGTATCCTGACGGCGAGTATAACAAGAGTATGCTTCTCACTATGGACGACGATTCTCAGGTCGTGGCTAAGGTCCCAAATCCAAATGCGGGCTTGCCTCATTTGACTACCGCAAGCGAAGTGGCGACTGTGGACTTTGTACGTATACTCTCGAAGGAGATCACGACGAGAAAGTATAGCAGCTGATATGCCGCAGGTACGAAACATTCTTGGAACTCCCATTCCTAGGGTCTTAGCTTGGCATTCGCGAGCCCAGCAGAATCCTGTCGGGGCCGAGTACATCATCATGGAGAAAGCTCCTGGAACTGAGCTAGAACGTGTCTGGCGTGATATGGGTGTCGAAGATCGATGGGCTTTGATACAGAGTCTTGCCCGTTTCGAGGAAACCTGGACCTCAGTTTCCTTCACTAAGTTCGGAAGTCTATACTACACTGAGGACCTTGATACAGGAGTAGGAAGCGATCTATCATACCGTGATGCGAACGAGGACGAGATCACTGATAGAAGATTTGCCATTGGCCCCTCGGTGGGACGTGACTTCGTTGGTAACGGAAGAGTCACTATCGCCTTTGACCGAGGACCATGTAAGATGTTCTGTTTGGGGCCACAGGTCTCATGACTAACTGGCATCAGGGAGTTTTTTAGAGCAATATCACACGGCAATCGGAGACCGAGAAATAGCATGTGTTCGCCAGCTTCCGCGCCTGCCCAGATCTCCGCTCACTTTTTGTGGCCTGGGAACATACCACCCCACTGGAGAGAGAAAACTCAAAGCTTTACATTGTTATCTCCAACTGGTCAGGTTCCTTCTCCCACTAGATCGAGCTATTTCATCGGCACATCTCTGGCATGCGGACCTACACCCCGGTAATATCTTTGTGGATCCATCTGAGCCTACCAAAGTGGTGAGTCTAATTGACTGGCAATCGACTCAACTATCTCCTCTCTACTTCCATGACCATCAACCCCCTCTTATCGGCTACAAAGGGTCACCTATCTACGGGCTTGAACGGCCTCAGCCACGGCAGGACACGGACAAGTTCGGGCCAGAGGCGGAGTAGCAGGCAGTGACATTATATCTACAGCAATCTCTCTGCCGCCTCTACAACATCCTGACTCACCACCAGAACTCTCGGCTTTATGCTGCGTTTGAGTTCCAGCGAACGGAGAGCTACCTGTTCTTGCTTTTGGCAGGGAACCTCCTTGTCGATGGCGAGGCAATCTACCTCTCACAAGCGGCTAAAATGGAGTCAGAATGGGGCACTCTTCGCTCAGCTAGAGGTTCCGCGTTCTCATTGTCTTTTTCGAATGACGAACGAGACCAAATGAATGCCGATGCCAAGTGTGAAATGCGCGGTATGAATCTAATGCGCGCCATTAAGGAGGGCATGGGTGGTTTGTTCCCGGTGCAAGGCATAGTGAAACCAGAGAACCACGTCCGCGCTCTAGATGCATTATCGCAAATGAAACGTCAAGTTATCCAAGAATTCGCCGGTACCGATGAAGAAGCAGAGATATTGGAGGAGGTGTGGCCTTTTGGAACTTGAGTGTTCCGTCGATTGTCGATTGTCGGTCGCCCATAGGCAAGGTGCCAAGCGAGGCGCTTCGCCGCTGATGGCCGTTAGGTCAACAGTTCATCGACGTTAAAAGAGATGATGGATGGGTGGGAGAAAGTGCTTGGACATGTTTGTGCTGGCTCTGCTACCGCCTTACTAAGTCCCATGGAACTCCCAGGAGACTAACTAGTCAGATCATCTCTTCTAATGAGCTGCCTGAACCACGGAGTATAGTGGTCGTGGCCCCAGCTCATGATACTCGCCATCTTGACAACGATCTTGCGCAGGGATTCAAGATCATTTGCATTGATCAGGAAGTTGTCCTCGTACAGAAAGTACATCTCATCTCTTGCCGTGTCCATGACAGCTATCCAAAGTTGAACACCATCTCCTCTCCAAACCCACAACGGCTGCGGAGCCAGCTTCGGCGACGATTCTTGGAATGAGACCGCAATTTGGCTGCTCTGTGAGTCTGCCCACAACCTCTCCTGTTTGCGAAAGCCGGCTGCACACCACGTCTTGAGCTGCCACTTGGCCGCGTCAACATCCAATTCGGTATTGATCACGAGATGGGAGAAGAGAGCACATCCTGAAAACATCGGGTGATCGCTTTGTGTCAAAGTGTGATCCTCCACATCAGCCAGTATGTCATGGATATCATCGCGGTTCGCAACCTTGACGCCAAATGTGTAGTCGATGCATTTCCTTCCTGCCTTCTTGTTCAGCGCACTTGGTGGGAACAGGTCCAGAGGCCAGACATGAATTGATTTTCTACACTGCGTCAGTGACCAGTTCTGCTAGCGAGGCATTAGATCCATACATGTTAATGATATCGATGGACTTTCCGAGCCGAGACATCACCCTTGCGATCCTCATGCACCACAAAATTACCCAGTCGCTCCATGCTTCGTCTGTGGCGTTATGGATTTTGCATTCATGCACTTCTTCGAGGACCTCATCTAGTCCAATGAGAGGGTCTCGTATGGGGATGGATCTATTCGTGTGGGTGGAGTAGCTAAGGAATCCCATAGCTCTTTCAGTAGGGGAAACTTGGCCACATCTGTGCTGTTCTTCCACAAGGATGATTGTTCAGCATTGAAGAAATGGAGATGCGGTCTGCTGTTTTCGATGGCCAGTTCCTGCTGCCTCCTGGTAAACCTTGCGCTGCGCGGAGTGAGCAGTGTGGGACTATGTGGTGGTGGATCGTGCGGTTGGTTGAGCGTAGGGTGGGCTTCAACTAAACCCATGCTGCCAGCGCCGGAGAGGGTAGCGGCTCCGTCCTGTCGAACTCTCCTCTGCCGGTCAGTGTCTTCATGCGCTGCAGAGCTTTTGCGTTTCGTTGTCTGTAAGACTGTGTGCGATGGACATTCGGGTTTGGATAGTGTATCCTCATACTGGATTTCAGCTGGATCGCGCGCAGGAACGCTGTTGAGCCAACCGTCGATTAGTTGTGACTTCAACGATGGCGATGTAGACATCTGATGCTATAACGGTCGAATAATAACGCTTCATGTATTATGTAGTATGATACAGTTTAGGCATGGCTGCTAGCGTAACCAATCGGCTACACGATGCGGTGAATTCGTTTCAGGTGCATATACCGGGCTGCAAGCATATGATCACGTGACAATGCTCTATGGGAGTGACGAAGGCATGCTGGGGGCCACCAATGCTCTTCGACACGAAAACAAGGCTTTAAGCTACCAAGAAAGTATCTCGTGTTAGTGTATCTAGACCAAGTCGTAACGCTGATCAATCCAATCGCTATGTCTTATTCGTTATCCTTCACGTCGAGAGCCGTGGACTTGAATTTCCTAGCAGAGACACCGCGGTTGAACAAGATGTCAATCTCACGATAAGACCTCCCTTTGAGCTCGGGGAGACCGAAGTAAGCTCCTATCCAGCAGACGAGGGCAGTACCTCCCCAGACGTAGCCACACTTGCCCGCGAGATTCCATCCAGTGGTGTTGAGCATCTTTGAGGCCAGGTAGATCATCGGAATCTCCGCAACATAGTACGCTGCACGACCGACTCCAGTGCTCAGAGCACGAAGACGGACGGAAGATGTCTCGGCGATGACAGTGTATGAGATCGGGCCCATTGCGCCAGCATAGACGAAGGAGATGAGTATACCGAGGATGGCCTGAGCGTAGTTGGTCCCGGAGTTCTGCTTAACAGAGGCACAAATGCCAAGGATGACGAGGAAAGTGATGTTGACGGCTGTGCCCCAGAGGTAGATAGTCCGACGACCGAACCATTTCGTGAGCCACCAGGAACCTGCATTGGCGACGAAACCGAGACATGAGTTGATAAGGTTGAGCTCAAAAGCACGATTGTGATTGATTCCAGCCTCTGGTTCAAGTTAGCAAGAAAGTATGAGTGCCAATGGTGGAGGGTGCCTCACGCTCGAAGAAGAAGGTTGCCTGGTTGGCAATCAAGTTACCCGCAAAATTCTGCGACGCGTACATCAAGCAGATGATGGTTGTCCGCCTTAAATCGACCCCCTTGAAGAGATCGAGGAGTGTCGGAGCACCCCCTTGTTGAGCCTCAATCTCGACTGTTCGTTCTATCACAGCAAGCGACTGATGAGCATGCTGCGGGTCTTTGGTACCAAGACGATTCAGGGAACGAAGAGCCTTCTCCTTGTGACCCTTGCGAACAAGCCACCAAGGAGATTCGGGGGCGAGGAAGATGAGGATCATGAGAGGCGTCTAGATGCGTTAGCACATTCGACTTCACAGTTCGAGTGCTAAGAGTCACAGGAAAGATCCACTGTAACGCAAGAGGAATTCGCCACGCCCATTGATCGTTACGCTTGTTGAATCCATAGGTGACAGCAGCGACAATGATGCCACCGATAGACCAAGACATTTGCAGGGTGGCTGTGGTGGCACCTCGAAGAACTATAGGAACAACTTCACTGGCGTAGGCTGGAGAATTTGCAATGAAGATGCCCCATGGCACACCTTCCAAGGCTTGTCCGGCCACAAGAAGCCCGAGGGAGTTGGCCTACATAGACATCGTCAGGCTGCTAGCTCTGTATTGGGGTCAAGGTGGTCAGAATACTCACGAAGAAGGATACAAAGATTGTAGCGTTCATGAGCATGAGGCCAACGAGGGTCGTCCATCGGTATCCAAGACGATTGGTTATTGGTCCAGCGAGAAAGACACCGACAAAAGCACCGCATTGTCCCGATTGGAAGAGGGCGCTTTGCCATTTGGTGGATATGGCGAACTTGCCCTCCGCTACGAGAACGCCATATTTTCGCTGGAAAGGAAGGAGTGCGACAAAATTTCCGTTCAAGAACATGTCGAACGACTCCATGACCTAACGAATGTCAGCTTCGGCTGCGACAGGTGGCTGCCGACTTGCGATCGTAAAACACATGATGAATGACCAGAAACAAGCCCATGGGTGTGCTTTGATCGATGCCCACATGCCCTCCGCGTGCTCACGATTTTCGCCAGCGTATGCATCGTTCATAACATCAGCGTTGGCCAGAACCACGGACTCGTGACGATCGACATGGTCGGCATGCTGCAACTTCTCGTGTGGCTCGACTGTGATCGGACTTTTCGTATCGCTTGCCATTTTGCTCAAAAGGAGGGTAATGGCAGAGGGTTGTTAGATGCAGCAGCGACAGATCTGTGGGACTGTCAGATATATAGACGCCGAGCAGAAAGAATCAAGTTCAGGGTGTCGCTGGACATGGCCCTAGATTGTTCTCTGCAGTAGGTGAGTGACAAGGTCGCGCTTTCCGAAGGCCCAATGAGTGGAAGGTGAGCCATGTGTCTCCACCCTGAGTGGCACGAGTACCATGGTAAGAGGTTGATGGCCGAATGAGAGTGTTTTGGACCTCCTCCACATTGACTCGTTCACAAGGACCATATACGGTTGTCACCTTGTCACTTTCGCTGCCATGCGCGCACAGAAGTAAAAGTCAAGTAAAGCCCTGTCAGGACAGGCGACGGTTACATCGTGCAACAAGCCGACGTGTCACCAAGCTTCCTTATTCGAGTGCTTACTCCGGGGTTGGCTATCTGATTCTGAGCCTTAGACAAAGCTTGGACACTGCTGCAGACGCGAAGACGTTGTGATTTGCGAAGAGGGTCACATGTTCCCCGGACTGGGGTAAGTTCTCTGACTGGGGACAGGCAGATCCACTGCGCAAGACCGGCCAGCCACAGTAGCGATTCTCGCAATCATGGCGAGGGGATAGAAGCAGCTAGCATGGGCCGTACAGAGCTCATGTATCGGATAGGGATGGTCAGGTTGTGTAACTTGAGGTTGAACTAGGTATTTTTGCGGGGCGATGTCACCTTTAAGCGAGTGCAGCTAGCTCGGCGGTAATATCAGTATTCTCAACCGTAGACAAAAGGACGTGTCCGTCCCTGTATATACGGTGGGTTATTTGAGCTAATTTAGCTACTTCTCCCGTTGTGGACGCGTTGACCGAGGCATGCAATCACACCTCGGCCCACTTGCCCTTTGTCGAAGTAGCGCGACAGTGCCGACTTCAAGTTGCGGTTGTCGCTGAATAACGTAGCTCCTTCCTGGCAATCAGATCAGCTCCATATACGTTCCGCAATCGCGAGTCGTACTTTGTGAGCCCTCCTGTACGCCACGCAGCCTGTCGAGTTTCGTATATCAAGCACTCAGCAAGACCTCTACTGTGTTGCCGCCAGTCCTGGCCCATGCAGAAAAGCAATATCATTGACCACTTCCTCATCCACTTGTATATTGCTCCAGAGAGACGTCTATGCAAATCAACTCGGATATCACCCTGGCACAGGCGACGTCTCTCGCCTGGCTCGTCTGCGCTACTACTCGACCAGGGGTTGCGAGCCCTGCGGAAGTCTTACCTTAAATACCAACACCTGATTGAGCAGATCATACCCAGACTCGTCTGAGTACTGGAACTCGCCTCCTTTCATATAACCGTCTTGGGTGATAAAGTCGTTGTCACTCAAGGAGAACAAGAAGTACTCGTCACTGCTACCCTGCTTGCCACCCCAGTTGCCCCACTGTTGTCCGTCGACCACCGGCTGAACAGGCGCGAGCACCAAGCTCTCCCACTTCTCGTTCAGCAGCCCGACATCCTGCTCGCCGCCGTTGTGTAGACCGAATTTGGTCAGCTCGGAGTTGACGTTGAAGTCGAGAAAAGTGCAGTACGTAGCCTGCACGATACCCTCCGCCAGCGAACCTCCCGGCGCAACTGTGTCCATCTCGTTCACGTCCGTCGCACCACTAATATCAAACACATCCGCCCGTCGGTACCTGCTCTCCGTCTCGTCCTGTCCTCGTCCCGCACCGTCTCTAGCCAACACCAAGAACTGCGTATCAGAGATATACTTAATCTCGCTCTGCGCAGCAACAGCCAACTCATCATCCTCATCCGTATACACCGGCAACTCAACAACATACTGCGCAACCACAGGCGGCACCCCACCCTCCGCAGCATCCAAATCCATCCTCACCAATCTCGACCACCGTCGGAACTCATCCCCCTCAGCACCCCCATCCTGACTAAGAGCTGACTGCGTCAACGCATAAAGGTACTTCCCGTCGGGGCTCCGCGTCAACGCCTCCAAGCCCTGGTTATTCGCGCGACCGAAATCTGGGTCCTCTGGCACGGTCTCCCTGTCCGGGTCATACCGCGGTGGACTCGCGGCGCTGAAACTCACGCTGTCGTTTCGGATTGGGACGAAAGCCTCTGGTGGTGGGATCGCGGTGATGAGGCGGCCTTCGGCGGTGAAGTGGTAGATATAATCACCGTACTCGTCGCTGATGTACATTGTGCCGTCGGGCATGAGCACGATACCCTCGGAGTCGAGACTGGGTCGGGAGCCGCCGGGTCCGTCGCCGCCGAAACCGTCGCCTGAGTATGTTGCGCTGGGGAGGGTTGTGCCGTCGGTGGTGGTCAGGTAGGGTGGGAGGATGTTGGGGTCGAGACCAGTGAAGGGTACATCTGCGTCGGTGGAGAAGCGGATGGAGTCGAGGTAGTGCAGCTGCAGATTTGGCGAAGGTCCGGTACTGGCTGGATCGAACTCGATCTGGAACTTGTGGACTCTAGGCTGGAAGTTTAGCGTGCCCTCTGTGTTCCAGCCTCGATCTGGTAGCGCGTAGAGCAGTCCGGTGTATGTTCCGTTATCGTGGAGGGTCCATGTCTTGGCGTCGAGGGCGGCACTGCTGCCGATGCCTCCTGCGGTGTCACCGAACTTGTCGCGGGAGTTGGAGGGGGTGAAGCCGTAGCCGGCGAGAGAGAGGTACTCGTATGTCTTTCCGTTACATGTTGTCGTGTTGACGGGAGCTTGGCGTCGTTGAGGGAGTGCCAAGGCTGTGCTTGCGAGCAACGCGGAAGTTATGATAGAGTACATGATGGTGAGGTTGCAGTAAAGATACTGTTCTGGAACATGGGAGCGAAGTGTCGGATATCCATGGCTCTAGCAATTATATATGAGCTTGCGCCGACATTGCCGTCATGGAAGCATCCTGCTATCATCTTGGAGCTATGGTGGGTCATCTGCAACCGTGCTGTGGTGCGGACTATGATCGGTAGCATTGGTGCACCAAGCAGGAGGACGGAAAGTCTTGTTTGATTGCCTCTAGATGCACGTGGCCAGAAGAGTCGTCTGATTGGTCGGGAAAGCTCTTGGCACTGACGATCAGCTCATTTTTCGGTGCAGAAGAAAACAACAGGTGGTCCGATCTGGTGTGAGAGCTTCTCCTCACGCGACGAAAAGATCGAGGAGCTCTTTACGCACATGTCATAGTGGACCGCTATATCTGTGGTTGCACAGATCCGGACTTCACCCTCGGATTCGGCGATGCCTTGTTCAGTAAAGCTCAGGATATTCAAGCAGGGCTGAGAGTACAAGAATCCTACTCTAGGACGGTGTCAGCAGTTCTCAGAGGAAGGGGAGTTTGTGCGGGAGATCATTGTAATAGCTCTCGGACGCAGCTCGAGGGGACGCGATTCGTCGGAGCGAGGTTATGCCAGCGCCACTCCTTCGATGTCTTGTCTGCCGAAGTACAGCCTGGGTGGAGAGGAGAATGACATTGCATTAACAAGCCTGCTACAGAGGAAGTCCATCTGCGCTTGATGAGTTGTGTCATATGTGCCTGGAGCTCATCAGGCTCGCCGACGTGCGCGCACAGATGTCCACCCAAGCGCCCTCCCACGGTCTCATCAGTCCCTTCTTGGTCCCGCACCGAAAGGACAGCATATGCGCGAGATAAGACCGACATGCGACTCTACTCTGCGTAGACGCCAAGCTTCTTCTCTTTCGCCTCTTTCCACCAGGGATCCGCATTCTTAGGAATGCCTGGTCCCTCAATCCCCTTCCGGACTTCCCGCTTCCTTCTCGGGTCCACGTCAAACCTCCGGTTGCGGTCCTCTAGCGCCTCGTCAATGTTCAGCTGCTGAAACTCAGTCAGACTTCCCATCAACTTCGGCGCGCCCATCGGAATGTCCTCGTGGATGTCGACCTGCCACGTGTGCCAAGTTTTCCCGTACAGCCCGACTACCTCGCTCATGGCCTGGGTCTCGAGCTTCTCCCACGCATCCGCATGTCCTCGATGCGTTTCTGGTGTTGGTAGGACAAGCATTCCTGACTGGACCTCGAATTCATGGCTGTGCCATAGTTTCTGTTCGTCCTCTGGTAGTTGTAGGTACTTCTCCTTTGGGATCATGTACTCAATGCCGATTAGTCGGGCGCCTGGCGTACAAGAGTCGTAGATGAGACATTGTCGTAGATCCTTGCGGACATGCGAGCAGAAGTGATGGGCTTCGACGGATCGTACTTTGCCTTCTCTGGCTTCATCGGCGTAGATGTGTAAGGCGTTGAGATACTCGCAGACATTGTGGAGTGGTTTGAGCTCGGGATCAATGGTGGCACGCACGTGAGTCTGAATGCCGATGTAGAGGAGCCATGATTTCAGCCACGCGGTAGGGCTGAATTTGAGGAGGCCGGCAGCGGCGTTGGTGATTGATGCGGACACCAAGGACATAACTGCGTTGCTATTGGGATCTAGCTCAAGAACTTTGACTGTTTACAAGTATTATATTATTCTATGGTGATTTATTGACAGCGACAAAACATGTACCATATTGAAGATGAGCCGACGTCATACCCTGAAAGCGCGGAAAACTCCTCCGAACGGAAGCCAAGAGCAACCAACCACTCTCCGACTCCTTCATTAAAACTTCTCGAGCTCTTTCTGTGTCCAATCCCACAATTTCCCTGCCAGCTTCATGTCACGCGAGTGCGCTGTATCGAAATTGCCTTCCTTCGCGACAGGCACGTAGTGTGCACCATCCTTCAGATTGCCTCTTGCAGTCGTGCCTGCCCATGTCTGAGTGTGTGCCCCTTGCTCAACTGGCGTCCACCCTGAACCGAGCGGTATAGCGATATAGAGCGGTAGAGCTGTCATGAAATCCACATTTGCGAATAGGTCTGTTTTGATGTACCCGGGGTGAACGGAGACAGACTTGATGCTTGGGTACCGCTTCGCTAATTCCCTCGCATAGAGCAGATTCGCTAGTTTGCTCTGACCATATCGGGTCCACTTGCCGCCTCCAGTAAGGAAGCTGCCGAGATCTGCCTGAGGAGTTTTCAGTGTGTCGAATGCGATTCCTTCTCTCGGCGCTTGCTTGTAGCCTATTGAGCTCATGTTGATAATGCGAACATCTGAACCTGGCTGTGCTGCCGTTCGTTCCATCAAAGGAAGGAGCATCTTGATGAGCATGGCGTGGCCCATATGGTTCGTCCCAAATTGAATTTCGTAGCCATCCTTAGTCTGACCGGGTGGAAGAGCCATAATACCAGCATTTGCGTAGAAGACATCAAGGCGGTCAGCCTTTGCCAAGAATTGCTCAGCTGCCGCTTTGACAGAGCTGAGGTCTGTTAGGTCACACTGAATGAAGCTGACCGGTACATCTGGATGGTTGGAATGGAGCTTGACTATGAGCTCGTCTGCTTTCTTGCTATTTCTCCCACTGAAGAAGATATGAGCTGGTTTCCCAGTAGCCAGGAGAGATATTGACGCCGCGCCCAGTCCAGCGGTACCTGAGAACTTGTTAGCTGAGGTCTGCGTTGCTTATGGCGAATTACATACCGCCTGTGACGAGGAAAACGCGGCCAGTTAGGCTCGGGATGTTGTTGGGATCAAAGTTTGACGACATGTTTTTGTTTTTAGAGCAGAAGTCGATCTGTGCAGCTTGAGGTGCTCGGAATATCTTGTGAGCTGTGTAGGTCTGGTAGGGAAGCCTTCATGTCATGTCACCCGAGCTGTGTGCAAAGATATATACTGCATGAGCAGCAACGCGCCAAAAGCACCATCATGATGTCGCCAAAGTGTTTGCCAATAACGTTGTGCCGCTTCGCACAGCCACGAGACTGTTGCGGCCGCAACATGTGAAGTACGACGCGAAATACGCTGGCGGCTTTGTGCTCGTTGTCTCGAGACACGGTCGGCATCACCCTACCCCGGATAATGTAACGCTAGTTACGGCCGTTGTGGGGCTCCAAGGGAACGAATATCCCTTCCGCACATAATTCTGGATATGCACGTTAAGGCGCTACTCCCTCCCCTCAACATCTTACTATGGCAGCACTACGTATTATTGTTTTTATATAAGACGCCCTTCCCAGGTGTGATTCCTTTATTAATGAAGAATATAAGGTTGCGCTAGCGACTTATATAGACTAACCTTAGTGTAATAAAACGTACTTAGACGCTCGTAGGCTACGATTCTACCTCTTCCTCCCTTTACTCGTGCTACTTGATAACGAGTAGGCCGTTCGCTACGTAATAAGCGCCCTAGTAACCTTTATCAGTGTATAGACTAATTATATAATCGTTACACTAATCGTAGGTCTTACGACTTAGATTCTAATTAACGGAGTTTACGATCTCGACTAGAGGCCTATACTAAGGTATAGCTTAGCATATATATAGTCTCTAGCGATAATACCTTCGCGTCTTACTCTATAACGGTATATATTCCTTCTCTTTAATATAATAAAGCCCTATAATAAGTTCTTAGATAAACTTAGTATACTCGCGGTAACCGGTATCTATATAGGTAGAGTTACTTTACTAGATAATAAAGGCGTTCGTTATATATAGATCTATTAGATATATTAGCTATACCTTCGTTTATTTAAGTTAACTAGGTTACTAGATTAAGCCCTTAACCTTAGGTAGTTATTATAATTAATAGCGTTTATCTAGGTATTATAGGTGACCGAGATAGCTAGCTATATAATCTACGCTAGTATAAATCCTTCTAGAGTAAGTCTAGTTATTAGGTATCGCTTATAACGTCGCTAAGTTAACTATATAGTATTAAGGCTATAGAGAGTTAATATTAATATAACTAGCGCGTCGCGTATACTATCCTTTTACGTTATATAATAAATATAATCGTTTAAGACTATACTAGTAAGCTAGTTATCTCATAGTAAGTCGCTAAACCTAGTCTTAATTACTTATAATTCTATAAAGAAACTAGTATAGTTTTATTTAACTATTTCGTAAACCGTAACGTAAATTATTATTAATACTTTTATAAGACTAATACTATTAAATAGGTTATTTAAGAAGATAACTCTTAGCTTAATACTAAATATAACTATAAGAGTATTAAGTAGTAGAAAGACTACTACCTTCGTTATAGATAGAAAGATAGAGTTAGCTATATCTTCTCTCTCTATAAGCTTCTTTTTATAGGTTATTTATACTAGTATATTAAGTTTAATTTCCTCTTTATCGCCTTTAATACCGTTTTAGCTAAAGAATATAGCGAAGTTATATATAATACCTCTATCGCTAGCTAAGGTATAGATAACAAAGCTATCACCCGCGGGCTTATAATTAAGCTTATACTTATAAATTTATTAATTATAGAACTTAATAGTAGACTCGTTAATCGTAAGGTATATTCTAGAAATTAGATACGCTTAGAGGTTAAATCTAATAGTATTAGTAGCTACTTATATCTTCTAATACTACTAGGTCTAAGGCTTTACCTTTATAGTATTAGTCCTATAGTCGCTATTTACTATAAGAAAGCGCTTAATATACTTAAATCGTATTACGCTAAGATACCGTATAGTATACCTCTTCTAGCTCTAAAACGTCGCTATATTAGTCTTTAGAGGTACTATTTTAATTATTTTGAGCCGATAAGTAAGCTAATAACGGATTTTAAGCTCTATAATATTTTTCTACTTTATCTTAGCGGGTCTATTATGGTTAGTAGTAATGTTCGTATATAGAATAAGGAGGTTAATTATACTCTAAAAGAACAATATAAATAGTTTAACTAGCGATAGCTTTTAATACGCTAAGTTACGTATTCTCTATTCTTATTTATAAATAGCTATCTTAGGAACGAATTTAGGTATAGGTATATTAATCTATACCTCTACTTATACTTTAGTAACCTTATTAACTTATTACTTAACTTTACGTTATTATAAGTCGCTTAATCCGGAACTCTTAGCTGTAATCTTATTATACTTTTACTATACTACGGGTTCTACCATAATATATATAAAATTAGTATTTATAGATAGAGAATCTTTATACGATAAAGAATATAAAATAAAATATCGATAATTGTTATTGTGTATATAGCTAGTTAAAATTATAAATGGTCGTGATGAGAGGTTATGATCACTAGCGTCGGATAACGTGCATGTCCAGAATTATGTGCGGAAGGGATGGAAAATGTATGTTGTCCACCCCCGCTCGTTGCTGCCTGTCACACCTGCTAATTCTCTCGGCGTTGTTATCTAAGCAGTGATCAAGACAGGATACTGTCTTACTCATCTAATAGTATGTTACTTGCACCAGGTGTGGAAAGCATTCATCGGTCACACAGGCCCTAAAGGGTTAGGCATCATGGGCGGCGACGAATGCCCGGAAGGATAGATGATGCTGCTCGTGGTGCCTAACCCTTTAGGGCCTGTGTGACCGATGAACATTTTCTAGGCCTGGTGCATGTAGTCGAAGAAGTAGCGAACGGCGATCGTTTCTGCCGCCGTGCGATGACTGCCTCTCCTGACCGGTCGCAAAATACGTCATTATCGCCTCAGGCATTCATACCCTGGAGGCACTGAGCGACATGTGCTATTGCATGCATGTGGCCACCGAGCAAATGTTATGACTCTTGTTCTTAACAGCGGATTTATGCCTGACAGGTGAGTGCAATTGGTGAAAGTGGTTTCTGGTGTATCCCATTGGATCCAGAACAGCCCGCATCGCAGCTCTGTTTGCTTCATTGGTGCCGTCCACGGGAACAGATCCAATCATCGTTGAGGACCTCGAGGGATTTTGATACCATAAGCTTCTTGCCTACCTATTTACCAGGTTCAAGAGTGCTCTGATCACTACTCCTACTACTGACATACACCACTCGCTAGCATCCTCGAGAGTCTCAGACCGTTTACCTCCGGCGTGCGACAGCAGCGCTGAACTCCTCCACCACATTCTTTCTTGCACGATGTTCAAGAAGAAGCCGCAGATTAAGAACTTGTCTCCACTCAAGTCTTCAGAGCGCAGGAGGTTGGCGGACCAAATCAGGAAAGACTACTCGCTTCCCGAACCTCAGACTGAACAGCCGCAAGAACAAGATGGGCAGTCGGCACAACCACAGACCTTGACCGGCATACGCAATGCCCTACTACCCGACCCAACTTCCTCAGCTAAATTCACAACTACGCACGGCCCGAACTCGACCCTAATTTCTGGCACGTTGTATGTGGGTACGCACCCAGGTCAAGAAGAGCGCGTGTTGTGGTTCCAGATTGGCAAGGATGATAGACTTATACCGACAGTGTACACCCTGTGGCAAAATCCTGGTCTGCTACCTCTACTCCATATTGGTGAGACAATAGTAGGAAAGCTGAAGGGCGGTGCAGATCTCTTTGCGCCCGGTCTTATCAAGCCGCATTGGGGTTTTGACGAGAGAGCAAGGAAAGACTCGATAGTGGCCGTGGCAGGACACAAGTCTGATACTGTACCTCGATGGGTTGGCATCAGCAAAGTTGACATATCAGGTCTCCCTGACGACGCCACTGGTACTGCTGCCGAAGGACTGCATTGGGAAGGCGATGAGCTCTGGTCCTGGAGTCCACTTAATAAAGGTGGATCACCAGGTCCAGATGCTATCGAGGGATGGCAAGGTTTGACTGCTATGGCAGAAGAGACCGATGACGAGGACGATGAGCCAGAAGGTGAGCACGTCGAAGGCGGCGTACCATTGGAGAGCAGTACCGCCGACCTCAAAATCACCGATGGAGACTCGCCCTCAGAGGAAGACTATGTACCTAGCACGAAAGAAATTGACGACGCATTCATGGAGGCTTTCTTATACGCCATACACAATGCGAAGAAGAACGTTCCAGCCGAGCCGCACGGATTTGACTTCCCTCTCCAGCCTTCCTTCCTCATCGCAAACATGGTACAGCCACACCTAAGACGCCAATCCCCGCACTACAACATCAAAAAGACATCTTGGAAGAATACGAAGAAGTTCATCAAACATCTCGACAAGCAAGTCTTGGTAAAGTCAAAAGACCGTAATGGAGGTGAAACCGTCATACTAGACATCGACTTCAACGACGAGAAGATCAAGTCATTCCAGCCTTACCGGCTACCGAAGCCAAAAGCAGCTGAACCCGCCGAGGATGCCAGCGGTATTAGCAAGCCCAGTTCAGACCCCGGCACCGACCAATCACTAGGTCAAAAGCTCTCCTTACAAGTCGTCTACCGAGCATCCTCGAAACTCGTTCCAGAACTCCTCCCAAGTAAGACAGCATTCTACACCTCACAACAAATCACATCAGCGCTGAAGCAGTACATCGAGGACAACCCGGATCTGGTCAACGAAGCAAAGAAGCGATATATCAAGCTCAATCCATTCATCGCAAACCACATCCTCGGCTCCAATCCTTCATCAGACGACAGCAAAGCCCTCGCAGCCGGCGAAATCGATCGTGGCGCTTTGAATCGTCGCATTCTAGAAGACGACCACCTCTGCATACCCTATCACATCCTCCTCCGCAATGAGCAATCGCTTGAATCCGATCCCAGTCTCAAGCCGAAGTCCGGTCCACCGCCTAAAATCACACTGACAATCGAGAAAAGAGGCGGCAACAAAGTCGTAACCGCAGTAGCGGGTCTGGAAAGCTTCTTCATAAATCCACAGCTGATACGGCCGGAGTTACAGAAGAAGTGTGCGGGCAGTGCAAGTGTAGGACAGCATATTGGTGGAAAGCCGGGTATGCTGGAGGTGCAGGTGCAGGGTGACCAGCGGAGTGTAATTGAGAAGGAAATACTCGCTAAGAGGGGCGTGAGGAGTGAGTGGATTGAAATCGTGGATAAGTCGAAGAAGAAGAAGAAATAGATCTTTCAGACGGGTAGTGCCGTAAATGCCAGCTGAAATCTTGTTCAAGATTAGGGAAGTTTGTAGCATTGAGTGAGCAAGCAATTGCCCAAATACCAAATGCTAAACGCATCGCAGAGGTGGAGAGAACAAAGAAATCCTTCGCACCAACAGTGTCCCAGCCATATGATCCCATGCACAACAAGCCTGTACCTGCTCGTCAAGCCAAAGTACTATATGCCAAACCCAGATTCAAAGTCCAATTCTTTGAGAATTTCAGTGTCTCAAATCAGTGGACCCCAGCCGCAATGCAGTATATGATCGTCTCACACGTTGTCTTCGATTAGATCTCAATCACCCCACCTTCTCCCTCCCATCACACCCGCCCCCAACCTTCCCACTCAGCCAAATCCCGCCTTGCAGCAGTATCATCAAACAACACCCGCCGATCATCACCCTCACTCTGGCTTCCTTTCTCGTTCTCCGTCCCCTTTTCCTCCTCCTTTAGCTCCTGGTCCTGCTCCCTCTGGCTATGTATCCTCGCCAACCTCACCGCAGCACGTAAAACAGCAGCCCGAGTAAACGTGGCTCGACCCTGGCTAGCAGGTATCGCTGCTGTTTTCCAGTTTTTGGAGGCGGTGGCTTCGTAGTGGTTTTGGAGGATGTCTTCTTCTGCTTGCTGTGTTTGGCGTGTCTGGTGTGGTTGGTGTGCTGTTTCATCTTCGGAAGGAGCAGTGTATTTACCGGGTGTATTGGGTAGGGAATGAGGAAGTAAGCGGCCAGCTGACAGGCCGAATGGGAGGTCTGGACTCAGCAGTGGTGGTAGCTCTTTTCGGTGGTATGCTGTGCTGGTAGCGGGCGATACTGGTTGAAGTTTGAGGTTGAGGAGGGATGTGGTTGGGCTACCAACGAGGTAGCCGGGGCAATATGGAATTTGTTTGATTGTTGGTGCGCCGGTTGTGGAGGAGGGGTTGTCGTCGACCCATCGGTAGCTTATTGTTGCTTCTGCTTTGGGAAGACCATGATCAGCAGGTATCGGGGAAAGGACTTGGGTCTCGGGTTTGGCTTGGGGTTGTGGGTCTTCTGTCGACTCGTCTGCGCTGGGTGGAGGTGATGGTAGTGAGCTCTCGTCGCTGAATAGTCAGGCTTCGAGCCTTCGGTGGCTGCATCTTGGTATATTGTATCACCGTAGGCTGGAATGTGGTCGACGAACCGGTAGTTCTTACTGAGGCTGTCTTTGCTCGACTCGGCTGACGTTGGGACGGCAGGCGCATTCGATGCCTGGATTTGGAGCTGGTACTGGTTGGGTGCGGCGGAGAGGCTGACCTCATTGAAGATGTCTTCGGTCGATTCCACAGGGGTTGGGAGATCTGATACTGGTTGCTGACAGGTGTCATCTGCGGGGAATAGACCCTCGACGAAGTCTTCGAAGACATGATCAGGCTGAGGCGTAGTCACGGTCGCCCTTGCCTCTGTGTTTTCTTCGCGGCCGTCCGTAGTACGCTCCTGCTCGTCAACCTGGAGCTCTGGGATCTGCTCGTATGCAAGTGTGAGATCCTCGAAGGTCTCTCTGCGCCAACTCCGTTGCTTCCTTCTCGCTTCTGACTTGTGGCCGCTTCTGTCTTTACTAATTCGACCACTTTTCGTGTTCTCGTGCCCTGAGAAGCCGTAGAGGTGCGCAACGTCGATTGAGTCTTCCCATAGCCGGAGGACACCTTCACTGCTGTTCGGAGTGTCCATTTGCGTCTCTTCGATGGTCGGTGAAGGTCTTTCGGTCTCGAGATCTGCTTCGTGGTCGATGTATTCCTGATCCGTTTGAGATCGCTCGTCTTCGTCACTTGTTGTGTGCAATTGAGGTTCATATTGATTAGTCGTTTGACGCTTCCACTCAGGATTCACTGGAGTGAGAGACGGCATTTTTAGCACTCATCACAGATCTCTCATAAACTTTCTCCAGTAGATCGATGTATTGACGGTATTCTCTTCTGACCAGAGTCACTGGTAAGAAACATTAATGGGGAGAAATGAGCATTTCGAGAAAATACAGTGCGTAGCTACTGCACCGTTTCGACACATCCACTCAGCTACTTGAGCATTGGACCCTGTGTAGGCGTTGCAGGAAACATCCTCATAAATCTTTACGGCATCCTCACATTCGTCTCATCGTTGATTCCGCAGGCAAAGGTTCCTTCAGTCAGTCTCTCGTGCCCATGCACCGGCGGCCGCTGCACACTTTGCAAGTAAAGCTGGATTGAGATCGCCCTGTATGGTCTTCGGGCTCTTCATCGTCTTCTCCGCCAACACAATTTGACTCTCGAAGCTGAAGCTCAGCAGCACTATATGTTTGCTTCTCCGAGCTAGCATCATTTCTGCCAACAAGCGTCCAGGCCTTAATGTCCGCGCAGAACGCTGGCACAGTTCATCTACCCTGTATCCTCCATCTCGGTTGCGCTATTAGGAGGGTATTTCGAGCAATCTGACTAGTGGACTCTTCTTCATACACCACCTCCGCCTTTGTTGCAAACCTTCGACCACCTCAGCGACAAGCCACTGGCTCCACGTGATACTCGGCATTTCAACAGTGGGTAGCATCAGAATGGGCGGGTGGCCGAGCGTGTGGCTCGGCTGGTTCACCTTGCCCTTCATGCGCATGCGAGCCAAGCCTGGGGTGCGTCGCGGTACCTTCACATTCCGGACTTGCTCACAGAGTCGTTCGCAGCTCGGAGAAAGGCCCACTGCGTTGATTTCCATTCGGTGACTACCACGTGCATCTGCCATCCGGTCAGATTCCCCTCGCGGTAGCACATCCTCAAGTCGTAACTCTCGGCATTGTCTCAAATTGGTATTCTGCGAGTCTTCATCAAACTCATGCCGAAGGAGGTGCATCTTTGAATGTCGTTCCCTGCCTCTCATCCCACGGATCTGGCACACCAGGGTTTTCCTGCTTCCATACCGCAATCTTTGCTTCCAGATCCTCCAAGCTTTCCTGAAATGCGTCTTTCACTGGTTCTTTCCTCACATCCCAGATATCCTCACTGCTTGGACCAGTCTTCCATCGCACGGCTTTCGTCCTGTAGTGATCTTGTATAGCCTTTGCTCTGTCTTTCTCATCCCACTGCCTCGTCCGCATGCACATCCAAAAGTCGGCCCAATGATTCTTGCAAGATCTGAACTCTCCGTACCGATAGATATTCACGAATTGACCACCGAAGCTTTGACAGAACATAGCATAGTCTAGCGCCGACCGACAGGACATCTCTGCAGGATACAGAGCTTCCGGTGAGATGTCTGCCGGGATAGGAGTCAGTTCCGTCTTTCCATCCTTTCTAGCCGCTGCTCTTTGGTCTTGCGATTTGGTCTGCTCGATCTCGATCTCCTTCAATAGCTCTGCGAAGTCAAGGTTGGCCTGTTCCTCGCGCGAGAGCTCTTGCTTGATAGGGGTTGGCAACTGCGGTGATGGTTGTGCTTGTGCTGCTGCAAGCTCGTTCTCTTCCAACCGAGTAGGTATGCTACCTCTGACCCTGTCATTTGAGGAGCCAAAGGGCCACCACATCTTGCTTGATGATGGACTCAAAAGTTGTCTCAATCCTCAAAAACACGATGGGTCAATGCCGCCGGATCGGCATCTGCAATCACATGGCAAAAGGTGCTAAGTTAATAATTTTTTGGAGAAGTCGCGTTACTTTTAGGTTACGTCACGCGTCTGGAAACTTGGTTTGGGTGCGCACCTGAGGGGGGTGCCAGCATCAATAGAGCTGCTTTGGACCAAGAAATAGGTGTTGAGCTTCGCAGAACGGTCAAATCTCTACTGCAAGGAAGGAGCAGTTTGAAGGGAATGCGACCCATGATGCGAGATCGGTAATACGAGATGATCTCGTTGAGGAGTGTGCTGCGACAGCACCCACGGCGTATGCTCGTGCCGCAGAAGCAGTACCTCCATACCAGACCCGACCATCGTCCGAGACTCTCAGCACCATCGTTTGCAAGCGCAATCCGGCGCCGAAGCTCTTCTGACTCCGGAGAAGATGAAACTGGACATATCAATACAGCTCCCAACGAGGGTATAATCTTTCTCGACCATATCTTCCCACTGAAGCTGCAGTGGCTGACACGCCTCCCTTTCATCGATGGATCGAGCCTAGTATCGGCGTACAAACGACTCAACAGTCCGAATGTAGCCCTAGCAGACCCGACTGGCATAGTCTCTCGAGCACTTCCCAGCAACCTACCCATCAAGATCACATCCATCATACCACGAGTACGAGAAGGCGGCGCCTTCATCAAATTTCAGCATGACGGCAGTATCGCTGCTGAAGAGCTCGAGGGCACAGTGAAGGCCTACTTGAAAGAGAAGCCTATCAAGCCGTGGTTTAATCCTCTGCGGCAGGTTCGAGCATTCTTGGTCCGAGGCAAACCATGGATAGAGGATCTCTACAGATTGCCCAGCTCGAGGGTCAAGGTTGAATTTCTACCAACCTCTCCAGAAGCCTCGGCCGCAGAGTTGACACAAGAGACACTGTACTCGCTTTTTCGACGATATGGCACCATACTAGAAATGGTATCGCAACCATCTGACTCTAAAATCGCACCCCGATTTGCATACATCGATTACTCGCGCATGCGTTACTCGACTATGGCAAAGAATTGCATGCACGGTTTCGTGCTGGTCGAAGAAGCCGGTGGTGGCAAGTCTGGGACGCTCCTTAAAATCAGCTACGAGCCCAAGGTCAAAGGCAAGTGGTTCAGAGATTGGCTTACGAGTCATCCGAGAATAGTAATCCCGGTTATGGCTGCCTTGATCGCTGGACTGTCTGTATCTATCTTTGATCCGATCAGAACATGGAGCATAAAGATCCACATATTACACGGTCTGCACCTCGAGAACAACAAGTACTACCAGTGGATAAGAAAACAGCTTAGTCGTGGCTATGATTATATTCGCTTCAACCATAAGAAGGCTGAAGATGATGGCCTCAACGCGATATGGGAGGATAGACATTCTCAGATGGAACAGCTGAAGACCTGGATGTCCGAGAGTCTCGATACTTTTATTGTCGTGCAAGGTCCGCGAGGCGCTGGCAAGAAACAATTGGTCGAGCAAGCATTGAAGAGCGAGCCACACAAGCTCGTCATTGACTGCAAGAAGATACAAGAAGCTCGAGGTGACAGCAAGACGATTAACGCTGCTGCAGCTGAAGTCGGCTACCGGCCTGTGTTCTCCTGGATGAACTCGTTCAGCAGTATGATCGATCTTGCGGCCATGGGTACTATCGGCACAAAGACCGGATTTTCCGAGACAGTCGAGAATCAATTGGTCAAGATCTGGACGAACACGAGCTCGGCGTTACGGTCTATCGCATTGTCCTGCCGAAAGAAGGACGATCGTGATGCTGATCTGCAGGACGACGAGTGGCTCGAAGCACATCCTGAACACAGACCAATCGTTATCGTCGACAACTTCCTTCACAAGAGCACAGAGACCGGAGCAGACATGGTCTACGACAAGCTCGCTGAATGGGCTGCAAATGCAGTGACACACAACATTGCTCATGTCATCTTCCTGACGACTGATGTATCTTTCTCCAAATCTTTGTCGAAAGCTTTGCCAGACCGAGTTTTCCGACAGATGTCGCTAGGTGACTGTTCACCAGAAATCGCCAAGAAGGTTGTCATCAGGCACTTGGAAGCAGGTGCTGCGAACTCTGATAAAGAGGAGGAGCTAACATCATCAAAACTTCGCAACGATCTAGACGAGCTCGATGGTGTTATACAAGTCCTCGGTGGACGCCTAACAGATCTCGAGTTTCTTGCTCGACGAATTCAGGCAGGTGAGTCACCTGGCAGGGCTGTCAAGCAAATCATCGAGCAGTCAGCCTCGGAAATTCTGAAGATGTATCTGCTTGATGCCGAAAAGAGCTGGTCGCCACAACAAGCGTGGACTTTGATCAAAGAGCTTGCGGAGAACGAGGAACTGAAATACAACGAGCTGCTGTTGAATGATATGTTCAGCAAGAACGGCGAGCAGAGTCTGCAAACGTTGGAACAAGCAGAACTAATCAGCATCACCTCGGTTAACGGCCGACCCAACAAGATCAAGCCGGGAAAGCCAGTGTACCTTTCAGCATTCCAGTATCTCACGGAAGACGAGGTGCTGCACAGTCGACTCGACCTCAGCATATTTAAGATGTTGGCTGCAGGAGAGAACTCGACGATACAGTCATGCGAGGAAGAATTGCAGAAGTTGGCGGAATTGCCAGGTACGCCTGCTCAGATGAAGCCACGAATTAAGTATTTGTTGGACAAGGCTGCTGCATCACAAGAGAAGATTGTGAATTATGAGGCAAAGATTGGACGTCTGAAGAAGATTTTGAGTGAGAAATACTAATAGATAGTCTTTTCTTTTGTCTTGGCGAAGTATATTACAATGATACCCATTTCTGCTCTTCGACTCTGAATTTCTTGCTCTTATCCTTCGCCTGTACTATCATGCAACACTACGCTATCATATCGTGGGCTTCACGGATCACAATTTACATTTGTTGTAGATGTACCATGGTTTGTGGCCTGAAGTAGAATGTCTCCACATGTGACCGTGCCTGAACCTCATCTATTTCATGTTCTCCCTTGTCGTTCCATACTGTTTCGCTACCATGGTCATGTTCTAGATCCAAATGCTCGGCGTTCGAAACTATGATAGATGTGATGGCCGTCGCCGAGTTCGTCGATGACTTCGACGACTTCTTCGCCCGCGATAACCCCACTGGTCCTTCCACCACAAACACAAATACATTCCTGGACACCTTCCAAAACAGACCCTGGCTATGGACCCTCCGCCTCCTCCTAACCCTCCTCCTCGCCACGCGAATAATCACACAAATCCGCTCAACATTCCGCCCTGCAGACTCAAAAGCCGAAACAAAACCAATAAAGCGTCTCCCCTACTGGCTCCCCCACCTCGGCACAACCCCCCTGTTCTCATTCCGCTCCCAGTCATGGCTCCTCAGTCAGTCACTAGCTCATCAATCCGGCGTATTTGCCCTCCACCTCTCAGGCCACGACTACATAGTCACCACATCCCCCTCCCTCCTCGCACAATTATGCCTCCCAACCACACCTGTCAGCACAGCGCACTACGATACCGTCCGTCGTCGCCGCTTCTTCAATAATCGCAATCTCAGAGCCACACCCGCCACATCATCAACATCAACCACGCGCATATCCACCGCATTGCACACGTACACGTCCGACCCCACGCGCATAACGAAACTGGCACAAATCTTATCGGCAAACGCATACAACCTCATCTCACCCGCCAGATCCTGGGTCGATCAGAGCCAATGGGAGCGAACATCCGATATCACTGTCCTTTCTGATAGTCCGCTATCGATTTCTGCGTCCCTGCCGATACTGATTCGGGAGTTTACAGCGCACGTCCTCCTCTCAACACTCCTGGGTAGTTCCTTCCTTGAAGCGAACCCCGGCTTCATCGGTGATCTATTCGCGTTCAGCGGGAGATACGCCATGTTCATGACTGGTCTGCCGTACTGGCTTGCGCCGGGCTTGGGACCGCCTGCGTTGGTGAGGGAGCGGTGTTTGCGCAGTCTGGATGGGCTTGTTGAGGCTATGGCGGCGGAGATTGATGGGATGAGTATAGCTGGGATGGGGACGGGGATGTTATATGACCTTGAGGATGTGCACTCTGCAATCTGGGATTTGATCAGGGAGGGGAAGAGCAGAGGGGTGGGGATTAATGGACGGGGGAAGACGAGGAGTGTATCGTGTGAGGTGCTAGAGGTGGTGTGGCGTGTGGTGTTCGCGCAGGCGAATATGATGGTGTGGATGTTGGTGCATTTGTTTGGGGATGGGGACTCGAGTGGGGTGGCGTTACATGGGATTAGGGAGGAGGTGGGGAGGATGGTGCGGGTTGTTAAGCCGGGGCCTACGGGGTTGCCGTTTGAGGATCCGCCGAGATTGGAGTTCGTGGATGATGTGAGTGGGAGGATATGGGAGGGTTGTCCGACGTTGAGAGGGGCGTTGTTGGAGGTGCAACGGCTTGAGATGGAGGCTGAGGAGTATTTGAGTGTTATGGAGGATTTTGTGTTACGGGGTGATTCGAACTCGAGCGAGAAGTTTCAGCTTAAGGAGGGGGATAGGATCTACGCTGCGTATGGGGCGACGAATAAGGATACGCAGTACTGGGATAGGCCAAGGAGATTCGCGCCAGGTAGGTTTGTGGCGCGAGGAGGGCAAGGGCCGGAAGAGGTTGTGCAAGGTTCACACGAGGTCATGCAGGATAAATTGCCGAAGACTAGATCGGGACATGAGGCGAGAATGCAGGTTGATGTGCTCTGTATAGTCGCGGCTCTGCTGTCTTTCTACGAGATCGAGGCTGTGGGTGGTGGTGGGGTTAAGCATCCTGGGTCTAGTATCGTGGCGGGAGTTGGACTGCCGAAGGGTTTCAAGGCGAAGATATCGAGAAGAGTGCTACAATGAGATTACTGTTGTTGGCGCGGTGCACGACTCGAGCTTCATCCACTACACACTATCTGCATTCCCCATTCTCGCATCACACCCCTCCACACGGTAGTATAGCGCTCATCCTCACGTATCCGGAAACCAGTCTATTCGGCGACAGGACGAATGCTGCGTCCACCGTCACTTCTCTGAGGTGCTGACGTTTGAGTCCGAGCCTAACACGTCGCGATTAGGGCGCATGAAGAGCAAGCGAGTGCCGGTGTTCGACGTCTTTCCTAATTCCTATGTGTGACCGCCATTGCCAGCTGTTTAGTTTAGGTGATAGCTGGTTATTACTTAAGGATAGCTCGGACGTAGAAGGTAGTCAGTGTGCTGCTGTATACCGTGAGGTGAGATTGAACCAGATGTGTGTGAACGAAGGTGGGAGTAGAAGCGGAAGCTAGCCGGACAAGCTTTGCAGCAACAAAGGATGAAGCAGAGGTGAGATTGAAGCTGTCCGATCGGTTGTAGTTGATTGATGTGTTCGATGAGTTCGAATTATCGGAAGCTAGGATCCTGGCTAGATTCGAACCTCGAGTCAGTATCAGCTGGCTTGTAGTTAGAGGTTGGATTTGGTAAATAATATCAAATTGAGCAAAGTTGGACGGGCGTCCTTCCCCACTATCTAATGATCTGCAGAAGCTTGAACGCCTAGTACTAAGTAAGTGGCTTAGAGGGGAAAGCGGTGCTGGCATCTCGAGTCCTCAACCTCACCCGCCTTCAATCCCAATCCACGTCGGTGCCCAACAAATCAAGATGCCGCTCAATGGTAGCCGCTATCGTCCCATACTGCTCCTTCTGTTCGCTCGTCCATTTCGCCAGGTTATCTCGAATACTCTCCTTCAGGATCGTCTCTTGTGCATTGAACGAGTCCTGTTGGTCCGTCATAGCGTCGCGCATGAGATGCTCTTGACTGTGGCGGAAGGAGTCGCGGGGATGCTGAACTCGAGAACGTTCAGCGAATGGGCTGTTGGATTGTCTGCGCGAGGATAGCTTGATTCTGTCGCACATGTGGGTAATCCTCCGTTGAATCAAGAAGTAGCGACCGAGAAGGTCCTCCTTTGGATCTCTGTAAGCGTCTAAATCTGACTCTGGATTCCGTCCAGAAAACGGCGCTGTGATGGCCTTTTCGAGGTAAATCTTCGGACTCTCCGGCATGTACGGCGTTTGAATGTCGATCAATCGACATTTCCACCAGCGAAGACAGACAACCTCCTGTAAGGTCCATTGTGTAGGATCCCGGACGTAATTCTTTCCGGCAATTCCACGCGTTGGTGAGCCAGGCTTCCGCGTCCACTCCGGCTGCGGAAATGTAAGCACAAGCACTACATGCTTGTTGTGTACGACGGTGTGCAACAAGCGAACCACATTGGCAAACGCCTGACAGTGATATTCTAGCCACGTCCTCCGTGGCGCGACACTCCGGTTAGTATGGATCCAGTGACGGCGGCTACTCTCTGCAATGGTGATGTAGTATTTCTCGAATCGATGTAATGCATGGCGTATCGAATCGGCCTTATCGCTCTCTTGAGGAGTGCGAAAAGCCATAGGCCATTCGTCGTATACTTCAGGCCTGAAGTCAAAGAAGCGGTCTTGAGACTCCATGTAGGTGATAGTTATCTCGAGGATGTAGCAGGTATTGAGGCTACGTGTTGCGCTTGAATACCAGCCTCCTCGACCTAACACAAAGGTTATGCGCAGCGTGTTCTCACCGTAGAGGAGCTTTGTGCCTTGATGAAGGAGCTCCTGGCATGTTTGAAGGAGGGCAGGGGTGAAGCTGTAATTTGGATATGCTATCTGAGCGTGGGGATGGGGGCTTGATTCTTTGCGATGAATGCCGCTTGCTGGATCTGCAAGGTGAGTGAGAGGTACAGAGTTCACAAGGAGGAGGCGTAGGATCATGGTGAGGATTTCTTGAGGTAACTGAAGGAGAGGTGAATGGGATTGTGCATCTTGGGCGAGCTGGAACTGGGTCGATTGTGGTGTCCCGTCGCTAGTGGGATTCCGGTGGAAGAAGTTTGAGCAGGACATCTTCATGCTGTCTACGGTGTTAATGGGATAGGAACGTGCGGTTGCGAGCTATATACGGTCTGACTGGGAAGGCTACAGCATTTGCGTGCCAAGTGCTGAGACCCTCTAACAGGCATACCTGATATTGGAAAGAGCCGACTTCACTAAAGCCTACTCGAGTAGACAGCCCCGGCAATCGCCACGCGCCAACCATGGCATCAGAATGAGCGAGTGCTTCCATCCTATGTGATACGGGATATGACAAGATGGGAGACGTCCCTACTGACAGTGGGCGGTCTTAGTCACGTGATTCGGGTCAGGCTCACTCACTAATTCTCAAGGAGCGTACGACTCTCCCTCTTCCCATTAGGTCTGTCCATACCCACCACCTAGCTCATACCTCCACTAATAAGCAAAACAGTCTTCCCTTCCCACCCTCATCATGTCAGAACGAAAAGTCCTCTCGAAATACTACCCACCCGACTTCGACCCCTCCGCCATAACCAGAACCAAAAAGCCTCGCGGTGAACCCTCCAAACTCTCCACCATCCGCCTCATGGCGCCCTTCAGCATGAAGTGTACATCATGCGGCGAATACATTTACAAAGGCCGCAAATTCAACGCGCGCAAGGAGATAACAGAGGAGAAGTACCTCAACATCTCGATCATACGGTTCTACATCAAGTGTACGGCGTGTAGCTCCGAGATTACATTTAAGACAGATCCGAAGAACACAGATTATACGTGTGAGAGGGGGGCACGGCGGAATTTTGAGGCGTGGAGAGACCCAGCGAGTAAGGAGTTGCAGGAGACGGATGAGCAGCGGCTTGATCGGTTGGAGAGGGAGGAGGCAGAGGCGGCAGAGGAAGAGGAAAGGAATGCGATGGAGGAGTTGGAGCAGAAGATGGAGGATAGTAAGCGGGAGATGCAGATTGCGGATGCGCTTGATGAGATTAGGACGCGGAATGCGAGGATTGAGCGGGGGGAGAAGGGTGGAAAGGAGGAGGTTGCGTTGCAGAGGACGAGGGAAAGTGTGGTTGAGGAGAGGAGGAGGGAGGAGGAGGAGTTGGAGGAGGCGGCGAGGGCGGCGTTTCGGAGGGAGAATGTTGAGGTGGTGAGGAGGCAGGAGCTGGAGGAGGTATATGGTTCGGAGAAGGTCAGGGAGGATGCGGTGCCGAAGACACATTCTTTTGAGAAGGTGGCAAGGCCAAGGAAGGCGAACGGCGGTATATCGTTGGTGAAGCAGGCGGTGCTGGCGTCTGCGAAGCCGCCTGAACCTGCGCCGAAACCTGTGGTGGTGGGAGGGGTGGGTTTGGTGGCTTATGGTTCTGATGATGAGGATGATTGAAGGCATCTACAGAACTCCTGGCCTGGGAACATTCCGCTACGGAAGTCCGTGTCATTCTAGATGGATACCTCTTTGCTACTCGGCTACCGCACACAGTCATGGCTTACAGCTCCTGCATCTGAGCCCGTATATCTGTTAATAATGGTCGTAATGTGTTGAAAGACACAGTCAAGATGTACAGGAGTAAACCCAGGCCCTACTTTGCTTTACTCGATCGCTTCTCAGCCCGTGCCGGGAGCGCACATGTTCCGCTGTCACCAAGTGGTCTGATGCTGGCAAGCACGTTCTGCCCCGCTCCTGCCTTCATTTGATTCGTCAAATTTCAGTTTCTCACCCACCAGCCAAGGACGATTTCGGATCTCAGCTCTCACTGAAAAGTCGTGCTTGATCTTATCTGATAATCTTGCATCCAGCTTCCTCACCCGCATGTCGCAATTGATCGCCGTCTCTTGCCATTTGGAAGCCGTCGAGGTTCATGATCAAGCCGGGGTATAGGAGTTGCTTGACCGTCATCCTGCCTTGAAGGCCTACCAGTCTTTACGACAATCCGACATGCAGTCTGCCGTGACCGACAATCAATAGATGACTTCACCTCGAACCAGCGGCGAAATGGCCTCGGCATCCAGCTCAACCCCAGCTCCGGCCACTGCAAACACAAGTATCCAAAGACCACCATCGCTATGCATGAAACCTCCCCCACCATCTGCTGTCTCGTCACCGGGCGCCGCTTCCCCACCTATCTCCCTCACAAGCAAAGAATGGATTGTCCCGCCTCGGCCGAAGCCCGGTCGCAAACCAGCTACAGACACGCCTCCCACCAAGCGCAAAGCCCAAAACAGAGCAGCACAGCGAGCTTTCCGTGAGCGACGTGCTGCAAGAGTCGGTGAGCTGGAAGAACAGATGAAAGAAATAGAGGATCAGCACGAACAGGAACTAGAGGCTCTTCGCTCCAGCAACTCCGAACTAGAGCAAAGCCTAGAAAGATGTCAGTCAGATTTGTCCACATGGGTGGACAAGTGTCGGAAGCTTGAGGTTGACCTTGCTCGAGCCCAGGAGGAGTTGTCGAAGCAGCACAGTCAGCGTTCTGCCGCTCATAGCGACACAGTCGCCTCCGATACTGCCATCGGCTGTGGCAACTGTACGCTCGACAGCCATTGTCAGTGTATCGATGATGTTGTTCATGGCATGGGTGGCGAGCCTGACGCGCCTACACATGCTCATCGTGCTCGTTCACCCGAGCGTTCGGCTCATAAGAAGATCAAATTAGAGCACTCAACCTCAAACTCGATGGAGATTGACTTTACTGCTGCATTCTCCAAGGCTCCACCTCGCCATCACACTTCAGCGGTAGTGCTTGATCCATGCGGCTTCTGCTCAGATGGCACACCCTGCATCTGTGCTGAGATGGCAGCAGACCATGAAAGACCAAGCATTTCAAGACCAAATTCACCGACTATAGGGCGACCAGGTCACAGGCAAATGGCACAGTTTACTCCACCGCCATCTGAAGGAGATGTCGCCACCGGCACGATTCCAGCCATCATGACTTGTGCTGGTGGGCCAGGAACATGTGCTCAATGCCAAGCCGACCCAAACTCTACGCTCTTCTGCAAGTCTCTAGCAGCTTCTAAAGCCAGAGATGGCGACTCATCTGGATGCTGTGGCGGACGCGGTCCAGATGGTGGTTGCTGTCAATCATCTGTGCTACTACCTCAACGAGCGACAAGGTCACGAACGGCTGGCAATGCAGCTATGCGATTACCTGCTCCTACGAACACAAGGAACCCAGTCACACTATCGTGCGCCGACGCGTATACTGCTCTAAGTAGGCATTCAGCTTACGAGCAAGCAAGTGGCGATATGGCTTCTTGGATGCCGAAGCTGCATCCTAGTCCTGTCAGTGCAGAAGGAAGACCAGCTATGGAAATAGATGCTGCCAATGTGATGGCTGTCCTTAAGGACTTTGACAGGAGATTCGGAGCTAACAAATGAACACGATGCCGGCCACTTACACGCCAAGAACAACAACATGATTATGCCGATTCGAGTGCCAATGAAGACATGGCGGTTGTGTAGGATGCCAATACCACCAGGTGAATTCAAACTGAATGCCATGGCGAAAAGACCGCAAGAACGGTCGATTGGGAGAGCATTTTCTTTTGACTAAGTCGATCCACTCCCGGGCTATGTTTTTCGTCTTGCAGTTGTGGTAACGGATGGGAAAGTCCAAGCAGTGAGGTTTCTTTACACTGCCCGAAGGTCTCTGACGCGTGGCGCTTCAGTGAGTATGTTACAGCAACGTAAGCCACGGCAAATGGCTACTATGCACCACTGGCGGCAAAGGAAGGAAGCACGAAGCAAATGCACACGAGAGTGATGTGAGGAGAGATGGATTCACGAAGCCCCGAGAAGGTGATTACCTTCAATGTGAACAGCAGAGAAACTTCAAGCTCGAGCGCAGAGGTGCAGGGAAGGTACAGAAGCTACACCGTAGTGCATGTCTTGGCGTCAAGACGTGTTATGATTGGCAGTCGCGAGCCAATTGAGGATTAGTGTAAATATCAATACCATCTTGCACAGAAACACAAGTCTAGAAGCGACACCTCGTGCACCTTCCTCTACCGTCGCGTTCCTTCCTTCTGCTTTACTCGCGAAGTTGCCATCCATTTCAAACTGAATCCTACGCGTTGAACCATGATATAATACTGCGCAACAAAGTTTGAACACCCAGCAACAGGGGCGGGTACCCCCAGTACGAACCTAGGTTACATTGGAGCTCAAAGTCGATCATCGCAAGGACCCGACAACCGATCAATGTGTGACACGGTCACCACGGATGCCTTGCGCCCTCCTAGGCGCTTGCGCACATGGCGGTGATACCACTAACAGCTCCAATCGACGTTTCTGTACATAGAAGGAAATCACCTCGAGAGTTCATTGGAGATTATTTGAGCCACGAATTCTTGCGCAACTATCGTTTCAAATCTTTTCTGAGTCGCAATATGGCGAAGGCGCTCAACACACACGAACAGCGACGAAGTCGTCGGCGCCAGAATAAGCTTACAACTAGCCGGACGGCGACGCGCGGCACGAGTTTCCAGGCCATCAACGCGAACCACCAGGCAGAATCTGATGGAACCTTGCCTAATGGTATTGGTACTATCAATGGGTTGAACGGCATGAGCACTAAAGACGACCAAATCAGCGAGAATCATGACACGTCAACTCCTGCTATGGAAGCAATGTCGCGTGAAACTTTGCGTGTCAAACGGCGTGGAGACGCCTACAAAAGCGACAAAAGGTTCAGCACGCGACGCCAAAGCATGCAAAAGCAGAATGACCCAAAATCACAACTAATCATCAAACTTCGTAATATACGCAAAAAGCTCAATTGGAAAGAAAACAGACCTTGCGCTGACACACGACCACGCAAAAGAGCGCGTGTCGAGGGCCTGGATTGCGTTGTCCACCTTACGGTCTGGGCCAGAAATCCTGGCAAGAAGGAGGATGCATGGGAGCAGAAAGTTACTAGGTCTCAAACGTGCGAGATGCTGAGAGGTAGTGAGGACTATGATACTGTCAAAGGCCGTCATATCGAGATTAAATCGAGAAGCTGGTTCTCGTTCCGCAAAGACGAGTTGACCGTCATGACAAAACAGGGGTCTGCGATGAAGCTGGTGATGGCTGAGGACTACTTTATGGAAATCAAGATCGTTCCTGAAGTTACTGATGCAGATTGGCCGCCATTCCCGCTACTTACCAGAGGTGCCAACGAGGATGCAGGACTAGGACCGCTCGGGAGAGGGACACTGCAAGACTCGTTAGTGGCAGTTTACAAGAAGCTGCCTGAGCCGCCTGATTCTAATGCGCCTCTATCCGTCTGCTTTTTGGATGGATCAGGCACATTCGAGTCAAAATATGGGCTCGAGCTCGAAGCTAGATGGGCTTCGGCTGATGAGCAGGTGCCAGAATGCAATCTGGAAGAGGAGGAGAACAAACTTCCTCTCGATGATTGGATGGTCGACGTGGGCAACAAGCCTTTCGGAAGGACAGACCCTACTAGACCTCCAAAGAGATACACGTCCAAGAAGTCAACAGCGCCTACAAGGCCCAGCAAGCCGAATAAGTTACCTCCTTTGCCTCCAAAAAGAGAGCCGAAAGTCACCTACAGACTCGATCTCAAAGGCATGGGAGAAAAGAGGGAAAACAAAGACTTCCAGAAAATGTCCACTAACGGGTACAGATGTCCGGAGTGCCATTCGCCAATATGGTCGAATCTGGAGCAACTACTGTTTCATCTGGGGCAGACACACCATCAATACACCTTCACACTGGAAACAATCGATACAACCGGACCTGCAAAAGGCGATGCCATAATCAGAATCGGCGATGGAGAAGTTCCAAAGCCTCGAAGAGGGGACAAGAAGCAGATCAAGAATGAAGAGAAGAATTGGTTGTGGAACGCACCTCCAGAGCCGTTCGATATACGACAACACGTCATAGATGGCGACAGGAGCTGGTTAGGAGAAGACGTCAAGCCTGATGCACGCAAGGAATCAGCTGTCAAACCTCGTCTTCCAAAAGATGCCAACCTGGATCCGCAAACAAAACTGAGAATAGAGAATGGCGGCTTTCTACCATATCTACACGTGCAGCCATTCCGACCGGCAGCATATCGGCGGAAGAAGTACCCCAATGTACGACTGCGCACTCAGGAGCATGTGAATAATACTCCATACACTTCTATTTCGCATCGTCCGATCGACCCAGATGATTCAAATGAGGAAGACAGGTCCGAGACAGACGACGAAGCGGATGACTCTTGGTTCATCGCTCATCACCTCGAAGAGCTCGACCTACACGCCCGCGAAGTGAACTGGTCTAATGCAAAACAGCGCTTCGCTAAGAAGTGGGACTACCACGTCCTACACCGCGAGCGGAGTGTAAGCTCAAGATACATGAGTGATTGCCTGATCCGTTTTGTGCGGGTTGAAAAACGGTGGCTCTTGCAGACGGGGCAGACGACAGATCACGAACCCGCAGACAACTCAACAGCCAGACTCACAGCACTTATGCAGCTCATGGACGAGCTCAAGGAGAAAAGGGTAATTGATGACGCTGTCTGCGCGGGTGTGCTTACCATACTATACTCCGATCAAGACCTGATAGTACCTGAAGAAGAAAAGGCAGAAATTGAGGAGCAACAAAGGCAAGAACAGCAGCGAAAGCAAGATATACAGCACCGGGCTGAACTCATCAATGGCATGACATCAAGCACTAAGCAGCATGATCGCAAGGGCAAGAGCAAGCTCACATCCGCAATCCAAGCAAAGCCTACGTTTGTACCAACAGATATATGCGCGGAATGCCGAAATCCGATACAGCATCAGAACCGCAGGGCAGTACGATGCTCAGCTAAAGACTGTACGCGGCCGAATACATGGTATCATGCGAAATGTGCAGGCTTGTCACTGCCTACTTCTGAAGCTGAGGACAGCTCTTTAGCGAAGCAGCAGGTGAATCTTCTCAGCGCGTTCATGAAGGAGAGACTGAGTTGGAAGTGTGGAGCCTGCACAGAGTCTGCAGTAGCGAAGGAGATTGGATCTTGATATTGTACCATCGAGCGGAAGGTAGGCTCGGGTTCTGAGGCTAGTAATGTACCATACAATGTATCACATACCTACGGGCGTTCGCTGCCACAGCACCGATTTTCTGTTGACATAGAAAATCTCGCATACAGGCAGCACGTTGGCTTGATTTGTCCAGGCAGCATTGCAGTAGCGTTGCATACGTCGTCACGACACCCGGGACAGGCAACAGCATCATCTTTCTCTGCAAATAACGATCTAACCACTGAGTAGCTCGCGGAGGGACTTAGGAATCCTGATTAAGAGCAGCAAGCCACTCTTCAGTGAGCTTGCTGTCCTACGCTTCGAACCGTGAGCCGCAGGGTCAATTGGCTCCAGTGGATTACGCGATGGCCACCACCACCCAGCCACCAGCGTATAACACAATCGCATGGATTCCACCAAGCGCAGCAAAAACCTACCTCAACCACCCCATCACACATGTCCGCGCCCTCTGCCTCCCACCAGGTCCCATCGACCCATCTGAGCCAGATGGCAAACAAACAAACCACTGGATCCTATCCCTCCATCTACCCAATGGCATTTCCCTCGCTCTCGACCCCTCCCCATCAGGCCCGAACAACACCCTCGTATGCGGTATATCAGTCATCGACTCCACCAGCACGGCTACCGCCACACCCAACAACCCAACCCCCGTGAAAACACTCCCATTAACGCCATCACCAAACCAGTCAGCAAGCATGACAGTAGAATCATTCCTCACCACCCTCAAAACCCACAACCTCACCAACTACACCTTCAGCCCCACAGGCCAAGGCTGTAGATTTTGGATTGGGTCGGTCGCGGACACCCTCGCTCAAAATGCCGTAGTCGACGCGCAGGAAGTCGAGACGTTGAAGGACGCACTGGGTAGCACTTGGGCTGGCGATGGAAGTGAGATGGAGATGGAGGGTGGGAGGGGGAGCGGTGTTGTGGAGGGGACGTTCTTCTGATGTGCAAATGGATGCTGTTGATGGAGGAATCGTGGTGTTGGCTCCTTCCTTGGGAAGCGATAGATGACGGCTCGCAAGTGGCACCTTCCTTATCTTGTGTCGCGCCTTCCATCGAAACAGAATCGCTGTTTCCGTCTCGGGGTCGCCCCTGCCTCACTGTGGGTCGCTCTTTCCGCGTCACCGGTCGCACCTTCCACTGATGACAGTCGTGCCTTCCTCGTTATGAGTCGCTCCTTCCGTGTCATGAGTGGTTCTTTCCTCGTCATAGGTTGTGCCTGCTATGTCATGGGTCGCTCTTTCCGTACGAGGGAGTGCATCTTCCCTTGATGACGGTCGTGCCTTTCTTGTTATGGGTTATTCCTTCCGTCTCCTGGGTGGTTCCTTCCGTGCCCTAGGTCGCTCCTCCCTTGTCGTAAGCCGCCCTTCCTTTGACACGAGTCACTCCTTCCCCCAATGATGGTCGTACCTTCCTCATTGTGAGTCGTTGTTCCCTCATCGCAGGTCGTTCCTTCTATATCATGGGTCGTCACTTCCCTCTCTGGTCAGTCGCTCCTTCCTACTGATCAGTCAGGACTGGTCGTTCCTTCCTAAGCTGTAGAGTGGCTCCTTCTTGTGCTGCACGTTATGCACATAAGGAAGGAGCAATAGCTCGAGGTAGCTCGAGGAAGGCGCAACCGAGCACTAGGGTCCTAGAAGTTTGAGATTTTTCACTGAAGTATTCGAGGGCGCTGCGGGCTAAGTAGTTGTGAATGATATGGGAAAAGTGACGGAATGCAGTATAGTAGAGAATCAGTGTGAGAAAGGATTCATGGCTGGTTCTGAGCATTCGAGGGAAGTGTAGGTATTCCTTGTCGAAAATGAAGTATGTGATAGATTCAGTCGTAAACACTTGAGCGACTTCGCATTGATAGGACAGAACGCTGATCGTTCTCTGACCGATGATGTCGAGGATATTTCTTTCAAGATCCTAAGCCTTTCACTCTGATCATGGTTGTTCTTGTCACTTTCACTGAGCGACCACCACACAACCTTGATAACTGTCACCAAGCAAATTTCTCCCCACAATCGACGCATCCGCTTCACAGCTTCCACGGCTAGCTGGCGCAGCGGTATAGAAAGAAAGACAATAGGTGAGTCTCTCACCAGCAGCTCTTGTTACCCCCTTTGCCGTTCCTTCTGGATGTCCGTTCGATACGCCTTTGAGTGCGATGACATTAGTTTGCTGACAAAGGACTGTTTGGCTTGGGGTAGATCTCAAGTATAGGTTTCGATTAACTGATTCGCGATTTTGAATCGAAGATCTTTCTTTTTGCACACTTCGCTTCAGATTTGTTGTTTTTGCGCTGATTTTCACTGGACGAAAGCGTTCAGGTTCAGTCGCGATTGGTGCTATGTCTGATGTGCTGATTGGCGCAAGGATTGAAGTGAATCGTTCAGTTAAAATATCGATGTTAGATTGGGTGTTGTGGATTTTCAGACCTCAACGCTGCAAATTTGCGCTTGGTGAAGACAACAGAGATCTCTCGTGAAGCGCTATACTGAGTGCTCTGCTGATGTGGACGAGTCGTACCTTTCATGCAACAACTCAGGCCACCAAGCATTGATTGTGTGCCTGGACCGATTTCTTAGTGCTCTTGAGCGGTGTCCTTCCCTTGCGCTTCAGTGAAGCCCTGAATTATGAACATGATTGTGCACTGTAGGCTTTTCGGTTGGCATATGCCACGGTCATTGGGTCGATGATTTCCCCTCCCATGCTCGCCACGCAACTTGCTTAAACGTGCTGGTGTCCTGCCGAGATCAACCAAAGTGCTGACGAAGGTGCTAGTGTCCCATGTTTCGTGGACGTGACTCTGTGCAGAGTCCATTACAGGACTTTGCATCTGGAGGGCGACCACGGTGACGTCGTCTGAGCTCTTCTTGCCATGCAGACAAGAAGCCGTGGAGACATTTAGGATTTCGGCCCATCTCACATATGCTAGTATCCGCAGCTGGTACTCAAGCTTCGAGTCCGTGAACCAGGAAGACCAGTGGCGTTCTGTATCAACCAAGCGAGCCCAAGCCTGGAAACCACTGACTCGACTCGCATGCGCTTGTTCATCCGTACTGCAGCTGGAGATCCAGTTCGTGGCGCACTGTCCCATAGATACCATTTATCTGATGCCAGTGCCTTCTCACGTCGCCGAACCCCCACTGACTGTAGCAGTCTCTTTCTCATGTTCCTCTCCGTTCTCTTTCTCCCCATCTTTCCCCTCCTCCGCCATATCCTCAACTTCCGCACTACCCTCACCCTCTCCACCCCCAGCCCCCCTTTCCAAAACCTCACACTCCCTCAACAACCAAACCGCACACTCCCCCGCCCCCTCCTGCGAGCTATACTCCGCCTCCACAACCGCATCCCTCCCCGCCCCATTAACAACCGTCGGATCAGCACCAGCCTTAACCAACGCCCTCACAATCTCAATATGTCCGTTCAGCGCAGCCCAGTGCAGCGGTGTATTCCCGCTGACGTTCTGGTGGTTCACAAAGATTTTACCCTCTGTGCTCGTGCCGTTGATCTGTGTTTGTGTTTGTGTCTGTGTCTGTGGTTCACCCAGTCTATCGAGGAGGTACTGTATCATTTGTAACTTGCCATTCCCAGCGGGATAATGCAGGAGACATGCGCGCGAGCCGAGACCGTCTTCGTCGATGTCGATGGCGGATTTTATTATGGCTGCTTCTGTGGTGTTGAGTTGGGTTGACCAGTGGGAGATCTGTTCTTTTAGGCTGTCGAGGTCGTCGGTGCGGCAGGCGTAGATTAGGTCGTCGATTGCGTCGGGTGTGAGACTGGGCGGGGCTGTGGTTAGGGAGGACATCGTGGGCTGGATTCTGTGGTATTGTAGGAGGGTTCAAGAGGCTGATGTGAGTAATACTGTTGTTTACGATAGTTTGTTAGTCCTCACGAATCATTGGTGAGCATCAGCGAGGGCACTATTACTGGTACATTATGTGGGAGAGCGCAGGCATGTGGATGTGACGGCCATTGAGAAAAAAGTTGTGGATTGAGGTTCAAGTTGCGAAAAATGTAGGTGCCTCAGGCAGTAAGCTGAGATCAGGCCCAGTAGGTGTCTAAGACCGACGAAAGTCCTTCACCATTGCTGCAGCGTCTCTCGGACCGTGCCAGTTCTCTCTTTGACCTTCAACGCAGCATTTAGGTATGCGCTCGCTCAATCCTGCCTTGCTTTGCCACCGTTCGTCCTAGCACTGATTGGGGTTGCAGCTCGAGCGGCACCGCCATCGATGCTTGACAACAGAGGCTCGCGTTGCTCATTCGTCGTCTCGTCGTAGTCATGTACCTTCATATCCAGTCCTACCCACAGCTTCTTGTCCCTCCAGACTACTGATACACCGCCCCATATTGCCCATGTCCAAATCGGAAGTGTGAGGGTTTCTCGACCTAGCCAGGATACTAGCCATACGAAAAATGGCCGTCTCCGTCTTGTTGGCTGAGTAAAGGGCGGTAATCTGCCGGAGGTAGCTTCGACGGTCTTTCCGGACTGTAGTAGGAGGTACACCATCCAGTCTGCGGCGATCCACCCAGCGATGCTGAGAACCCAAAGTCCTAGCAGGACTTGCCATGAATCCCCAAGATAGTCTTTGGTAGCGGGCAGAGTTGTGAGGCCATACGCTCCTACGAGAGAGCACAGGAATGATTCTGTGCCAGGTTCCACGAGCGTGGCCATCGGCACGGTGAACTTCCTGACGCGTAGCCATCTGACTCTTCTGGCAACGTAGCTTGATATCGGCATACCTGATACTGGCTGGAGAGCCACATCACCGTAGACCAGTCCGTGATTGCTCCATGTCTTTGCGTCAGCTACCATGGTCGAGGGTATTTTGCCTTTCCATAGTAGATCACCTATCAGATGGTCTTCGCAGATATTCTCTGAGAAGTAATCTATGCCACTGCCGAGCCTAGTCTCCGTCGAGTAGTCTTCGTTCGTGAGAGCATTTAAGTGTGATCGGCGAAACATGCTAGACTTGCCACAGATGCACGGTGCAACAGCCACGGTGTTGATGGCCACGTACATCTTTGCATGAGCTGAAGACAAGAATGCTTCGTCCAGTCGGCCTCCGTAGTGCTGTATCGCCGATTGTGAAGATGTACCGGGAGCGATACCTCTAGTGTCATGAGCAGGGTCAGCCGGCTGGTCATAGAATGCTTCCTTGACTGGCACGTCGACAGCAACTGGTAGATGATGCACGAATTTGAATGGACGCTGCTGTCCTTGCTGCGAGAAACCACATATTTTATCCACCATCCGGCCACACGCGCCTCGTCCAACCCATATGTTGCAGTCCAGGATCCAGACAAGATCTCCCTTCGCTTCGCGATATGCTCTGCTCATGTTTCTGATCTTTGGATTCGGCCCCAAGCGGGTCTCTTGCGTCCCTGCTTCGAGAGCAGGATCCTCTTCCTCAACCAGGATCTGGCAGTCATGTTGACTATGTCGCGCAATGACGCGCTCTATGGTATTGCAGGCTGGATCATCTCGTGAGGCAACGCAGAAGTAGACTGTCAATTTGTCTTTGGGGTAGTCTTGCTCCAGCGCAGATTCGAGACATTCGTAGAGATACGGTTCTCTGCCTTTACATGGTCTAATTACCGTGACATGCGGTACTGCATCGTGAGGAAGTTGATCCGAGACAGATTTGCCCGGAGGACGAGAGTAGTGTCTGAATCTGCATGGAGATGTGAGCAAGCAATTCTGTACAAGGCGTAGGCGATGCTTACAGTTGAACACATCCGATCGTGCATACCAATACTATGAAGATGTACCAAACGATACAGATGATTGCTATAATTTCGGAAGCAGGAGGCATTTGTAGGTCTTCATGATGCCACAGACAAGGACAAGAGGGTTGGAGAAATATGGAAAGATCGTTATGTGCTTCTTACAAAGAATTCTCTGTCATACGGAAGTTACGGCCCACATTCGAGGCAGGAAATATATTCTCTGCGATATAAAGGCGACGTGCTATTTCCAGAACCACAAGAATGCTATGTACCTATCAGTCCCTCAGCCACGCTCGTTTCTTTTCCTCTTTCTTCTCACGGCGCTTCTCTCGATAAGCTTTCAATTCTGACTTGCTAATCTTCTTGCCAGACCTTTCAGCCTTCAAGCTCTTTCCATCATGACTGTTCGCGGCCGCATCCACATTGAAGAAGGCCTCCATTTGTCTCTTGCTCTTGTTCTCGTCGTTGAATCTCTCTGGGCCAATGTCCGCTCTCTGCCATTTGCCTGTGAACCTGTTGAAAGCTCCTGTTGCGGCATAGGCAGCTGCTGGGTCGACAGTCTGGGTCTGCTCGCCATATACGTCTTCCGCCTGTGGTTCGTGCACCTTCGCGTAGTCCGCATTGGGGTCATAGTCGCCGTGTATTGCTGGGTCGTAGCCTCCTGCTACCAGTTTGCGCATAGGCGCCTGAGCTGCGGCGCCTGGTGGTCCTGTGTCCGCCGGACCAGATGAAGGCGCTACTGCGGCTTGTGGCACGCGAGGATTCTCCCATTGTGTTGCTTGCGTGTATTTATTGTAGAAATAGAATGCCTGTGCGTTCTCATCCCAAACCGGTTCCCACCCGTCATCCTCTACGTCAGCTGGAGACTCCTCATTGGGTAGAGGCGGAGGAGCTTCGGCTGGTAAAGGTGGCTGTTCTGCATCTTCTTCAGCTGCATCGGCTTGGCTGGTAGCTGTTGCTTTCGCTGTGGCAGGAGGGGTTGTTGTTGACTCGCTGTTGTTGCTGCCATCAGCTACGTGCTCTGTAACCTCAACAGGTTCAGGTGTAACGGCTGGCGGCTTTGCAGGACTGAAGCATGGCACTCATTAGCATGAAAGTAAGATGACCAAAAGACCTGGTGGTTAGCTACAGGCTAGGAGACGATTGCGATGCACTCATTTTATGGACTTAGACCTCGTTACGAGCTCATTAGCTTCTGTGGTTTGTCCTTTAGAAATGCTGTCGGTTGTCAATAGAGGATGCGATCGACCTTTGTGGCGTTATCGTCGATGTAGGCAATGAAACATTGGATATTTTGCTGTGTTGGTGGTTTATGGTACTTCAAGTTGCGAAGGAAGAAACTCGAAGCACGTTCGGCTCAACATAGCGCCGAAGCCGGATTCTTGATCCCGTCTACGTCCGCGTCTCAAACACGTGCCAAAACCGCGAGCGCGAACTGATCTCCAGCACAAGTTCGTGGTGGCACTGCTTTGACCTTGAAAGCTGGGCTGACTGTTCACCAGGCGAGTCGGCTCATGAGGCTGCGTTTGGATACGTCGAAAAATCCCAATAATGCATTCGTAGGACGAATTACTGCCATTGGTGGCAGTTCTGACAGTTAATCTTGTGTGGAGGGCTGAAGCTAGCAAGAATGCAAGCTTTCCAAGCTTTCGGCTTGTAAACTTGGCAGTGCTTGTGTGGCACTGAACCTGCAGATCTCCTACGCGAAGTTATTCCGTCAGAAGCATTCCAGGTCTACACGCCAACAACATGGATTCTTCCAAGAAAACGACAGCTTGTGCTCCTCCAATCTATGCTGTTCGTCGTCGATGATACAAGGTGGTTTGCAGATCGATCAAGGTTCACTTGCTTATGACAGCTTCAGATATTTTGTCAGATCATGCCGAAGGTTTACGGGAAGAGGAGTGGTGGAAAGTCTCTCGGCCCTGCAGTTCATGATCAAACCACAAAGATCTAGGTCGTTCCAGCCCATGAAAGCTGGTAAACTACCATCACTAGTAGCTCACAGCCACAATCTTTTGGGTGAGCTGTACTGTAACGAAGCTGCAGGACTCGCAACCAGTGCCTGTTTGAATTTGAGCTCGCGCACTGCGGGTAGCGAGCCGTACTAGCGCAGCAAGCTCATTCAGGAACGAGGACCATGTGAGCTGAACAGAACGAGTCAGTGCGAACGTAGTGGGGCTGTTGTTCGAGCGTCATACTCGTCCTCGGATGAACGAGGAGGGGCTCTGAGCATATAGGAAGTTGCATATAATCCTGAAACGGTCCTTCCTTCTCTGTCAGGCCTTTCCATCCAAATTCAGATATCCAAAGACCACAGAGAACATTATCAGTTCGAATTAGTACCTGCACACACCTCAAACACAATTTCCAATCACCATGTTCGGCTTCGGTAAGCAATAACCCACCGTCTGAGGAGACTAATGCTAATGTGCCGAAGACGAGTCCCGAGATGCCCACCAGCAGGTTTACAACGACGATGACAACCAAGCCAAGTTCTCCCACGAGTTGATAGGAGGTGCTGCTGCTTTCGAGGGCATGAAGTTGTTTGAAGACAACCAGCGGAAAGAAGGTGAAAGATCCAAAACAGCAAACTTGGCAGTGGTCTAACATACCACAGGCAAGACCGTCAACCATGGATTCGCCAAAGAACTTCTCGCTGGCTTCGTTGGCGCTGAAGTCGATCGACTCGCTGAGACCAAAGGCATGGACGAGTATGATAAGGTTCAGGCAAAGAGACATGCAGAGCGGTCTGCTGAGAATATGTATGATCAGCATTACCGTGATGCCGATCAATACGATCCCAACCAGTACGATCAGCCAAACTTTCGATACTAGTGGGCTGTTCGGTCATGCCAGCTGAGAATGTATATATGGAAACATTAAAGATATGGATTGAATCAATGGGAACTAAACATTTGTAACGTATTCCGAAAACCCTGAGCGATGGCTCGCGTGAGGATGTGTTTTGTAAGAAGGGCGCAGGCTATGCTCCAAGCTTGATATCTGGTTCTTCGGACTCGCACGTTCTTCTGTCATTCGAACGGGATCTGACACGCGATTCTTCACACGATGTCGCGTACGTGGTCGATAGATGCGGTCGATGGGTAGCGCTGGCGGCAAGAGATCTAGTCTGATCATGTAAGGGCAGATGTCCAGAAGGAAGATGTTTTGTTTTTGTTCAAGAATTCTGCAAGCTTCATCGGCCTTGGCAGGATTTACGGTGCTAGGTCCAAGAATAAATTTGACTGCCGTCATCAACATCATATCCAACGAGTGTTCCAAGTACGCGTTTGGCCAACAATATCAGTGTCGAGCGTGGGACTGCTGCTCTATAGGACGACCAAATATGAGGAGTCCAGAGTAAACAGGTAGATGCGATACATCCTTCTATTCTGAACATGCCACCCCTTCCTTCAACGCCCTTACCAGGGTTCAATCCCAGAGTGGTTTGCTACTTCCAGACGTACCATGACAACGGCGAATATGTATCGCTCCTGCCCCTCATTACGAACACCTCTGGTGCTACACATGTCATTCTCTCGGCGATACACATAAACTGGGATCCAGACAACATGACGCTCAACGACGATCCTCCAGACCATTCCAAGTATACGCAACTATGGGACGAAGCTATGGTCCTACAAGACAGCGGCATCAAAGTCATGTGTATGCTCGGCGGCGCTGCAAAGGGCTCATTCGCCAGACTGGATTACAGCGAGTCACGAACAGATGTGCCGTTAGCCCGGTTCGAGACTTATTATGCCCCTTTCAGAGACTTCATTCGAGCTCACAACCTTGATGGAGTCGATCTTGATATCGAAGAGGAGATGTCACTCCCTGGAGTGGTACATTTAATTGACCGTCTCAAAGCTGACTTTGGTCGCAATTTCATTATCACATTGGCACCGGTCGCAACTGCTCTGATGCCAGGTCGTCCACACCTGTCGGGCTTTGACTACAGGCTCTTGGAAGCAGCTCGAGGGAACTCCATCTCCTGGTACAACGCACAGTTCTACAACGGCTGGGGAGGACTTCACAACACAGCTGCTTATGACGAAATCATGAGGAACGGATGGCGGCCTGAGAAAGTTGTCGCTGGCATGCTTACCAATCCACGTCATGGTGGAAGTGGTTATGTTCCTCTCGAGGTGACTGCTGCCGTGATTAGCGTACTAATGGAGAGGTATCCCAACTTCGGGGGGGTCATGGGTTGGGAATACTGGAGCTCCTATCCACAGGTGGAAAACTCCTGGGTTTGGCCGTTCTGCATGACGCTTTGCATGGGAATGCGCAGACTCAGAGATGCAGCAATCGTGGTGAACATGGGTAGAAGTCTGTCTTCGATCAACATGAACCCGCGATGAAAGGATCGTATTTCTGGACGGATAACGCTGGAAAAAGGTCCTGGGTCCTTCCCAGATTTTGTGGGGGCGGCAGCTGTGCCTAAGCTTGAACCCAAGCGACGTCATTTTCTGGGCTGCGACTTCCGAAACATGGCACCTCTCTGCGAAATCACTGGCCGACGAACGCGAGCAACTTAAAATGTGCAATATGCGAGCAGCTCTCGAAGGAAGACTGCAACCTCAGAAGTGAAGTCATGGCGCCAGCGCTGGACCTCATTGTCGGTGTTGCATCGACCGTTACGCGACTCGGCGCATTTGCTTTCTTGAGATGGGTACGTTCCACGGCCATGATAAATACAATCAGGACTAACGAGCTTAGATACCAGGCCACCACTTTCCTTCTATCATTGTCTCGGCTGCCGCTATTTATTTGACATTAGTCACTGCCTACTCGAGCTCATTCGGAACCAGACCATCGCTTAGAGAAGCATTTCCGAAGCTTTTCAGACACGAACATGCGTCGAAAGAGCATAGCACCGACAGCGGATTGGACACTGAACATGACGAGCCTGCGCTATATAAGGAAGAAGTGAACATTCTCAAAACTCTAGTATTTGGCATACCAAACTGGCACGAGTGGGAATTCACCTACATAACAATTGGTCTCAATGTTCTGGTCACACTTCTGTCGCTCGACCTGGTCTTCCGAGGGCCAGCTCTGTACGATGGTGAGAAGCTCAAATTCTCAAGGCTTGGATATGTCGATCACACGAGTGCAAGGGTGCTCATGCGAGAGCCTGATCCTCACAACCTACCAGTCTATGTCTACTTGAAGCCTTCCGCAAAAACAAACTGGTCTGCCGTCGACAAGGTATACTATACCCAAGAAGAGACAGACTACACATACCCGATCGTGTTCGAGGGTCTGCAGCCTGACACTGCTTATGCCTACTCGCTATCGAACGATCTTGGAGGTACTTTCAGAACAGCGCCTGCACCAAGCAGTGCTGCGGCAAAATCTCTCACGTTCTTGACCTCGTCCTGCATCAAAGCAAACTTCCCGTACAATCCTTTTGCACATTCTTTGTCCATACATGGCTTCAAGTACATGTCGAAAGTGCTGAAGTCTCTGCCTTCTCCAGCATCGTTCATGCTGTTTCTGGGCGACTTCATCTACGTTGATGTACCGTTCCGGCTTTCATCAACTCAAGAGCATTACCGTTCAGAGTACCGTCGCGTTTACGCATCACCCTCGTGGAAACTACCAGGTTTTCACATACCATGGATTCATACCTTGGATGACCATGAAATAGCGAATGACTGGGCTGGCGGGAACGAAACTGAGCCCTTTCCAGCGGCCTCCGACCCGTTCATCCATTACCACGCCTCAGTCAACCCGCCACTACCACCCTCCGCCCCTGATGGACCAGAAACGAATACAACATATTTCCAGTTCACCCAGGGGCCGGCATCATTCTTCATGATGGATACCAGAAGATATCGCACAGAGCCAGAGACGGAAAAGTCTGCGATCTCCGACACGACGAAGCCGTTATATGGTAGCTCCTCAGCCTCGAGTCAAGCTACTGAGTACGGTCCCAGCATGCTCGGGCCTGAGCAGCTACAGGCTTTATTGGCGTTCCTTCAGACGCCAGAAGGTCCTAATGTTCACTGGAAATTTGTGGCCTCGTCTGTGCCCTTCACCAAGAACTGGCGCTTTGGGACGTCCGACACGTGGGGTGGCTTTCTGTCTGAGCGAAAAAGGATCTTAGATGCCATGCACTTTGCTGAAGCAAGCCTGGGCGTTCGCGTCATCATCCTGTCTGGGGATCGCCACGAGTTTGCGGCAGTGCGGTTTCCGCCGAGGCTAGCATCCGAAGTAAGCGATCCTACTTCGAGCCTTGGCCCACATGAGTTCAGTGTTGGGCCATTGAGCATGTTTTATTTGCCTTTCCGGACTTTCAAGCAGGTCGATGACGAGGACGTGGCACTTGCGTATTTTCCCGACGGGAACAGCAAGCTAGGTTCTATACACATAGAGCCAGCTACTGGCGCAAGTCGCGCTTACGCTCGAAGCACATTGACATACAAACTCTGGGTCGATGGTACAGTCGCGTGGGAATATTACTTGGATAGCCCAGTTGCCGATGGTGGAAAGAGAACGAACCTGGACACATGGAAGATCTGGCATTGAGCTTGCAAGTCCTCAAGAGACGAGTGTTGCTAGAAGCTTTAGGCAAGTCTCTGCTTTAGCATGGAGCTCTTGAGCGGCAAAGCATCGATCAGACTACAAGCTGCGAACCTTCTGTGAAGGAAGCACGTGCCGGCTTTCCTCTTACTGTATACAGCAGTTTCAAAAGCATGCTGATCAGCGCCCTGCCCGTGATTGTCAGTAGCAGGCCTTCATCTGATTTTCCCGCTTGGTGGTCAATAAAGTGGTAGCGGGTGAAGCGTTGAAAGAGACGCGTCCTGGTGTGTCATCACGCGTTCCTAGAAGCAGGTATATTTGTCAGCGGTCGGAGGAATATTGCACACTTGCCTCGAACAGTTGTAGTTTAGCGGACCGGCAGCTGTAGCGAGTACAAGACTCGGTCTCCTACCACAACTGAGGGTTGAGAACTACTACCACAGATTGCGATAGGTATAAGACTTCCAGCAAATGAGAACAAACCGACCCCCGACAACAACCCCGCCTTGGAGTTGCCGATTCGTCCGCTCGGACCGGTCAAGACGGGCTTCGAAAGCCGCCAAGATCATCTTCGTTCCATCCAGATGACACTCGTCTATAAGAGTCGCTTGATGAGCCACAGGTTGTTCAGTCTATCTTCGCATCTCCAAAGCAGCCATCTTCTTCGCAACAGTACGATGGGCGACGCTACTGACGACACCCAGGGAAAGCTAACCCTTTTCACAAATCATGGTTGCCCATGGGCACACCGTGCTCACATCACATTAAGAGAGCTTGGTCTTCGATACGATGAAACAATAATTGATCTCGAGAAACCTCGGGAGGAATGGTACCTCAAGATCAATGATGTGTGTAGCCGGGGCTACAAGCTCGCCAAGGCCCCACCCTGTTGACAATGTACTGATATTTGCAATCTTAGCGCGGCCTAGTACCTACAGTCCAGCATTCGCACCCATCGCTTCACTCCTCGGACCCCGTCACCGTTATCGAATCAGCCATGGTCGTGCAGTACCTTGTTGACGCCTTCCCCAATCTTTCGGGCCATGTCTTGCCTGCAGCCAAAGACCCCAAGTCGGCCTACGACAGGTACATGATCAACCTGCTAACCGATGTATGGTTCAACAAGGTCAACTCGTTCTGGTTCAAGGCTTTGCTCGTGGCTGGGACAGACGAGGCAACCGGTAAAGCAGATGAGCTCTTTGATGCAATCAAGACACAATTCGAGCCGAAATTAGTAGATGCGCTGGGCAAGACTGGCTCTGGTCCCTTCATTGGTGGCGCTGAGAGAATGACTTTGTTCGAGGTCGGTTACTTCAGAGCATGCTTGCAGCAGCGATCCTGTCAGGCGTGGGCCGAAGCTGACAGTGACAGATCCTCGTTGCACCATTCATCCTCAGGATCCACGACTTCTCGGATTCGAACGACCAAGTGCATCCTAGCTCCTTGGCCACTAAGCTGGACTCGCTGCCGGCGTATGGGCAATGGTCCAAGGCCGTTGTGGCACAAGAAAGTGTTACATACATTTGGAACAAGGAGAAGATGATCGAGACTATGGTCAGGCGACTGCCCGAGATGAGAAAGAAATACAGTGGAGCTAGGTAGCCAGGCGTTGAGTACGACGGTGTCCTGCATGATTGCATCGAATAATTCTCCCACAGAGATCCCATCGGTGAGTTCGGACAGCGAAGCTTCGTCATGAATTCCTTACCACAGGTTCTTCCGAAACTAATGATGAGATGAATTTTGTGGAGATGCGGCTGACCGTGAACACGATCTCTGACGCTGCGCCCCGTACCACCCTGCTATCTACATTGATGTGACACAGCTTAGCATGCATTGCTTGACACGCAGCATAAGTTTCTGCTCACGTGCATACACATCCTCATCTAGGCTTCGCTACGCCGGCAAGATGTTTCGGCAGCACGTCCGCCGTCTTGGTATGCAGCCCTCCGGAGAATATCTCCTTGATATGCAGACAAGCAGTCGAATTTTAGGTGTTCAGATGCGTCGCCTCGAGCTCATGACTGAAATGCTTGGTGCTCAAACACAAATAGAAAGCCTCCTATGGTACCTGCATATACGTGTCGGACTTTATATAAGAAGAGGTACATACTGGGTTGCTCGTGTTGATCTGCTCAAAGCTCATTGCGAACTATCGAGATCATCGGTACATCGACAGCTATGCCTTCCTTCACCCCTATACTCGTCGGACTCGTTGGCTTCTTCAGCCTTGCAGTATCTGCTCCACACAAGCGCAGTGCACTGGCCCGATATGCCGTGTCCGGACAATCAGTTGCGTTGACCCATTACAACAACGGTGTTCGACCCATGGCTCCTTCCAAAGGGACGCTTCGGGCCAGATCAGGGACCTCAGCATCTGCTACGAACGGATCTGTGAGCCTGATCGATCTCGACAACAGCTATGCAGCAAGCGTCACCATCGGCACCCAGTCGTACAATCTGGTGATCGACACTGGCTCCTCAGACACTTGGATAGCCGACTCGTTCTACAACTGCCTCGGGTCCAGCCGCAGTGTCTTCAGCGGCGCCTTGAACCAAGATCACTGTGGTCTGACGCCAACATATGTCCGCAGCAACTGTGATCCATATGTCTCGTTCTTGGACGATCAGCACTTCCACGTCACCTACGGTGATGGCTCATCTGCAAGCGGACCACTCGCCGACGCGACGATCACGATAGCTGACGGGATGTCTTTCATCTCTACCCTTGGGATTGCATCGAATGTCGCATGGTATGGACTCAATGACAACACCTCTGGTCTTCTTGGCCTTGGCTACTCAGCCTTGACCTCCTCATTCTCGGGCACCGATGCCCGGCAGGACGTCTTCTGCCCACACAATAGCTCGACCCTCGGCTACGACTTCTATGGTGACGAAGCCGAATGCAACGAATACCACTACACTAGTCTGATTGAAAGCCTGAATTCAGCACAGACCTACGAAAATGGGACTTACAGACCTCTCCTTACAAAGGACGAGCAATTCTTCTCCCTCGCCCTCTCTCGCGACACCACTAACACCTCCGCTGGCGGCGTGCTAACCTTCGGTGGTCTTGGAAACATGTTATCTCCAGGTGTCAACATCACTGCGGATCCCGCAATCGCAGTCGTACCAATCGAGTCCTTGACCAACGATGACACAGGCACCCTCCGCTTCTACACTATCTCCGTCAAGGGCATCGTGCTCCCAACATTCACCAATACCTCGGTGCCCGCATACACCACTACCACAACCTCATACTCCTCCGTCGACACCGATGCCGCCATGCCAGGTCCAACCCCCACCGCCGCGCCACCGGAACAACTCTAGTTCCCCTAGACTCCACCACCGGCACCTCCCAATTCATCGTCGACAGCGGCACGACCCTATCCTACTTCCCCGCCTCCATCAGCGCCAGTTTCAACTCCCTTTTCGTCCCTCCCGCCTACCAATCTTATGAAGCCCCTTACTACAGCTCCTCCCTCTGGCAACTCAACTGCTCCCTCAGCTACATCCCACCTCTCGGCATCCAGATCGGTGACGAAACCTTCTACCACAACCCTCTCGATCTTGTTCGACGCAGCACGAGACGTATATACGACGATGAGACCGGTACGTATGCGGAGCAAGAGTACTGCTATAGCGCGATCCAGGACGTATATGAGCCCGAGGACGGCGACGGGACCACAGTGGGGGTCTTGGGCCAGACGTTTTTGAAGAATGTCTTGGCAATTTTCGATGTCGCGCAGACGCTGATGGCATTTGTGGAGAGGCCGTATTATGAGTCTTAATAAGGCTGACGAGGGTGCGCAAGACGATGTGGCCTCAGCCTGTCGTTGCATGGAGAGTCGAGCTTCTTGCACTGATGGGTGAGGAACGCAGCTTGTCGATTCGTTCAATTCTTGTTGGCTGGTGGCCTTGGAAATATCCAAGTCATCCGTATTTGTGTTAGTAGTGTTAGTTCTCCTCGCAGACTATTTAGCATGTCAATGAAGCAGTATCGTCATTCATGTCCGTTACGTGTCATACACTGTGGAACCTAGGTATGAGAAGTTCCCAGAAATTTCGATGAGATTAAAGTACAATTCGTTAATGATCCAGCTCACAATTTCCGCTTGAACGCATTGAAAAAGAAAGACTATCGTAGAAGAAGATTCCTAACCGCGAACATCGTTCACGCCGTCATAACGCCACCGCTCCTCATCCAGCCAGGTACACTGGCATGCATCACCGCCTTCTTCTTTTTGTTCTTCGACAGTCGGATGTTCAGTGTCTTCAAAATTGCCGGGTCAAAGTCATCTTGATAGTTCGCCATATGGCAAGGCGGCAGTCCACCGTTGACTTTCGTGTTCAGTGCCTCGAGCTTGTCGCAGATCTCAGGCAGTCGACTGTATCGACCCCAGACCATGATGCTTCTGAGCCTGTCCGCCAGAGCAGCTACATCGTCGTCATCGTCCAGTGAGTACGTCCTGATCGTCTTGAGGATATGTCCACCGTAGACATCCGGCTCGTGAACATTCAGGCTCGCGATCTTACCACACACAGCGAGGGAGAAGCAGTGGCGGGTATTCGAGTCTGTACTGAATGGGTTGCTGGCTAGGCCGTTATCGCTCTTGGCAGCATGTGTAAGTATCCGTACTGCGTTGTTGCAGCTTGAGGCTGATATGGCACAAGCATGCTTCGCAGCCATGATCGAGTTGTCTGCAACCTCAACGACGAGAAAAGGCCAGTAGTGACGTAGCACGGGCTGCGAGATCCGACCAAGATCTACCGGGTAGCCTTGTTCGTTGGCGATGATGCCTCGCTGTAGTTCATCGTCGATGTGGTCGAATGCTTTCTGTCTGTAGCCGATGGATACGCTTGGACTGGGCTTCGGTACTCGGTGGATGCTGTTCTTGAACTCGTCTGCGCAGGGTACCGCATCCATGTAGAATTCTGAAGTTACTTCTTGAGACAGTGCAAGAGGAGAACTGAGTGTGTGCAACAGGCCGGACAAAGCTTCGACCACTTGAACATCTGTGACATTCTTCCGCCTCCGCATACGGTAGGAGAAGCGGGCAACATCGGCGTTCGTCTTGATTTCTTGTTTCATGGGGATCCCCAAGGAGAAAGCTATGCGTGACCAGTCTTCCTCCGGCATGTGATTGTCTGCAATGACGATTCCATTGGGCTCCAGTACGTTATATCGGAAGTCTTTGTTGCCCATCATCTCGGCCTCTTCCTTCTTGTTCGCGAAGTGCATCGTAGATGGCGAGAATATCTGTCCTAGGGGCGACTTGACGGACATGGCTCCGCTCGGGGACTTCAACGAGGCCTTCATCGACTTGATCGACATACCGCTGAGGGGAGTCTTAACCATCTTGGCTGTCGTTCTCGAACGCGGTCGGAGCTACGTCAGATTGTTGTCGTGGGTTGGCTACGAGTGAAGACCTAGAGGCGACCATTTCTGAAAGTCTTCGCTCAATATCAATGCCATCTGAGCGCGTTGAGCAGTTCTGAAACACTATACTTAGCCAAGCGCGCACGGAGAGGAATCAAGCATCCTGCCGCCGACTGGCAGTCGGAGGCAGAACAGCAAACTCAACCAGAGTATATGTGACCAATCAATTGCATGAATGCGTGCCTCAGGTAAAGAGGCGTCGAGCCAATCTCGATAGTCAATGAGCCGCATCAGCCCACCACTGGAAGGCCAGCGCTTAGTCGGGGAATCCCAAAATAGTTCTTCAAACTCTAAAAAGAGCTTGAATTGTCCGCACGTGATCCATCTACAGACCAATCACCATACGCGTCTGAGCAGCCGGTATTCAAGTACGCTAAACCACCTGCACAAATGAGAATATGTAGATGACACGCTCGTGACCCACGCGTCAAGGACCATCAGCGAATTCGATTCTGATGCGTCGAGAGCGACCTTCGATTGCTTCAGGATGCAAGCCGACTGCGGGCAACGGACTCGGGCAAGTTCCCTGCAAGATCGCTACAAAAATCTTCGTCCACAGCCAAACTTCTTCCCACCGACATCAAAGTCGTTCAGAAACTCCCACTTCAGCCTCTGTTTGTACCTCCTTCGATACCACTGATTGATAGTGTTAGGATAAAAAGGCAATACGTTCATCAAGGTTGAGTCGTGCGAGATACAGACCAGAACTTCCTCGTGAGCATCGAAGGCTTGCAATTTCTGTACGCTGTCATGCGCGTCGACATAATTGTGCACAACAGGCTCTTGAGGTGTTTGATAGAACGGCTCGGTGGGAGATTGTCGCGGGTGCACGCATTGTGCAACAAAATCGCCAGCACATAATACCGGCTTTCGAGTTACGAAAGTGGTGGGTGATCGAGGTGATTGCGGTGTGGATATTATGTTGTCGAAGGAATAATTCGATGATCTGAATGATACCTGTTGCGGTAGAGGTTCGTATGGTGACGGTCGGAACTCGCCGCAGTGATGAGCACAGTCTGCTCCGAGGAAGACGTAGGTACCCTTTGGTGAGGATGTGACGCGGGCTAATGCAGCAAAGTGACCGACTGTGTGACCTGGACATGACAGAAGATAGAATGAACCATCTCCGAACGCATCGTGGGCGGGAAAACCGCCTATCTCGAGCGGGAAATCTTGCTCTGCAAGTTCGAAGACTTCACGGCCTTCCACGTCGGATCTGTTGAGCTCGTGCCCATGTGCTTTCAAGAGTCCTGGTCCCACAATAAGCTTGGTGTGTCCTGGAAACCTCGACATGTCTCCGCGATGGTCGAAGTGGTGATGTGACCATATGACAGCAGCAATAGAATTCGAAGTTATGCCAAATTCTGCCAGGTCTGTGTCAAGGATGTCGGCGACATCCGTCTCAACGCAGACCTGCAACGAAGCTCTTGGATCGTAGTCACTGATGTACTCGGTGAGTCCTGGAGGACATGACTTCCACCAATCTCTTCTCATGCCCAAGTCGAAAAGAATGTTCACTCCCATCTGTGCGTTGCTGATAAGGAAGGAATAGCTCGGGAAACTGAGGTTTTCATGGCCGATCACCGCTTTACCAAACAGATTTTCGGTTTTCGTCCTTTGGTAGGTAGTTGTGTTGATTATTCGCACATCAACTGTTGCGGATGATTCAGGTATGCTGAGCCCAGGTGTGACTTGAGGAAGATCCAAAGGACTGTTTAGAGACTCCCACGCTGTGTACATATCGGTGATGAGGGCTGTAGTGTACAACCACAGTAGACGTGCCTAGCCAGATGTCTAAACTGTTATGATCGGTATTGAGCATGATACTGTCTGGTCTGCCACGGGTCAGCACGTGAATCCGAGGTCTCGAGTGCGCATGCCACACTGGCTGAGGTGGGCCACATCGGATGTCGTTGGGAATCAGAGAGTAGTCGGCAGTTTACTACCCAAAACAAGCGTTGGACCTTTGCAATTGGGCACTCGACCTCAGCAGCATGTGCTTAGAGTCTCCCGTCAATGTCCATTGACTATCGTATCAGGCGAAAGCGCCAGCCGCTACCATGAGATCGTGTGAAAACGCCGCAATTGCTCGTATACGATGTTAGGGCAGCCACGGCGATTGGACACTACCATGTACCATCGTGATGAGGCCCCGCTCAATAAGTGGTAAACATGCTTGTGGACTGGCGCACGGCATCTTCGACCAGTAAAGGAGGCCCATACTGCGATGAAACGAAGGACGTGTTCGGATGGTGATGCACTCTAATAGCGGTGACTCAGAGGAGGAGAAAGACGACAACAGAAACGCCAGCTGCGAGTTCATGCATTAGAGAGGCTCCTCACGGGGGAGTCAGATCAAGGGGGCAACATTTGTCACCCGTTTTCTGATTCATTACCTGCCGGAGAATATTGGCGTCGATCAACAATTCTTGCGCAGGTAGCGCGAATGGTGCGATATTTGTTGATGAAGGAGGTCACCAAGTGCAGTTGCTAAATATGGTGGACGGGAAAGCAGGGGCAGTAACGCTATGCCCAGAAAAGTAGGCGCTAAGCGAAGTTTAGAGCGTCCCCGCATCACGGATGTGACGCGCACCTGCAAGTCAGTGCAAATCGCTATGTTAGCGCAAGCATGAAACCCAGACGGGCGGCTATTCTTCTATGCAGACATGGTGATGAGATTGGCTGGAAACCCAGACGATGAGTCCTTGCTGAAGCCACAGTATGCTAGGCGATACTGCTCGCGCATGGATACGTCTATGAAATTCTAGGACATATGGAAGTCGACGAGCAGAAGGGCATACGAGTCAGATATATTCTATGCCATGAACCGTGTAGTGACAGCGGAGAGGCGTACTTGAGTAGTGTCATACGGCTTCAATGGTTATCATGCAAATTGTCATTAGGTCATCTCTATAAACAATACTTGTACAAGCTGCAAGGCTGTATGAGCCACTGTGAAATCGATTTTGATGTCCGTAGGTCCGTGACTCCTTCGCTAATTAGGCACAAAGAAAAGCAAAAGCCCGATGCTAAATCAGTAGACCAGCATATGACCAACGCGCAGCGCTCCTCATTGATAATAGCTCCCGACGGCCTTGTTGAAGAGATCCATGACAGCAGGCGAGTGAAGTCGAGCGGAAAGTAGGACCAGATAGTCGACAACGCACAGGACCACAATTAGTTGCATAAAAATGGCCGTGAAGCCTTTGTTCTTCTTATACAGGACGATAGACTCGAGCATCGGTGACGGAGGCTTGGGCGTTGGTAGCCTTGTTTGAGCGGCAGCCTTTCGGCAACTCAGGCAGCTGATGCAGCTGATGGCATCGGAGGGAGCAATGCTGGGTGACGGCGCGCCAGACAGTGTGGCAGACAGAAGCGGTGCCTCGGGTGAAGGGAGATCTGAATCAGCACTTGTTGGCGACCGGTTGCTATCAGCACTTTTTGGTGACCGAACACTGACCACAGCCGGCACGTTCGTGTCGAGTGGTGTGAGAACATTGGACAGACCTGACGGCGCTCTTGATGCCTGTCTTTGGTGCAAAGGAGCAGGTCTGAACTCAGTCGGTGTGGTGATCAAAGGTTTCAGCCCGTTCGGCACGTCCTGCTGACTCTCTGCTTGTAGTCTTGAAGTCGGGGCACTTATGCGTAATGATGACTTTTTGCTTGACCCTGACTTTTCCTTTCGTACCATTGAAGTCATGGCCTTGCGCATTCCTGCAAGTTCGGTCTGCAGGGAGGAGACAGACCCTGTGAATTCTTGCTTCAAGTGCAACATTTGTGTTTGTAAGTCCTCGATCTCCACCATGGCATGACCCAACCGCTTCTTCATCAGAAGCTCCGTGTTCTTCTCGTATGCAGGCAATGGTGGAGAGTTTCTCTTGGCTGTAAGCGCTGCACCAACTTCTGTTTTGCTCTTGAGACTGGATTTGATAGGCATGACGGGTATGATAGGCGAGACTGGGAATCGGACACGAGCGATATTCGAGTCGGAGCAGATACCCCGGCTTTGTGGCACCTTGGGATAGGTCAGCTTGTCTAGGATAGCTTCGTCGATCATCGGACTACCCCAGCTTGCAGTACTGCTCAGGCCAGGAGAGTAGAGATTTGAGTGAAGTTGCCATTCGGCGTAATCGTAATTCGTCTTCAATGAAGCTAGAGCCGTCTCGGCCTCCCGCGGGGGGCTCGGCTCTGGCTCGACGGCAGCCTTCTCGGTCACCAACCTTGGTGACGTATTGCTACTAAGCAGACTGACTGCCCGCTTGACCTCAGGAAGGAGATGCAGGACGGCCCAATGGCTGATTGCTTCTGTCCAAAGTAGGAACTGATCGAAATCTTTGTCCAACGTGAGGTCGAACTTGACAAGAGGGCACATGCAATACGTTTGAGCATGGTCAATCCAGTGGAAGTTCATGATCGCAAGCTCATTGTCAACACAACAAGAGAATGATACCGGGTTCTCAAAGTGGGCTTTGACGTCTTCACCTGCAGCCGCTGCATAAAGCATCTGCAAAGCACGAACGCACCAGGCGCCGTCAACTGCGCACTGATTGCTTGCCAGGTCGATACCGTATTCGTTGCCACTGAAGACACGTTCGAAGCTCATGAAAGGAACGTAAAGAGCCGAGCCAGTCGCACAGGCAGTAGTGTCAACTTGCAAGCGCGTGCCGGTGGAGGACAGATAACATGGTAGCTTTTCAAGCTCCGAAGATGTAAAAGCTTTGGCGTGAAACCCGTATCCTAGGCCTGGACGCGGCGCAGTAAGATCGCTCTTGGACTGTGCCTTCGATGTCATCCTTTCGGGGAGCGCATCGGACGGGTACGAAGGGACCATGCACCTTGTGACGAGTGTTTGTTCTGATAGCGGAGGTAGGACATCAGCCGGAAAGAAAGCAGAAGCTGCGAACCCTTTGCCGTCGGAGACTTGTTCTCGGAAGCTGTGCCTTTGTGTCGTATACTTCTTCACGTCCGCTCGGTTAACGTCGATATAGGCCAGAACAGATTCAGGAATATTCTGACTGGGCATGGACGGTAGTATGCGTATGTGGTGAGGCGAGAGGACGTTGAATCGGAATTTCTGCCAATGGAACTGGCTACGTCCGATGGTCGATTGTCGTGATGTATCGCTCCGAACGCTGCGAAACGACATGGCACTCGTGGCCGACGCTGCACTGGGCAGAGACATCGTGACTGAAGGTTGATGCAACAGCTGTGTTGTGATTGAACGAAAGTTAAAGCCTGACCTGCAGGAGATTATCTGGTTGAATAGCGATAGAACAGAACTAAGTGCAGCTTCAGATCAAACCCGTGATCGACAGCCGCGTGAGAAGAAGCAGAGTGAAACAGAAGGCACAACCTACTTACACCATTCTTAAGACGTCTCTGGAGAAGTCGACTAATAGCAGTCATTTGAGGCTCTTGCTCTTAGTGGGGAGGCAGGACCTTGCATCACAGAAAGGAAAGCATCTCCGGAGGAGAAGCTGCCGCCTCTTTGTGTGGCGTCCAGTTACCTTCCATCAGGTATGGCGATGAAGGAGCAATCCATGATGAGCTTGAGCAGATCTTAGACGAACCTTCCGGAGCAGGCGCTTGAGGGAATGTTTTCAAGGTTGGCTAAGCGCCAGATCCACAGGGCCGCCAATCACGCTTTCTTCGGCTGGAGCCATCCACCAATCAGAACTAAGGCTGGTGCCAGCGAAGCGTACACATGTGCTACGTGCAGAAGTACGATGAACCGAAACTTTTGCATGCTTAATTATAGAACAAACCGTTTAGCCCTGCAGACCGGCTCACATCAATTTCGGCGTGTTGCTTGACAAGCGAATCTGCCTGCTGATGTTAAGGACGGGTATTGCATTAGCTTTCCGCGGATCGAACTTTGACGTGAGAAGCACGCATCGGCAGAGCGAAATGTATGCGCACGAGCTCTTCCTCATTCAAGAGTCATGTGCGACCATCTCCAGAGTCCAAGGCAAGAGATCGACTAAACTTAGAACGAAAGAAGGCTCATAAGGCATCATCATCTCGAGAAGGGACGTACTATAAAACGCTGCTATATGTATAAAGCTTTGGTACTATTGTTGTTGGTGGTTCAGGACTATATTGACAGTCTGACAAAGTTATCTATCTACAAAACCAGTCCAGCGGCTGCGAGAAGAACACAGACAGCCACGCTGAACAAGGTAGCCGGAGCCTGATCAGCAGCAGCAGCTCCAGTGAAAGCCTTGACGCCATTAAGGTTGCCGTTGCCTGCGATCGGGCTTCCTGTGGACCAGGCGCTCCCCGAGCCAGTTCCAGAGGCAACGCCAGTTGGCTTACCGCTCGCAGCCTCAACAGGTGTAGAGGCAGCTGCGCCTGAGCCTGGCTTGCCATTACCGGCTACAGGCGTAGCAGCGGTGGGCACAATCGTCTTGGTGATGGCACCAGTGGGCACTGGAATTGTCACGGTGACGGTAATTGGGGTTGCGGCGCATCCTGTGCTGCATACGGTTGTGGTAGCGTAGAAGCCGGTTGGGACGCCGGCGGAACCTGTGGGCCATGCTGCATTCTTGCCGGTTGGCTGGTTGACGATATCGGTGACTGTGACAGTCGCAGTGATGGTTGCGGTGACCGTCGTGTAGCCAGTTGGGCAGACATCAGTATAGACGGTTGTGGTTGAGGTGACGTATACATCTGATGGTGTGGCTGACCATGGGGGCCATGTAGTCGATGAGGCAGGGTCTACAGGCTTGGTCGTGGACCAGGGAGCCCAGGTCTGTTCGATCGAGCTGCTGGAGCTGCTTGCGCTGTTTGTAGACTCAACGGGCTTGGACGATGTCGTAGACCATGGTGTCCAAGTATGCTCAACGGAACTGCTGGAGCTGGTGGTAGGGTCTGCTGACTGCGAGGAGCTGCTTGTGGTAGACCATGGGGCCCACGTCTGTTCGCCGGAGCTGCTGGCGCTGCTCGTAGGGTCAACAGGCTTAGATGAGGTCGTGGACCATGGAGCCCATGTATGCTCATCAGAGCTGCTACTAATGGAGCTAGTGGGTTTTACAGCCTGCGAAGAAGCGCTTGTGCTTGACCACGGGCCCCATGCGTGGCTGGCGCTGGAAGTTGTGGCATCAACAGTAGAGCTTGATGAGCCAGTGGTTGAGCTTCCGTGGCCAGAGTGTGTCATCGTGGTAGTTTCAGTCGCAGAGGTGGTCTCAGAGACGGTGCTGCTTCCATGAGAATGAGAGAAAGTAGATGTGCTGGACGCGCTGCTCGACTCTGAGGTGGTGGAGCTTCCATGGGGATGGGAGAAAGTGGATGTGGTAGACACGCTGCTAGTCTCCGAGGTGGTGGTTGAGCTCTCAACGGGCGACGTGGTGTGGCCATGCGTAGTTGAGCTTGTAGTGCTTTCGCTCGTCGTCATATGAACGCTGCTAGTCTCGGATGTGGTTGTCGAGCTCTCCACTGACGAAGTGCTGTGGTCATGCGTAGTTGTGCTTGTCTTACTCTCGCTAGTCGTTGTGGGCACGCTGCTTGTCTCGGATGTGGTTGTTGAGATCTCAACTGAGTGGGTGTGTGTAGTTGTGCTTGTTGTGCTCTCGCTAGTTGAAATGGTGCTGGACGTCGATGTTGTTGCAGCACTGCTAGTGGTCTCCGACGAAGTGGTCGAGCTGGCAGCGTCAGAGGTCGTTGTGGTGCTTTCGCTCGTCTTAGTGGTGCTTGGCGAGGTTGATGAAGAGGTACTTGGAGTCGTTGTGGTGGTTGGGACGGTGGTCGTGGTTGGTACGGTGGTTGTCGTTGGGACCGTTGTCGTTGTAGTTGTTGTCGTAGGAACCCTAGTCGTCGTGGTGATGGTTGTTGGGACAGTGGTTGTCGTTGTGGTTGTTGTCGTCACCGTCTCGCAAGAATCCTTGCCACATTCACACTGGTTCAGAGCCTTCTTCATGCTTCCAACAAAGTTGTTGTTGTTCATAGCAGCTGTGGCTTCCCAGATCATGACACCACCGAACGATGGGTTGCTGTGGTATTTGTTGAGAATTGTCTGGGCTTCAGTAGGGTTCAAGTACATGGAGGCGTCGTTAAGTGCCGTTGTCGAGCCTGGGAGTCCGACGAACAGCGACGGGCTACCTGCAGCGTTCTGTGCAACCCAGTCCACCCATGCAGAGAAACCGATGTCGGTTGGCTTGCCTCCATTCTGCTCAACACCGTAGCTATGGTCGAGGCCGGCGCGGGCGGAGCACCACTTGGTGTTGTAGAACTGAATGAACAGGTAATCAAAGTCGGCCTTGCTGATAGCATCACTGAGCTGCGCATCTGGCGTTGGGCATTGAGGGGCAGCAGTCAGCAGGTACTTTCCACTCGGGTCGTCTTTCGCCATATTTTCACGGAGTTTCTTGGCCATAGCGCCGTAGCCCACATTCCCATTAGCCTCAACGTCAAAGTCAAAACCATCCACAATACTGTCGCCAAATGGCCGAGGACCAGTCCATACGTCCGGCTTGGGACCGAACATATGCCACATGTAGTCCGCAAACTCCTCACCATCCGCATCATTGGCCAAAACCTGGGTAGAGTCGGCGTGACCACCGATGGAGATGAGAACCTTCTTGCCTTTGCTGTGGCAGTAGGCGACATCTTCTACAAGCTGGAAGCATGACTGAAACATCTTTGTGCCCTCCATCTCGGTGCCACCACACTGGTTACCGAAATCTGCTGAAGGCCAACCGCCATTGCCTGGCTTCTTTGGCCAGCCATTCACGAAGCCAATTGGGACGATGTCAATGTTTGGATCGTCACAGAACTCGTTGAGTCTTGATTGCCCGTCACCCTGTCCATAGTAGACAGCAATTTGCGCACTTCGGTCTCGTTTGACGGCGGAGGATCGGAGAGGAATCGCGGAAGCAACAGAAGTGAGTGTCGTAGCCAGCAAGCTGGCGGTTGCAATGAATGAACGCATTATAAATGCTAAAAAGAATGGATGGGCAAAAGATGCCCTAGTAACGAATGACTGGACGGCAGCTGGAAGCGTACCAAAGCAATAGAGAACAAATATTCGAGTCGTGCAATGAGGTAGGAGAGCGCCGCATGGCGGAAGGTACTCACCTTTAAGAGACAGACCTGCGAGTGCTAGTCTGCACCGGGCGTCCACCTCGGCACGCATGGGTCCATCTGTAAAATAAGCTTGATGTGCTAGTCAGGTACGACAGGAGCTGTAACAACGGACAAGTCCTGATACCCTCACAGACCTGCACGCGAGTGGACTTTCAGAGGGTCAAATTTCATGTTCCCATGTTGCAGGCGGCACTCCGCAACTCTCTTTGGTGTACATTTCGGGTTATGCTCCGGTATGAGCTATAGTTACATTGATGGGACGTATTACGCCGTAAGAGCAGCACTTCGTGTTCATGCTGAACCGGCCAATCGTATGGAGTTCATTATCCTAGAATCTGAGCAAACATGCGCTCGGCTGGATAAAGCGCGTTGGTATTGGACGCCACAGGAGGAAGGGTGTAGTTGAAGTCCGACTGTTCGAAACGTGACAGATTCGGTGCCGGTGCAGATGCCACTAGCGCATATGACTAACTGAGTTCGTCCGATGGCGGCTAAGCTAGTCCACTTTCGCTAAGCCGCCAAAGTCAAAGTCGATTCAGGGGAAATTTGTTTGCAGGCAGTAGCAGGGGGGCAACCAAGGCAGAACTCTGCTCTCATGATCATTGCCATTGTTGACCGGTTGCTGAAGCGGCATAGTTTGTGTTGCGGCATACAGTAAGATCGTATCTCGATGATAACCAAACAAATGCGGATTCCACTTGCTCGCGAAGATGCGATTCTTTTCTGTTAAAGAGATCAGCTTTATTTGTGTCAGGTCCATTCCCGAAGTCAGCCTTCTTTTTGTTCACGTGCGTTCGCATACCGGCACCGAGGTGATCCACCGTTGACCACAGATCTTGATTGAGCTGCACAAAACAGGCAACAAGATCGACAATCTCGCCAACGCAGGTCTGAGGTCCCAATTTTAGAGCCGCTTTTCCTGAAATTGGCAGTCTTAGGCAGAAACAACGTGCGCCCGTGACTCCGCACGCGCAATATTCAGGCATCAGCTATCTGTAATTGAGTAGGGATGGATAGTGTAGAGCAGCAGAAAGCGATCCGGCTCATTATTTGTGTGATGAAGTCGAACAATATGTTCGCCAAATAGCATTGACAGGCATATTCGTTGTACAGCCAGAGAACTGGTTCTCTGCAATTAGGTCTGCTCAACAACAGGTCCGAAGATCCGCCATAGGACTTCCTCGCGACGCGGTCGGCTGAGCCAACGAGAAATTAGGACAACTTGCTTGCGTCTCCAGCATCGTCGACAACAGCATAGGATGCAGCCATGCGTGCCTTTATGTTCCTACCGCAAGTGTCGCACTTTATGACCCCGTCGTCTGCTTCAGAGCATTGCGAAGCAGAGGTGCTACCTGTTTGCGACTCTTGCTTATGTCGCCCATCCACCAGATTTTCCATGCCCCGGGTCCAACCTGTTCATCCAGCTGCTTCGATAAAGTATCGTCTTCGGTCCAGTCCTTCAGCTGAAGCTCCTTGGCGCTATTCTCGAAAATAGTGATAGCTTTTCTCCCCGCTTCACCAAAGCTGCAGATAGCCACCTGTTTACGGTCTCCTGATTTTGTGAGAAGACCGAAGACCTCTAGAACTTTCTCGCCATGCTGAGCATATTTGACAAGTTCCTGGACAAGCTCCTGCTTACCCTTGGCATGCTTCGATAGCCACTCCAGATCTTCAAATACACTAGCAATGCCAATGTTGTAAACGCTGCCGTCCTCGAGCTCTTCAGCGTACGACTTGTAGTCTCGTGCGAATATCTCTTGCATCCGAAGCAGATTGAGAGATTCGTACTTGGCCGTCTGGGCTTGGTGAAACAGGTCTTCCCGGTCGAAATCATCACCTGTCTGAGGGTCGAGAAATGCTACCTGCTCTCGATCCAGGTCTGAGCACTTGTCACCGGGTGCCTTCAAGTTCCAAGTATCGATCAGGATCGGGGTCAAAGCTAGTCGCGACATCTGGGTGAAGCCAGGGAGCTTCTTGTGATCCTCGTGAGCTGTCCAAAGATTGATGTTGCGTAAATGCTCTGTCACGAGGGAAGTGCAACTGCCGATTCCTAGCTTGATGACCCTTGGGGTTGCCTGCTTAGGCACGTAGTTTTCCTCCACATGGTGGTCGATACAGCCCACTACATCGAAGCGAGCTCGAATATCTTCATCTGTTATAGTCTCGATCGCTGGCGCATTGTGATCGACGAGAATAACATCCACCTTCTCATGCGACTCCTCGCTTTTATAACGATCTGATGTTTGGAAGGCGTGTCGTAAGCTAGGCAAAGTCTTCTCGTTGTTCGCCAGCTCGTGCACGGTGACCAGTTGTTCGAGCAAAGTCTTTTCACGCCGCCTCCGAGCTTCAACAGCCTCTTGCGTCTGCTCTAGCTTGGATTGCGGCGTCAAGCCATCGAAAGCCCCACGAATAGCAACGCCAAATTCCGGTCTCAGTCTCCATAAATCCTCAGTCTCAATATATGGCAGATTTAGCACCGGCACATATATCGGATTTTTATGGTGTCTTGTCGCATTAGGTCGAGAGTTGTAGAAATATGACAGCGCGAATGCGCAGATGAAGCTGTCTAGATCACATGAAGGGTTTCCTAGCACAAGAGTCACATGCTTGTGCTCTGTCTGTGAGAAGACGACTTTGCGGATCTGTGACAGGTACGAGGTCAAGTCTTGACCGAGCGAGAACCCTGGAAGCCGCATTTCATCTTCGTCTTCGAGTGGTAGCTGCATCAGATGGGTGAGACTGTCAACTCTTCGAATCGTTGGAGTATCTGCTCGGAGGAACGTTTGCGGAGTAATAATCCCTGTACAGACCGAGCGCGGCTCGAGTACCTGAAGTAAACCGAGCTTGTCGACTGAGTTATTTACACGGTACACACTTAGCTCGCTCGGGCTTTGACAGATCTCTTGGATGTTTTCGACTACAAACGCGTGTGGGCAGTAACGCAACGCGAGGAAGCTACAAGCTTTCAAATTCTTGCACCTACGTCATTCTCTTGTCTGCTTACGTAATGTTTGATGTACTGGCGAGCTCCCCAGACCAGAACTCAGAACACATCAGAACTTGTTGTAGGCCTACATATCACACTCAAGATGGGTGTCCGTTCAATGCCTGAAAACCCTTACCAGAAGGAGTACCCGGGCTCTGCTCAGGTTAGCCGGGCAGATAAGTGGCCAGATTGATTTTCTGCCTGAAGAGTGGAAGGTGCAGGTGTCCGTTGCTGTCGCCCCGCATGGCCGCTGCCGTCAACTGTACACGTTTCCAATCCTGAAGCTTCGTCTGTTCTGAGGAAGAATCCGAACCAACACAGAGACTAGGCACCCCGCGTGACTGTTCCACTAAGGCTCACAAACGGATCTGATTACCATTCCTATGTACACCACCTCTGAACAGCTCTTGTATGATCTGACCATGCCCAATGGTCTGCTCAACGATACCCTCAACGTGTTTCGGCTGGACTCTGCCGTACCAAATACCTTTACCGGCCAGCGGGCTGAGGTTAGACAACGCGTCGCCGGACGACAAAGGTTCATCCTCATGCACGACTGGCTCGGCAGAATTATTTGTTGTCTCATCCTTCGGCCTAGCTCCTCGATGTGCACGCTGAACAGGATTTATCTGATAGTCCGGAGGAACGTATACAATTACATTGCCAGCCCATTTGTGCCCACCAATATGTGAGATCATCCCCACGTTGATCGGCTGCTGATTCTCGTTTCCCGGGTCCACTGCATCTGGTCTGAAAACTGGATGCGAAGCAAAACTTTTGGTTCCTTGACTGTTCTCAGCTTCAGAAACGACCATTTCTGATGTCACCTGCTTGCGTAATGTATGTCTTTTGTTGATGTACTGCACAAACTCTGCATGTAACAATGGCCCAAGTACCCCACACCTAGAGTCTCGCGAGTTATGGCTGCATACCAGAATTGTTGGTGTCGAAATAGGTCGGATAGTACCTCTTGCACGGAGACTCGATGTTTCACCATCGTTCGTCGTCCTTGACTCTTTCTGGCGAACAGTACTCAAGCCGGGGTCCCGTTTTGAAGTGACGAAGGATTCGAGGAATTGCGCAATGTCGGACTGAGAGGGGTTTATGCCGTCCACGACCGAAAAGGAGGGAAATAGCAAAGCTTGGGACCCTTCTGAATCACCGGATGGGCCTTCGAAGGAAGACGTGCTTACGACTATGTTGCGATATGGCTATAGTACCTTGTTAGCTGGAGCTCCAGCGCACAGCATGTATCTAAGCTTCTACCCACATCGTGAAACCGCCCCTTGGGTCCAAGCATATCCTTTATCTCAGACACCACGTTGCCCCAAGGAGCTGTGTCCTTCTCGTCTTCTATCTTGCTCTGCCAATCTGCTTGACCAGTCGATATGAGGATCTGTTCAGAATACGCAGCCATTGTGCCATCCAGAGTCTTCGTTGTATCTATATCCAGGTCTGGCGGCATGTCTGCGCATTCGCATGTTGGGGAGGGGCATTTCGGTATTGTAGGCAGTGAAGTGCCACGCTCCTTTGCTCGAGCAGCAAGATGCTGCCGCACTGACTGGGGAGGGAATTTGGCGCCAGGGTTTGCTGCTTTAGCTAGCCGTCGAGCTGAGACGCGTAGGGCGCCCATCGTCGTCGAAGCTTACCCGCCTAGTCCTGTAACTCGTCAGAGCAGATGAGATGCTACATGATAAAGACATGATTGCCATCTTGTGAATCGTGACCTCGCATGACCTTCTGCGAAACGCGTTCGCAGAATTCTAGCGGCTGCATGACGTTAGCGAGACGTGTCTCGGTCGTTTAAGGCCCGGATTTAAGATATGGTCGCTTTCGGAGCAGTGATAAGCCGATAGAGTTCACGTGACCATTCTCAATCACGAATTTGGGAGGTCAAGCGGCTTATAGTCGTATCGGGGAGAAGGCTGTCCGTTGACGACCATCTACTTCGTTCTGCTACAACCATCATGACTTACGACACTCCAGGTCAAACACGAACGCAAGCTCACTAGGTATGGTATGCATGGCGGCCGAAACGATACCGACGTCTCAACATGATATTAGTTTCTATTAACAGATACGCATGCTCGCTGAAATCATGGTATTTAGAGTCGCCTGTACGACTACACATAGATATAGCAAAGAGGGCCATGTGTGGTGTCCATAACCTCTTTCGCTTGTCTTGAAGTGCCCAGATTGCCCATGTTGAGGTTGTCTGTCAGCTTGCCCCGAGGACTGGTCTCGTCGAAGACGATCGTAGGTCCATCGTAAGCGTTAATTCTGTTTGCAGGATCCAAGTTCTGCCACATCCACCATGTCCGGTCAATCTGAGCGTGGTGCAGGTAAAACGCTGGCTCAGCGGGCGAGACGAAGAAATCACCACCTGGGTCGCCACCAATGGTGTAGTGGCCAGCAGAGTGGACACCGAAGAAGCCGTTCGGGAAGTCGCCCTGCATGTGGTTCTGGAACGTGGTGATGTTCTTGTAGTTCTTGATTAGATCAAAGGATTCAGCATCGGTGCTCCATTGTGAGCTGACCCAAGGATTGATGTCACGGCGGAGACATCGTGGGTTGTGCTCGAAAGATGAGTTGACTGCAGTGAGACTGCCGTCGGTAAGACGAAGACCTGGGAAAAGAGGACCGAGATTGACAGTGTAGTCCTTGAATGGACCAGTTGTCACGCAGCCACCACCTTCACCAGGAGGGATGCAGTTGATGCCATTGCCAAGGGCGTCGGTGCAATTGTGCTCGGCATATTGGCCGTTGCCCGACATACTGTACTCACTGCCGTCGAAAAGCGGCGAGTTGATCGGGTCCTGGGCGTACTTCCCCCAGTTCCAGTACGGCTGATACCCTTCGTAACCACATTCGTTCCTCAACGCTTGTTCCAGGTTCCAGGTGAAGTATCTATGCCATGGCAGGAAGCTGGCGGTGGCGTGTATCTCCAGTGTCTGGTTGATGTGGACGGCAACAAAGTCATCATATCGCGTCTTGATACCGGATAAAGTGCCGTTGGTGTTGAAGCCATAGTTGCCTTTGCTTGGCTTCGATTGAAGACAAAGCATAGCATCAATGTACGATTTCCGCTCTTTCAGCGAGAGGGAAGACCTGGGGATAAGTCAGTACAGAGTTCTCGGGAGGCCGCCAGGATACACGAACCATTCTCTCCGGATAGCAACATTGGTTGGACTACATTGTGAATTGTCCGACCAGCCATTCTTGAAGCTGTGAAGGCCTTTGGTGATTAAAGCTTGCGCAGCCAGCAGATCGGTTGAGAATGTTGAAGCTGGTGTGTACTTCGAGCTCGACGACACTTCCGCTGCTGGTAGAGCATGGGCTCCAAGCACTGCTGCCAACGCAGTGAAGAGGGTAGAGAAATGCATTATGCTAAGTGATACAGAAAAGCAAAAATGAATGGACGGTCGTAACCTGCTAAATGAATGGCTGCGAGAATCTATTAATATAACCCGCAAGAATTTGCACAAGTTCCCACACCGGGACTGTTGGAACGACTGCAGCAGCAGACTGAATTTTTATATGTCGCAACGACTTGCAGGAGGAGGTGGAGGAATGTCTTGCAAAAGGAGACCTAAGAGTATATCCCGACCGAATCAGGTAACAATACCTTTGCCGATATTGCCGTCCGATAGTCATATGCACTGTAATATCGTCTGCCTCTCGTCCCGCAACATGCGTCTAGCAGGCGTCTCGCTACAATACCAGTGAATTTACAATGGAATCGGCTATTTGCTGGCGCGGAGGAATATTGACAGGCAGAAGATACAAAAGCCGGCTGCTTCAAATTGAGTTTGCGACCATCGGGAGCCCTCTGTGAAGTTATGGATACGTCTAGTTCCCGGAGTGTCTTTTCTCCACTGTCTTAGCGGCCGGAGGATTTTGAGTCAGTCGAACAACCTAGAGTGCCATGTTCCAGAAGACCTCGAGTACTACAAGGTGTCGGGCGTGTCTTTAAAAAGGCTCCATGCGCGCCTGCCAAATTGTCCGTAAGGTGGGACCACATCTTTGTGAAAGACACGCCCGACACCTTGTACTCCGTAAGTCTGCCCCAAGATCGCACGGCTTGCAACATTTCGCAGCCTCCGTCGCTCTTTGAGAGGTCGCAAAGAGTCTCAAGACATCAAATCTGGTCTGCTAATAGCCGAGAGCGCACGATGGCGGTCTTGCCACGTTCAAAGCCTTGCGACGGTCGCGTGTGTCAAGATGGTCAGAAATTCCGCGTCGATCGTTATTTCCTGCACGGCCCACTTTGTGGCCTTAGGACGGCGCCAGCATACATGCAAGAGAAGCAACCCGTTCACTATGGGCCAGCAGCCACTGCAGCGCGTCGGGCTTCGACGCCTGAAGCAGGAAAGCGCTGCAGAGACCACCATCTCTCAAGCTGCACAAATATCTGCCGAACTGTCCAGTTTCGCTATCCTTGTCTTGTGCAGTCTTCTCCTTCTTCTTGAGGAATGGTGACCGGAAGAAGCCATTGAGTAGGGTCTCAGCAAGGATCGTCCCCAGCCACTCCGACTTCGCGGAATGAGCCGTATGTGCAGCAATCTCCTAGCTGACATTGTTACTAGCAGGCCAAGTTGCGCATGCTCGAGGTATGGGAGGTCGCTTCGGGGCAGTAAATGTCATATTGCATGCTGTTGTCATGGAGCCGATAGGTAAATCCATGTTGGGTTGATAGGCGGCCACGCTTCGCGCTCAGATGAACCCTGATCGTCGCTCAGATTGCGGGAGACGAGGAGGGAGAGGTGCTTGAATGGCGCGGCCTGGGGGACGCCAGATGTTTCGCTTACGGAGTACAAGGTCTGTCCAGTGTCTTTTACACAAGCGCTGTCGATCTTCTTTTCGCCGTACGCGTAAGAACGGCTGCTTTACGGAGGAACAGCCCCGAAGTGATACCTAGAGTGTACGCCCTAGCGGCTTTGACAGCTGTGGATAATAGGGAGTCGTCACAGTGGGCTTTATAGCTAATTAGTGAGGCTCGGGGCATGCATCGAGCCTGATCGTCTAGGGCAACTTGTGGTAGCTACCCTTAGGGAATCGTACAGTCTTTACATTCAAGTAAACGTAGGGGGATCAGCAGCGCTATCGTGAAAGACACTCGACAGACCTTGTATGCTGTTGAAAACAGACTAGACACGCTAGTGGTCTTGGCGCTTTGAAGAACTTCGTGCTTGTGTTCCTTCTTGCATTGAGCTTCCAGAAGGGTACTCCAGGAAACCAACGCCATAGATACAGAGTCTAGGTTATTCTTCGTCCTTTTTCGGTTTTGACGATATTCTCGAAAGTTCGCATCTGAAGAGCTTGAGCACCAGAAGCCATGTTCGCACTAATGCCGTATGCGACGGGGATGGCGCACCGCCGCTCCTAACGAGCGCCGGACTCTAAGGCTAAAGGCGCCAAATATGGTGACTTTTGTTGCATTGACCGTCCATGGTACATAAATGTATGTGTCTCCATCGATCAGAAGAGAGATGGCTGTGCTCGCTTGAGGGAGTCCTTTTAGCAAATTGAGCTCACCATCCCGCCTCGGTATGAACTCATGTCAGGCATAGTGTATTCTTGGTTACCTACTGACAAATTTCTAACGAGTCTGTTACCGATAGCAGTCACAAAAGAAGTATCAGAGAATCCTCTGACATGGACGTTCGTGCTTGCACAATCACAAGGCATACAATGCCTACTGCATCCATTGCGCCCATGCCAGTTGACTGCCGCATTTAGCTACAAGTCAATACAAGCACGCCACACTTGACCGCTTCCTGGCGCAAAGAACCTGGCGACTTCAGGAGAGTCGTATTTTAGTGTCACGTTAGTCTGACATCAATGAGCTCGATCATTGCTTCGAAATCTCCCGGCCGCCCTGTCTTGGCAGTGCCGCATCGCCCCGGCGATCTGAGACCGAGGTGTGGCATTTCTTCACAAGCTGGTACCTGCAGGAACAAAGACAGAACAACCCCGTAACTGCACGAACACAGCCAGAGCTTTGGGTAAATGAGCCTTAAACTGTGCTCACAAGGCTCTCAGTTGACCGCAGTCAACAACAGTCATGCAACCTCCTAACAAAGCTCCAAGTGTACCGGTATATTAAGCAGGTGTTCTCCCTTGTCCTGATGTCTCCATATGCTGTATGAGCAGGCTGTGGTTTAGGGGTGCAAGAAGTGCCGATCTTCATGACTGGTCTCCTAGGGCGCATCCAAGCTTTTCCTACCCACTGAGTATTATTGCGTACTACGCTTGAGGTCTACAACAAGCCGCCAATTGAACGAGGAAGACTTCTGGCGTCCGTTATGGCGAAGGCGTTCGTAACGAAGGGGCATTAATCGCTAGTGGGAAGACACAGGAGTCACTAAGCTCTTGCGTTGCAGCACCACTTTTCGCAGCGATGGATTCTTGATAGCGGAGGTATACCGTACCTGGTACCTGGTAACGGATAGTGGGGTCCACCGTGTTTCTACTAAGCAGTATTAACCTGCTACAATGGAGGTGACACCCTCTAAGCTACGGTAAGTCGTCAAGCAACCTTGCCTGAGTAACCTCGTGTCTGGATGTCTTGCTGCTCTCGAATAATACCCAAACCTTGAGGCAACAAGCGAGCAACGTCGCAGGACACGATGCGCCTTTTCAAGATGTGAGCTCTATGCCGTTTGGTTTCCGACTTCTATTACTCCCTTTGCAAAGTGTGCGGCGACGCAACGTCACCGTCAATAACCATGTTCCTGTCATCGTCGTCAGTTATGGAAGCAGTTCTCGGCCGACGAGATGCCATTCCCGCAGAAAACAACATCCCCTCGATACTTGCTACTACAGCCTCGTTAACAGCAATTTCACTGTTCGTCGTCGTTCTTCGATTCTATGTGCGAGTGTTCATGTTGAAGAACTTTGGCTCGGATGACTGGGTGATGGCGCTCACAGCCGTCAGTGCACAATCTATCTACCCATTTGCGTGCGCTAACACCAGCTATAGTGCGCAGCGGCTGCGGTTCTGGGGTGCTGGGTAGAGGAAACCAAAACAGGAATTGGATGGCACATCGACGATATCAGCGAGGAGCAACAAATGCACCTCACCAAGATTATGTTCATCCATGGCGTTATCAATATGAATGCGGTCACCTTCGTCAAAATTTCGGTTGCTCTCAATCTCCGTCGCTTTATGCAAACAAAGCGACAGCGGATGTTCCTCGCAGGCCTCATCGGTATGTCCGTTCCTAGTGGTAAGAGGATGGACATCTAATCCCGACAGTTTTTCTGATTGCATTCACCATCACGTGCAGTTGCACGATTATCTTCAACTGCATTCCAGTTGCTGCAACCTGGTGAGCTCGAATGACCTATCTACCATAAGCTATTGGCTGACCATCAACAGGGACAGAGAACTGGCCAAAACAGCGAAGTGTTTCTCGCTCCCTGTCTTCAAGGGGCTAGCAATTAATAACAGTGGTATGGTAAAGCGGCATAGAAAAAGATCCACGTTGCTAACTTCTCTAGTCTTCAACATTCTTACCGACTTTCTGCTTGCAGTCTTGCCTATACCGATTGTTGTCAGGTTGCATACAAACATGCGAACAAAGATTACACTTTCGCTGATTCTGAGTCTTGGACTTTTGTGAGTAACGTCCGGTCGAAACAAGCCGGGAGTACTGACAAATGGCAAGTGCCGGATCAGCTGCCACTGTCAAAGCCGTCAAGCAGTTTCAATTCTTTGGTGTTCGAGACTATACGTGGGATGCGGACTATTGGCTATGGCACGAGTAAGTGATGATTTCCTGGAGGACGCCATCTACATTCCGATAACACGTACTAACCAGTCCTAGTATCGAACTCAGCGTTGGCATCGTTGCCGCATCCCTACCTGCTCTTCGGCCACTCTTCGCAGCTTTCTACGATAGAACTCTCAAGTACAGTTATGGGGCAGCCACCCGAATGGGCTACGGACCGTCAAATGGCTATGCCCCAGGCTACGGTCAGGGTACCAACAAGCAGTATCTTCGCCACAAGAACACCATGGACAATGACCTTACGAAGCATGGAATCTCACTTCGCTCCTTCAGCGAAAGGGAAGCTTTCTCTGGCAAGCGTGACGCAGCTCGTATACATACGACAGAAGTAACAAGCAACGGAAGAAGAGGGAACAGAAAGGCTAGCCCGGCGGATGATCTGAGTAATGGCTCAGGCAACGATTATGACAGCGATGAAATCATACTTCACCCTACGCGATCGGATTCGCATACGGGACACCAGTATGGACATGGCCGTGCAGAAGAGCAGGTACGCCCACACGGAATCATGAAAACAACAACTGTACACATATCGAGGCGTTAGATCAATGACAAGGGTTTTTGTGTACACAATCAGAACTCGCGGTCCTTCGGCGATCTGGCGGAGAAGACCTTGGTCGCTACCCAGCAGGCATGCTGTCTGTGACGTCCCTGACGATGTCGGCACAGCCTGGTGCTTTTGCGAAAGCCGAAGTAAAGAAACAGTGACGCCGAAGTCAAAGAAAAGTGATCTTGTCCTGCAACTCCAAACTCACGATCCGAGTACTACGAAGAACACTAGCACCATGATACGCCTTGTGTCTCACTTTGCGGCCAAAAAGCTGACATGATTCGCTCCTAGAAGGAAGTGGTATCGCTGATATTGAAGAGTCATCATTCCTACTTATCTAAAGACACAGCAAAACCGAAAAACACTCATGAATTCCAAGCTTACTTACCTTACCATAGGCTGTGGAATCACAAAAACATAGGATCACCCGCAATGGACTCCGCCAGTCGGAAAGTATCACCGTCCACCTTATCCGCGCAGCAGGGACAGAATATAGTCGTACATGCTACGCCGTGTTTGCAGCCGAAACAAACTCCAGAACGGTTTTCGCTAGCGTCACAGCCCTTGAATCGCTGAAATTCGAAATTGTCGCCCAAGCACTTACCACCACAACATTTGAGGCTGATCACGACTCTATCGCCAAGGAGCTCATCTGAGAGCAAGACCTCGTGTTCTTTGGCAGGGAGGTCAACCGTGTCGCCTTCGCTCGGGTTCAGGATCTTGTCGGCTGGAAATGTCTTGCGGCAGATATGACAGGTATTGTCGTCCGCGGGACGGCTGCATGGAGTAGATTGTGAATTACCCATGTTCGGCCGTTCGGTGAGTCGATCTCTAGTGGCAATAGTCGTATAGGCTTCGGATTGTGTAGCTTAGAATTTGGTTACACCTCAAGTGTATTTTATGTTCTCTGAGTGTGTGGTCATCGTTGCTTGGAGCAGGAGCTTGCCACTTTAAGTACTTGCAGCGACCAGGTACGCCTTTGTTCGAGGACAATAACATGCTATCCACCTTCGCCATTTGTGCATAAGGTCAAGTCGTTCTTTCCCTTTGTTCTTCAGAGCTTCACAAGTGCCGTTGCAGAGGAGTCATTGTTGTCGTGGTCAGTTCATTCCAAACATGACTCACAGAGCTCACCTTCCTTGGACGACGATGGTCTGACTTCGATCGGCGCAAGCTTCATGTTCGGACTTTGGTCCGCAAATCGCAACAGTGCACTGGTATGAAGCAGTTCGACAGCTCACTGGCCTATACATGGAACCACTAGCCTTCTGAAAAAAAAGACGATTCATCGCTGGAACGTAACACACACTTTCAACGATTGCATATGAGGATATTCTTAGAAGCTATCAAGAGGGCACCAGCTGGGTCACTCATTGTTTTGTCTACTTGATCCGGCCAACCGCCGGACCGAGGCAGAGCCAAGAAGTGGGCCTTCTGGCCCCCAAGTTCCCCAGAAACGGGGAGTTTCCGCGGTGCGTCCGCTGCCAGGTTGCGGAGAACCTTGCTCGGCAAGTCGAAGACGTTGCCGCTGTCTCTACCTAACTAGCTAATCAATGTGTCACGTTAATACATTCGTTAGCCTCTTGCACTGGTAGCATAATGCTGATCCCGAGGTTATCAGGGTACTTAGGTACCTTCTTCGCTTTCTCTCTGGCTCGACATTTGTAGGTACGGACACGCTCTATTCGCTTAACCACCTAGGCGAAATGTATCACCTTCTCTTCTTTATCCCACTATGCACCCTGATCACGGCTCAGGCTACCATAGACCTTCAGAATGCCACAGTCTCATCCTTGGTCTACGGCTACCCGCTTCTTGCCTGGCAGATGTTCTTCGCCCCTGTACTCGAACGTAGTGGTGCTAACACATGGTCGCACGCCCGTGAGCTATCAACACCCAAGAACCGCACCGTTGTGAAACCGAACGTCGACACGGTCTATTCGACGCTGATCTACGACCTTTCCCAGTCTGATGTCGAAATCACCATCCCGGATATCCCAGCCGAAAACTTCAAGCTCTTCAGTTTCTATGACCCGTTTGGCGTCAATTGGGCCAACGTCGGCACAGGTGGCTTCTTCGAGCCAGGGACTTACTTAATCAGGTCTTCCAGGACGGACAATGGAAGCGACGTTGGCCTGCAAGTGATCAACGGGAGCGAGGAAGCAAACGTTGGGGACTTGATTTCGCCTACCACTTACGGCACACTGCTCGTAAGGTGGGGTCTCAACGCGACCAATCTAGACTTAGTGCACCAACTGCAGAATGAATGCAGCAGTCAAAACGTCGAGCCTCAAAACAACGCGTCCAGCATGAGCGCTCCGCGCTTGGAGACCCTGGTCGATACATTCGATGCAACAAGCTCTCCGGCGGAGAATGTCATGAATCTGCTTGCCCAGTACGCGCCTGCGACAGCACCAGCTGCAACTCTAGAAGCCGCTGGCATATCGGACACCACCTACACACCTCCACCGTCTGTGAACCTGACACTCGCCAACGCCACCGCTGTGAGCATGATCGCTGGCGCAGCGACACGTCCTGGCAGCTCTAATGAGCTCAACAACGGCTGGTCCGCGCGATCGCCTCAACTTATTGGAATCTACGGCACAGACTATGCCCTTCGCGCATTAATCGCTGCTGGAGGATACCTAGCACTGAGAAACCCTTTCGCCGTGTACCCCAACTGGGCTAATGGCACAAGTGAATCACCTGGTGGACCTCTGACGCTGGGTCCCGATGAAGCCATTCTCTTCACCTTCAGTGGCAAGCCTCCGATCCAGGACGTCGGGTTCTGGAGTATGACAGCTTACGACGCCGATTCATTTCTCATCCCTAATGACATCGAGGTGTATGCGTTAGGTGACAGGAGCAACCTTACCTACCCGGACGGCTCACGCATCTACGATACTGAAACTAGCGACAGCAGCAGTAATAGTGACGACGAGATGTTCCAGATTCTCGTGCAGCCGGCAGACGTTGCTCCACCGGCCAACTGGACAAGTAACTGGCTTCCCGCTCCGGCAGGCGGTGGTCAGGTCATAGCTCAGCTACGCCTGTTCGCTGGACAGCCAGAGGCAATTGATGGGTCTTACATGTATCCGGTGGTGACGAGGATATCGGCTCTAGCAGATGAAAGCGGCACAGGCGACAATACAGGTAGCCCGACTTCAAGCTCACCGGCGTCTGCTGCGAGTGGGACAGGGGACGCAGTCGCGAGTTATACCGCCGGGTCTAGCGCGAGCTTCACTATGTCTGGCGTCACCTCCGCTACAGTGTACATTGTTGTTGCAATAGCCATACTTTTGCAGTAGTTGCGATACTGGATTGGTAGCGAGTATAAATGATACGACGTTCAAACTCAGCGCTTGCGATACTGCGAGTCCTTCATCGACGCTTGATGGCAAATACGCCTTTTCCGTTGCTAGCCGCTGTCCAGACAAGTGAACTCGCCGGGTTTTATGGTTATGCTTCATCAGGGGCTAGAAGCCTAAAGTACAGCCCTTCAACCCATAAGTTCGGCATGTCTTTAGGGCTTAGGAGGCTTCAGGACCCCAATAAGCGGCCAATTTGCTTGTCCGGACAGAGCCGCAATCCTAACCGGAGTAGTCCGCTATGCATCCTTACCTAACCACAAGCTCTGGGACATGCCCGCAAGCACATCGATCACGTGATGATGCCTGCCGAAGGCACTACTCGTATGCTCTGAACTGGTCCTTTGCACATAACTACGTACCAGTCTTCTTGGAATCTTCCCATATCATCAATCGCACACAAGCCGATAGGATAACACTCCACGAAACACAGATGCAGCGTCCATGTCCGTCCCGCCTGATCACAGGCAAAGACGCCTAATAGCCGAGCTACAATCCCTCAAACAGGACAACGAGGAGCAGAATCCAAAGCTCTTCAGGCTCATTTCCGCGAGTGACGACCTCTCCACATGGAAGGTTGAACTCTTTCCTGCCACCGACAGCCTCTACTCAGGCGGCGTCTTGGAGCTTGAGCTGCAGTTCTCTAACAGCTACCCTCTTGAAGCACCAACTGCGAGGTTTACATCAGAAATTTATCATCCGAATGTCGATTCTTCGGGGTTCGTGCGCGGTGATATTCTGCGCAGCGGTCAATGGGCCCCAGTTGCAACAGCGGGCATGGTAGTTCGATGCTTGCTGACTTTGCTGGACAATCCGGATCTTCAGGGTGAGATCTTGAACGAAGCGGCTGCGGGTCTCTACCTGACGCATCTGGACGAGTACAAGAAAGTGGTCAGAGCAAGTATAGAAGAAGCAGGCACTCGATGCTACCTCGTCGCATGATGATCGAAGCAAATGATCAATTGGACGTTAGGTTTCAGTATTGAGATAAGTGACATGGTCAAGGTCTCCTCTCTCTTATGTCTTCGTTGTTCCTCACGTCATCACGATTGCTACCCTATTCGCATCACACGTGCATTCTCTCTATCCTTGCATCTCAATGCCACCAGTGCCATGGATGACCTCGCCTGTGAAGTATGAGCCCATTGGCGAAGCCAAGAAGACATACGCAACAGCCACCTCAATGGGCATGCCTGGTCTCTGCAGTGGTGCCTCTGCTACACCGAGAGAGTCCATAGCCTCAGGCGGGTTGTTCTTCGTGGCTGGTTGAAGTGGTGTCCAGCTAACACAAGTTAGAAATATCCTGTACACGAACGATTGAAGAACTTACATAATACCCGGTGCGACCGCGTTGACTCTGATGCCCTTCGGCGCCTGTTGCTGTGCCAGACTCCTCGTGAACGTCGCAATAGCACCCTTTGTGGAGCTGTAATCCACCAGCTGGGGGTTGCCCATGTATGCAGCCACAGAGCATGAGTTGACGATGGACGATCCTCGCTTCATATGTGGCAGTGCAAATTTGGTCATTGCGAACATCGACAGAATGTTGGTTCTGAACGTCTTCTCCACGGTTCCCAGGTCGATGTCCTTCAGGTCCTGGCAGATCTCCTGCATTGCGGAGTTGTTGACAAGAACGTTCAGCTTTCCGAATGTCTTTACGTGCTCATCGACTGCTTTCTTGCAGTTCTCTTCGCTGGTGATATCGAGGGCCATGAGATGTACTTTTCGGCCGGCCTTCTCGATGGCTTTCTTGGTCCACTGGGCGTCCTCTTCTTCTTCTGGGAGGTAGACGAATGAGACATCGGCACCTTCACGGGCCATGAGGACAGCGACGCTGCGACCAATGCCGCTGTCGCCGCCGGTGATCAGGACGGCTTTGTCTTTGAGTAGACCGCGGCCCTCGTAGTCCTTCAGATATGGAGAGGTACCTTCATCATCCCAAAATTCCAGTTGAGTCCAGTTAGCACCAGGTTCGAGTACAGCATCGAGACCTTTGCTGCCTTCTTGGTCCTGTGCCTTCAGCTCGTCGGCTGGGTACGCTGTTGGGGGTGCTTTGGGTTTCTCAGACATTTTGAATGTGGTTATGAGGGCAGCTGAGTTGGTTGACACGACAGATGTTCTTATGCTTGTGTAGATATTCTCGCTTCCTGAGCTGAGTGACATCAGTAGGTTCACGACGTCACTGGCGGCTTTGCAATCCGCAACTACGGCTGGACGTAGAGACACGTACACGGCGTTCACACTGTTTCGATCAAATATCAGCCCAGGTCCGAAGCATATTCTGCATGAGTTCTCTCTCCGGTCCAAGACATCGTTAGAGCAAAACACTGGTTTTGAAACTATGAGCAACATATTGGCCTTGCGAGTGGACGTCATATGGCAATTTCCGCCATTGTGTTTCCTGTCCCACGGTTGAGAGCGACACTAGAACATATCGCACGGCCGGACAAGCTTGGCAGATAGTATTGGCTCATTCGTATTTCTTGAGACTGTGTTCGGTGCCAGTAAATTTCATACAGTGCCAAATGTCTGCTAGTTCAGACATTGGGACCTTAGATCGGATCACTCGGAGTGAAAGCCTGTCTAACATAGATCAATTTCTGCCTGTTCTGCTCGGCTCCAGGATGTTTGACCAATTTCGGATCGTGAAAAGGCAACAGTACATGCTGTTGCTTTGCAGGATCTTCGAACGTCATGTACTTGTCCTTCATCAATTTTCCTGATCTTCCAGTCCTCAGTGGTCGCTGCATAAGCCAGATACTGTCCCCATCCTTTAGCCACAGACTTGATATCTTGTCCGACGGTTTCAAACGGCGGTAGCCAAGCTGCAAGAACGAGCCGCCTTCGGATTGAAAAGGTATCTCTGGCATTGGACTGGTCACAAACCTGATGTTGCTTTCGAGTTCCTTCACCCGGTCTGATTGGGCAAAGAACTTGCCATGCTCCAAATGATGTCGAACCATTTTGGTCATGAATTCCGGAACTTTAGTCGACGGATCATATCCACATTGAGCCAGCTCTTGACTGCAGGGAACGTAGGATTTCGGCCTGAGGTAGATAAACCTGCTTGGAGGCTTGACCTGGACAACGACAACTTCGACTACTGGTTGAGTTCTGAAGGAGGAAGTTCGGTTTCTGACAATTTTTTCGGGTTCATCCTCGTATTCAGTTTCATCCTCCTCCTCATGTCTGTACTCTTCTACGGTGCGCTCGCTGTCTTCCCCGTCATCTTCGACAGAGCGTAGCTGGTTAGTGAATCGCATGTCGTCGAACGATAACAACGACAAGTCACGAGTGTCTGGATCGGTATAAGTCAGACCTTCTTCTTCATAACCGGAAACAGTGGACCGTCCAACCGCTTTTGGAAGCAACATCAGCCAAATGGTCTGGCCAGCACCGAGCCCATAGTAAGAGACACGCGTTCGCTGTACCAGACGTAATGAGCCAATCTGCAGAAAGCTTCCTTCGTCGTCGTACTCCAGCTCCTCGAGCACGTCACGGCACATTCCCACCGTCAACCTCTCTATCTCGGCGATGGACTTATGCATGCCAAATGACATATCTTTGACTTTTTGGCGGTCCAGCATGTCCGTCATGAGACCTTGAATCTTGTGAGGCTCTCTTGCTGCTTGAATGTCCAATGGACGAGCTTCTGTAACGAAAGACTTCAATCGTAAGCACAGGCCTTGGACAGGGCGTTCGTGCACACGGAACTCGATCAGAGGTATTGGGCTATTTCGCTCGAAAGGTCGGTGTTGCATGCCACTTCGTGAAATGCCAGGCTGGACTCCTTTGCCAGCACCCGTGTGCTCGTGTGCCTCACGTAGACTCTGTTGCTTCTCGAGCTCGCAATCAGCTTGGTGAAGTTTCTCTTGCAATCGTTGGCGTTCTTGCGTCTGCTCAGTGATCGCACAGTCTAGCCGTCTCCGTTGCTCCTTGTTAGCATCAGTGAGACTTTGCTGCAGCTGCACAGCCTGTGTAAGTTCCTGCTGAAGCCGATCCGCAAGCGTAACTTTTTCTTGTATCTGCTCGTGGTGGATGGCTTCAAGCCTTTCGACATCGTTGGCCCACTCTAGTCTTGTCGTTGCTGACTCCTTGTTCACCCTAGTGACCTCTTCGACAAGACTTTGTGTCTGTTCTTCTGCCACCTGGAGTCTCCGTCGCAACTCGGTAATGCTCATTTGTTTCTGTTCCAGATTTAAAAGGGACATATTCCTGAGTTCATCCAATTCCCGTGACCGTTCAGCTTGCAGCCTTCTCTGCGCCTTTTTCGAATTGTCTAGCATGTCTTTCAGATCAGTCATGTGCAGAGCTTTCTGCTCAACATCTTTTTGTAGCTCCGTCTGCTTGATGCCTGCCATCTTCAGTCGGGCCTTTATGTCTTTCACGTACTCGAGCCATGACACGTCTCGGTCTGCGCTCCTTTGCTGCAGACTGCGGATCTCTCCATAAGCTGCTGGCTATGGAGCCTTAGCTCATCGCATTCGTGTGCTAGTCGTGCGATGTGGCTGTTATCATCCAAGGACAACGAGTCTGCACAATGTGCATCTTTGCGTGCTGATATGACATCTGCGGGCTGAAGACAAGCCAATTCGTGTATTAGCTGCTCCGTCCATGACGTCCGCCACTGCTTCTGCATCTCGTATATTCTTGCTTGCGCGACTCGAAGCCTGGCATCATCGATTCCACGGACACAAGCCGGGCAGAACGCAGCCTCGTCAACATCATTTATGACAATACTTGGTGCCACCAGTGTGCTCGCTGAGTCATCAAAGTCGCCACTTTCATGTTTCTGTATCGTTGGCTCTGACATTGACAGACAGTCTTCATATCCTGGTGGAGGATCCAGTGATTCCAGTAGAGCTTGAGCGTACGACCGCGATTGATCCAGAAAATAATGGAAACTCTGATGCTTGGGTGTGTCTAATGCGGTCATCTGCTGACGCAATCTAGCTAGCTCATGCCTGAGCTCGTCGAATCGCGAGCAATCTTCCTGCATGACGAGGAGGTCGTCCATCTTGCGGCTGATCTCGGTTGTACTGTCAGAAGTGGCCTGTGCATATTGCAATACCGCACTAACATCCCTATTCGATTGTAGTCGACCTTTTGTACTCCTGGTGATGATTGCAATGGTGCCAAGTTGTAACATTAACTCCAGGTTAGCCTTGTTCGCCTCTAGTGATGATCGAAATTGATTGATTTCTTCTCATTGTGCGGCGGCCCACTGGATTCGTCTTCCCAGCTTGCCTGACTGAAGCTTGTTTAGCATGTTTCTGATTTGATTGCAGTTCATTTCGATGTTCATTTTGGTCTCCCCGATCTTAATGCGCATTTCGTCCGGATAGCAGACACGATACTGCTCATCATCGTCCTCGAGCATTTCCAAGCACAGTTTGAGAGACGTTAGCTCCCGCTGCACGGCGTCCATTTCAGTACGTGCCGTTCGAACTGTTGAGACGAATGATGTAATATCCTTTGTACAGCTGATCAAAGCGCCAAAGATGCTGCCAGCGGAAGCTGTGATGCTAAGAGGATCCATCGTGGTGGTCTGCCTGTTTTCGAGATTGGCTCAGAGTGTGAATGTGCCTCGAGGTGACATTGTGCACTGATTCCTGTGGATGGAAGGGTGAAAGTTGTGATGAGCGCGTCTGTGGTCGATAGAATGATCGCTTCGGCACTTGAACCGCAGGGAGGAGAACGGTTTCGAACAAGGCGCAGACTACAGCTGCAGGAGTACTGTACAACATGGTGAGGTGAGCACCCGGCCATGCATGACCTGGAGGACACCTTGCTGCGAACCATCTTAAGCGTGTGAGGCCTGACTGAGAGAATGGTGCCTCTTAGTATACTACTGTGCTGCGCTCAATTGCCCTTGTCAGCAGTCATCCGTTCTCGTGCTTCAGAGCTTCAAATAGCCGGTAGCACGGCGTACACCAAAACATTGTCGAGCTACATTAGGTGCATAGCCGCGTTCGTAACAACAGATGAGTGCCTTTCAATATGCGTGAAATGCGCCGCTGTAATGACCGATCGCATTGTCAAGAAGGAATGCTTGATAACAGGTAGAGTAGTTGATGAAAATTGAAGGGTTAAGGTGGTCTGCGAAGGTCCGTAATAAAAGGATGCGAAAACTCACCATTCCCAACGGGTAAGTTTCTCACCGCATGATGTTTGGCCGCGCGTGCCCCCAAAAAGCTATACCCGGACTTGTGCGTCTGGCACGAAAATAGTAGCTGGCTGCTACTGCTCAGAGCTGACAAGATTCTGTACTCTCTTGGCTAAAGTCGTGGCTCAACGGACATAACCGCCGCCTTGTCTCGGATTACTAACTCCCTAAGTATGCCCAGCAAGAACCCCGTTGGTCATTTGATTGTGAATCTCACTACCTTCCTTCCCACACCACTGTTCCTACGAACCTTCCATGAAGTCCGATATCCAAGTAGCGAACAACAATACGCCAGACTTCGATGACCGCCGTCAAGCCACTTATACCAGTACCAGAAGTCAAGCACGCACTACATGCACTGTACACATGCGACGAAAGCATGACCCGTTAATAAAAATTCAAATGCAAAGAAGTATAGCACATTTCATGGTATTGAACATTTACCTTAGACTTAGCAGGTTTGCCTAGAACTCTTACGATCCTTCCACCACTTCATCCGCATGCGTTCACTTCCATCCTTCAGTCATACTCAGCCAAGCAACGTCCCCCACATCACAACTCCAGACCTAGCAGAGGCGCATGCTGCTGACTACAATGCACGTCCCGATCTCCAAACCCGCCAGCACTCCATGGTCTCGGAATCGTGAACTTGAAGGCCAGCGCTGGCCGGAAGAAATGCGACGCCAGAATGTCCTTCTCGGTGATCTTGTACAACCTTGCCAAGTTTGCATTGTGTAATGCGCTGCTCTTCTGCGCGTAGTCGAAACATTGCTCGTCGTTGAAGATGAGATCAAAGGTCACTTCATAAGGGCCGGCATTCTTGGAACGAATCACCTTCGCAAGCTTGAGAAGGGATTTGGGACCTTCGGTGGCGGTGATGTGAGTTTTGACCGTGGAATCTGTTTTTGCTGGTTGTGTTGCGTCTGTTGTCGGCGCATCTTGAGAGTCCATGGAGCCGTTTGTGGTAGGTTTGACGCTGCCATTAGAAGCGCCGTTAATCTGACCGTTCACGCCACTGCTCATCGGTGTCGGTTTGACCATGAGTGGCTTTTCGGGAGTGAGGTCGTAGCCGAAATCGGATCTGCGCTCAGCGACCTCTTCTTGAGTGCCTCCCAATTGTACGGTGTGTCTTGGGAATAACGCAGCCGGATCTGACACCGGCAAGAGGTGGTAGACGTTGAATTCTGGGGTTGGACCGAGCGGTATCGTCAACGGAGTGACTGGCATAGCAAGGTTTCCGGCTGTTGCTACTTGACCTGGGTATGGAGCGTGCACAAGGGCAACACGCGCCATTGCTGCAACTTTGTTTGCCAAGTCTTGAGTTTCAGCTTGAACGTCGCAGAGGAGGAAGACCTCTTTGGCAACAGTGGTGGTGTCGGGTTCCAGAGGTCCCATAGTTCCATCCTTGCCATACACACGAAACATGACTTCGAATGGGAACTTTTGAAACCTGCCCTTCAAGAAATCTTTGATGCCCTCTAGCCATCCGTCAATCTGCGAGATCAGGATAGGATCTCGGATACTGCCTTGAGTTATAGTCCTGTATCCAGTCACTTTGGCTCCTTCCATCTTCACCGTATAGGTGTCTGCCACCTGGAACACTGCACCTGCTGATCCGCCAGCGCGACCCTCAGCCTCGTAGAAACTCGCGCCCGTCAGGTCAATAGCACGCCAGGTCCGGGATGATAGTCACCACGAGCATTCTCGTACAAACTGTGCGACGCCAACGAATAGGCTGTGCATCGGGCGTGACTTTGTAGAGGCAGGACTTCGAAACGGTCATTCCAGACTGTGGCAAATGCTTCTCTGGACTTAGGAGTGCCAGCATGTGCTCCACACTCCATGACCTTTCCCATATGGTAGGCGACACCGAGGTTCGTAATGCCCTGATTGACGCAATAGCCTGCGTATGGAGCAGGATCGTAAGCCCGGCCAGAGATGATGATGTCCACGTCTGGGTGTTCACGTAGTGCCTCAACGAACGGTTCCAGACCCATCTGAGCCACGATGCATGTTGCAGCATCGACTTCACTCTTCTTAAGCTCTGGGACTGCGCCGCAAGGTGTGACGATGCCCTGGTCGATGGAAGATTTGATCAGCTCTTTGTCAATTTCTGCATAGATCTTCACTAGTTTCATGCGATAGTTCTTCTTCAGACAGTGTTCTTGGATGATGTCGACGAATTCGTCAACGTGCTTGTTCGACCCATCTCCGCCCGCAGAGCTGACCAGAACTATCACCTTGTGGTGGTACGCAGCGTCAACAATGTGCTCGAAGTCCTCGACATATGCATCGTGGGCGCACATCGTGACACCTAGAGCAAGCTTCTGGGGACCACTATCCGTTGACCCTGCATCGGCTATGATAGCTGAGGCACCTAGTCTGATGCCTTCATATAGCTTAGCAGGGTCGAAACCCATGCCAATACTCCCGACCGGGGTCACAATCTTTACTGGTTCTGTCATGGTTGTAGCGTTTCGAGAGAAAGAATCGAAGTGAACAGATTGAAACAGGCTTCTGAGGATCCCGACTAGAGATAAATGCATCTAGCATTCTCATCATTTTTGCTTGTGGCAGTGCAAGCTATCTGCCATGGTGACCTGCCTGCTCCAACCGAGGCCATAACCGCCGATCGTCGCTGTTCAGACTGACAATGACTGTGGACGAGTTTGACACAGGACGCCGAAAGGCAATGTACGTGGTGTTCACCCAATGCGACGATCGGACGAGGAGGCATCTCGTGTACCAATAGCATGTTTGGCCGAGTGGAGCATGCATCTTTGCCGTCGGAGTCGGAGTTCATCGCCAAGCCGATTTGCGGACACACTGGCCGATACACCCAGATTGTGTTCCTGGTCCTCTTGGTAGCATCTGAGTGGCTGCAGCTTTCCACTGAATTTCCAATGCGGGAACTTCATCTCAGCCATCATGGTACCCGTAGTCCTCCTATGCATCCGAGCGCCGATCGTGGAGGCGACGGTTTTGCGCTCAGTCCCTCTATCCCCTCCACTCCCACAGAGACGAATTTGGTGACCTTTCCCTGCATGGCATACATCTCCCGATACGACCAATCAGAATCGCTACATCGATGGTATATACCTGGGGCAGGAACTCGTCGATGTGGGAGCGGAGGGAATAGAGCAGCCTCTCGGCAGAATCGGGTCATAGAGGTATATTGTTGGTAAAGCTAGTCTCACTATGGGGTGTGCTCCACAGAGATGTACTCCTGAATGCTTCGGAAGTCACAGGCTTGCGTGTTGCTTGCCGTCATTGTACGAAGCAATAATCTCGGATTGAGGAGCTTGCAGCGGGCCCGAGCTTAGGATATCGAGCGAGCTTCACCGAAAAAGGAGACTGTGACACTGCCAGAGACCGTATACCCTCTGCGATTGTCCCTCTGACCTTGTACCATTCTGAACTCCACAGGTAGACACCGAGCATAGGACTTCTACTGAGTAAGCAAATCCAACCATGGCCCCCAGCTTCGCGACGTACCTCGCATATGCCCTCCTCATTGGCGGCGTTCTCGGAGATAGCTACAGTACCTCATTTTACTCCGCCTCGCCTTCGTTCAAAGCGATTCTTGGTGAAGACCCCAAGGTCACTCTCCTTCCCGAATCTGACCGCGCCTTGTTTCATGAAGGTGGTGTGTATGATCCCTCAACAAAGTCTCTCTTCGTCACCTCCGACAATCTCGACGACAATTCGACAGCCAGCGGTTTGATATCTTATCTTTCCGTCATTACTGGCGATTTATCTTCTCCGTCAAGCGTCGACGTTGAGACCCTCAATGGCAGTACCCATGGCATTATCTTTCCATTGGGAGGCTACCGATACCTCGCCTCGAGCGGAGTCATTGCTTGGATTGGTCAAGGCTCCTTGACAGAACCTGGCGGGGTGTGGTTTTTGAACCCTCGGCCTCCGTACAATGCCACTCAGATCTTGTCCTCTTATGGCGAATACTCATTCAACTCTCCCAACGATATCGCCGTCAATCCTGCCGGTGAGATCTACTTTAGTGACCCTGTGATCGGCTACGATAGCGGTTTCAGGCCCGAGCCCACACTGCCAAATCAAGTCTACCGATTCAACCCAGCGACTGGTGAGATTAGGGTCGTTGCTGATGGTTTTGGCCGTTCCAATGGAGTTGGTATCAATGCAGATGGCAGTGTGGTCTACATCATAGACACTGGAGTTCAAGGTTTCATTCGAGCATAGATCTTACAGGCCCTCGAACGATTTATGCCTTCGACGTCCAACGTACTGGAAGTTCAGGCGGTTTGCTTGGCAACAGAAGGCTTTTTGCATTTCCTGAGGTTGGCGCCTACAAAGGCGTAAAGACCGATGTGCAAGGCAATGTTTACGCCGGAGTGGATGAAGGTGTCACTGTCTGGAACTCTGAGGGTGAAATGCTTGGTAAAGTTATGATCTAGGAAGGCGTTGCAAACATCGGATTTGGTGAACCTGGTGTACTTTTTGCATTGGGCGACTCACGGCTCTGGAGAATCGATCTCGCCAAAGATGTGATTGGGTCATCATATATGATTTGATCCCAAAGTATCTTGTACATAGCCTTCTGTAATTAAGACTCGTACGGATTCGAAGGAGTGCATCAGAGGAGGGGGAGATGCTGCTGCTCCTCAGACTTGTAATCACGGGTGAAATTGCGCTAAGCCTATCTAGGCCTAGTGCAGCTCCCGAGCTCCGACTCGATGATGTCGATTTGTTTCATTCTGCACCTGAGTGCTGCAACCTGTTCAGCTGATCTCCGTATTTCTCGAAGCAGCACCGAAGCAGCTTTGCTTGTACTTGCTGGTCTGCTCTAGAGTATGTGGCGTTGGTCGATCTCACCGGATCGCAGATTGCGAGACGCGTCATCTATGCGACAAGAAAGCTACGAATAAGGACAGACGGCCATCAAAGAAATTTCGAGACTTGAACTTGACACAGCTTGTTTCTCATGAGGTCGAGTCGGTTGATGCCTATCAGATGAGACCAAAAGCTTGCGCTAAATGTCGACAATGGAAAGTGCGTTGCGACCTCACGGACGGCCATCCAGGAGGTTGCTCTCGCTGCCGTTCCTTAAAGGTGACATGTGTATTTGATGCGAGTCTCAGACGCACCACAAAACCCAAGTCTGTTTCAAGTGTAACATCAGAGGTCCAGCAGCTCCAAGAACCATTGCCGCAATTCACCACAAACGAGGCTTCATCGACCAACATCCATCATGGCGACAAGGGGCTAGTGCCTACGTCGTGGGTTTTCCAGGCAACTTCTGAGCCAGGCGAGGATGCAAATTCTTCGGCGCGTGTCCAGTCTTTGGATGGTGGGAATCTCAATGTCATAGGATGTTCCACTCCTACATCGTTCCGGGCTACTGGGAATATTGTTCTCACCCTGGGCCAAGCAAACGAACTTTTCAGGATATACTTTGCTCGATGCCACCAATACCTACCATTCAAGATGACAAGCCGTTCTCCCGATCACATATACACAAAACGACCCTTGTTCTTCTGGGCCATCTGTGCTGTCACTTCGAGCTGGACGCTTCGATCCCAACTCGAGCCTCTGACTAAGCGCTTGGTTGCAGAGACTATGTGTTCGGTGTCCCAATCGATCGAAACAGTCCAGGCACTACTCGTTCTCAGCATGTGGCCCTTCGCGGTGTCGAGCCTGAATGAGGATCCGTCTTATTATTACAGTGGTCTTGCGTGGCAAATGTGTCTCCAGCTTGGCCTGCATCGCCCGCTTGAAACGCACTCTCACCAATACGGGTCAGAAGCCGACTCGAGAACAGAGCATGAAGAGGTCAAGATCACCACATGGCTTGCTGCGTTTGTCGTGAACAATCTGCAGTCTACATATCGGGGGGTTCCTCCGGCTATGCTCGTTGATGTCCACTTGCTTAACGCGTTCGATCATCCGAATGTCGATCCCACGCTGTCACAATTATGTCGCATTTCGCATTTGCTAATGCAATCCACCTTAGCGATAAGCAGCAACGGCCCAACTCTGTCTAGAATGCTAGAGCCTGAGGCAAGACTGAACATGATCAGACACTATGGTGAGCAGTTCGCAGCGCTCGAAGCACAGTACCTACAACAGATCAGTGATCCCGTCATGATCACGTTTCTTACTTCAAGAGCACAGCTTTGGTCTTTCGCCCTGCTTGGCGACATGTCGCCGTCACCAGAGCGAGAAAACTGCTTTATCAGAGCAAGGACAGATGCCATTAGCCTAATCGAGCTCTGCTATCCGAAGAACCTCTCTATCGCTCCCCATCATGTTCGCTGGTCGATGTCGTTCAGCGCATTCGTCTTGATCAGGGTATTGTCTTCGCCGCAGACCACGGATGCGGAAGTGCTCGAAGATATGATTGAACGCGTATGCCAGCTGCTCGAAGTCAATTCGAGCTCACCAAAGGATACCGTAAAGAAGGCTTGCGACACAATTCGGGTTCTACCTAAGATGAAAGACAGGCATCTACGTGCCCCAATCTTGTCGCGTATGGGGACTTCGATTGTGTATGACTCGCTCAGAATCTGGGTGGAAAACAGATTCTATAGCAGTACTCATGCTGGCCAAGCTGGTGCCACCATGGATTCATTCGATCTAGACGGTATCGACTGGTATTCACTGGACCCCATATTGTGATGCGGCACGCCAGAGCCGTCGCCTCCCTCGCGACATATCTCATTGTAGATGGGGCATGCTGCTTACAGGCCTTGACTCTGAGTATCTAGCGACGACTAGACTCGGTATCGTCGGACATGGGTTACTGAAGCATTCAATTGATTCGTAGCGACCTTTCTCTCTGAAGCCTAAGCCCGATCTGTACCGTCGACCTTCTTGTTTGGGCTTCGGATCTGGCCACGCAATGAGAGCATCAGTGTGTGGGACTTGGTAACACGTGTGTGAAGACACAAATCAATAGTGGTCGGACTCGAGGGGAACTCGGCGCAGCTCGTTCCCCGTGCTAGAGCAGACGCGATTATGCAGCTTAGTCAAGCCTCTTATCACGACCGTCTCCTTTGAAGACCTCATGCTAAGTCGGTTGCACAAGCTACAATCCATGTAATTTCCACAGCGGAGATGGATCGAGATAGTACCAAAGGACTGGCTCCATACCGCATGGACACTATGTATCGCCACGTGGACTGAATCACAAATCATCGACATTCTGATTATGCATCACTACGAGTGCTTGGAGGGCGATAATACTGCGCACCTACTGCTAACAATGATCATGAGGATTTGGTAACAATACTTCTTGGCATCAGGGTCATTGCCTGTCCGGATCACAAGTTCGGACTAGATGATGTTCTTCAGCTGCTGACCAGCTCGGAACTTCCTCAAGTTGTGAGCTATAAGTTCTTCTGCCCCTTGAGGCCTACCGCCAGCAGCATGTGGGGATAAAATCAAGTTTCGCGCCTTCCACAAAGGACTGGCTGCGGGCAGCGGCTCAGTACTGAAGACATCCAGGGCAGCACCTCCAATATCTCCTTTGTCTAGGGCTGCGCAAAGAGCCTCCTCGTCTACATTCATTCCCCGACCAACGTTGACAACCGACCCATGCTTCGGCATCATTTTGAGGCGCTCTGTAGAAAGAGCGTGCTTCGTGCTGGCAGACCCAGGCAGGATCATGACCAATACGTCGGTTCCGGGGAGAAGATCTGGCAACTCGTTCTCGGTGAAGACCTCAACCCCTTCTCGCACTCCCGCATGTCGAGCGACACCGCGCACCCGCGCACCCAACAGTTTCAAAGAAGGAGTCAAAGCGCGCGCAATATTGCCAAATCCCCATATCAGCACATTTGCATCACGCAATGTTGTGAAGGAATTGGCAGGGCGGTCCGGTTGTGGACCACCTAGATGGGCTGGCCATTTGGTCTGGACCTGATAGTCGCGCATCTCATAGAAGCGTCGAGCGCTGTTCAAAAGAAGGCCGAGTGTGTGCTCCGCAACGGTGTGATCATGCAGACCAGAGCCACTGGCCAAGATGACATTAGATGCAAAGCCTGCGGACTGGATTTCATTGGCGCCTGCGCTAAGGGATTGCGCCCAGCGAAGATTGCCGAGGCGTCCTGCAGCTTCTTTGAGGTTGTCGCGGCTATTAGACCACGTAACAAGCATCTCCGCATCCGTGGCTTGATCTGGAAACGGGGCCTTCACATCGTAAGGGATCAGGTCGACGGAGAAACCTTCCAGGCTCGAGATATCGAGTTTGAGCGACGTTGGATAGAGGAGTTTCGGTAAATTGCCCATTGTCGATGGATTTTCGTATTCAATATGTGTGACCTCACGATATGCCTTGTAAAGAGACAACTGAACAAGAAGCTCCTTCGGCTTAGATCATATCGTATCGCGGATGGTCTCAAATACGGAAGCATACGGACCTGAGACAACGGAAAAAGCAGGCATGTAGCTTCACGTTGAGCAGGCTCCTGTGTCTTCCCGGTTGTAGAGTCTGCGATCTGGTCAGCTGGATCGGGTGGTATGTTTGCGACGACAGGGGTTCAGAACTCTGTTTGCAAAGTGAGGTCTCGACTCGAAATGATCCAGATCCCCAAACGGGGTCACGATTCAAGACCCCGTGCCTCGCACCCCGTCGGGGTCCCTGAAAGCCGATCTCCACCTCGGAACCGGTAAAATGTAGTTTGATCTCGTCTGGGAGGGACAAATAAACGCTATTACGATCATCAAATCCCAACTTTCATCTTCGAAGACCTTCTTCGTTGGATAGTGTTTCCATCTACTATCTACCATCTACTCTGCACCAAAATCTGTCTTTCGAGTCTGAAAGAGCTGCCCGTGCAATTTGGCAGCCACCACAATGGAGCACGACAAACATGAAGTCAACGAGGGAGTCGTGAAGATCATTGAAACGGTACCTCCAACCGTGATCACTGAGCGTACAGATCTAGGGCTCAGTGAGCTTGATCAGAAAAGAGCAGTCCGCCTGCGATGGAAGATTGATCTTTGGATCCTGCCGATGCTTACCATCATTTACCTATTGGCAGCTATGGATCGGTCAGACATTGGCAATGCTCAAGTCGCAGGAATGCAGAAGGCCATCGGCGCCACTGGCCATCAATGGTCATTAGCTGTGTCGCTCTTCTACGTGGGTTTCATTATTGGGCACCCTCCCGGAGTCTTCTCTCTACGGAAGGTGGGACCGCCAGTTGTGCTTGGAGTGGCCGTTGCAGCATGGGGCGTCTTTATCACACTTTTCATTGAGACCAAAAACTGGCAACAGGCTGTGGGAATCCGTATCTGCATTGGCTTTGCTGAAGCCTTCACTCATGCAGCGCCACTCTATCTGTCTCTATGGTACAAACGCTCAGAACTGGCGACTCGTGGTGGTATCTATTATTCCGCCTCGAGTTTGGCAGGTGCGTTCAATGGGCTGATCGCATATGGCATTGTCACCACATATGGCCATCAGCCGCCATTTGCAGCATGGCAATGGCTCTTCCTCGTTGAAGGTGTTCTATCCATTGGCATCGGGCTCTTGGTCATTGTCCTTCTTCCGCAATCTCCTGACAAACTTGGGTGGGGATTCACAGCAGATGAGAAACGGCTGGCACTCATCCGTACCCAACAGGCCAACAACACACCTCATGAGGGCATACGCTGGAAGTCCGTGCCAGGTGCTTTCAAGAATCCCATGTGGATCGTCTATACGCTCATTCTGACTTGCACCCAAGTCGCCCTGGGCGGAATATCAAGCTTTCTCCCATCAATTCTGAAGGGCCTAGGATACACCTCAACACGAGCTCAGCTGATGACAGTGCCAATCTACTCTGTAGCAGCTGTGAGCACGATCTTTTTCGCCATCCTATCAGATCGCGCTCGAGTCCGAGGACCCTGGCTGCAGCGCTATCATCGGCCTCTCTAAGCGGCTACATCATGCTCATCGCCAGCCACAACAACCATCTACGATATGCTGGCCTCTTTCTAGCCGCAGCAGGTCAATACCCGATCGTTGTCATCGTCCTCACATGGGTTGCTGTCAATATTCCCAATTTCACACATTGTGCGACCATATCGACCATTACCAATATGCTCGCTCAGTCAATCACCACAGCTGTCCTTACAACCTTCGATGATGCTCCTTATTACCACAAGGGATTGAGTGTGGTCATAGGCTTGACATGTTGTAACCCCAATTCTCTCAGCTCTTGGTGTGATGTATTGCAAGCGATTTAACGCGAAGAAGCCAGCAGGAACAGCCGAGCAGCGAGGTAAGACTATGGCCGAGCTTGGCGAGGATCATCCAGATTTCTTTCTGCAGATTTGATGTTATGTTAAGGGTGAGAAAGCAACGAGCTGATCGGTGTATCGGTGATGCGATATCGCGCAAGTATGTAGCTCCAAGAGTGATGGAGGCTCGTGTTAGTTTTATAAATGTATGGATGCACTTCACATACCATACTTAGTATTCACTTAAACATTGACTTGGACACATTGCCATAAGCTTGCTAGATAGCCTTGAGAGGGCTTCTATTATATCAGGTATTACAACTCGAGCATTGATATCGTATTGCCTAGTATGGAGATTCTGTACTAGGCTGGCATTGAGCGAATCGAGACGCCCACCCGCCAGCGCACGGACGGGAAAGGAAGCTAGCCGATCAGCTCTCAGAGTCGATGTAAAAAAGTGAAGATTACGCCAGTACCTGGTCAGCTACGATCCTCCAGTCCACTGAACAGTGAACACCTTTACCAGGCGTAGTGCAAAACATGCAAGGAACACTGGCGTGACAGAGCTCTGATCCCGTGAGCACGCCAGTGATCCCAAGTAGTGCCGTCTGTTCTCCCGACAACATCGATCTTTTGCCTGGGGTCAGTCTACCGTCACCTGACGGACGTTGCTTTGCTCAGCGATCATAATCTAGACTGTTGAAAGTCCCTGTCCTATCATGCCACTACCAAAGCTACTGTGGGCCCGAGCAAGCGAAACAGCTTGACCGGCATAAGCAACGCCACCAACATACCGATTCCGACGGCTACCGCGGGTCATATGTGCACAAGTCTCATTCTCGAATTTTAGCGTACTTTCCGATAGATAGTAAATAAACCGATTTCCTTTGACTATTCTATAATGCTTTAATATAATCGTTTATAATTATTATAGCTATTATCTACGTACTCGGTTTATATACTAACGAATTCTTAAACCCCCGCGACTATTCCTAACTATAGTATTCGACCTTAAACCGTAAAGATAAGCTATTATTAATACTATTACTAGCGGTATACTATATGATAAAATCTTGAAATCGCTTTATAACTAAGGTATTAGAATTCCTTACGCGATATACTTTAAAAAGCTTATAGCTTAGCGAGTAAAACGTAACTTTCCTCGTTCTCGTTAGCCTTAGATAATTAAAGATATTATAAACGATATACTAATATTTACCTTTACTTACATCGTAATCGATATTAATATCGTTTAAAATCTATAATAATACAAAATAAAAAGTATAGATTATAGCGTATAAGAGGTTTATCTAAGATATAGATTTATTAAAAGAGCTAAAATAATAAATATAGTAAATAAGTAGTACTAGATAATATATAATCTTTATTTAAGTAGTATTAAGTCTAGCGCTATACGCGCCTATAGAAGAGGGTTAATACTTAAATACCTTATCTTTTAAGACTATACTACTTAATATTATGATATATATATTATATTATATAAAATATACTAAGATCTAAGTTATTTACGAGTATTTAGTAATATAAGATTAGTAAAACGATTTATAATAGTATTTTTAGGTTTAAACTATATATAGTTAATTAATAGTTACGATAAGCTAATACGATACGATATCTAGATTTACGATTTAATTAACGCTTATTCTAGGTATATTATATACTTCTATATTAGCTAAACTAATAGAAAGTAAGTAGTAGTATATAAAATATACTTAAGAGTAATATAGTAATATAATTAGTATCTATAGCTTATTAAAAGTAATAGAGGCATAAAGGTTATAATACTTTATAATTTATAATATATACTTACTAGAGCCTATTACTTAATAACGCTAGTAGCTATTAATAACGCGGAAACGCTTACCTTAGCTTTATATTATCGATTTAAGTCGTTTACAAGTAATTAGTGTATTAAGTAGCTCTAGCTAAGGCTAATTAATATATAAACTAAGGCCTAAATTATATATCTTAAGTAGACTTAATACCGCGCTAATACTTATATAATAATAAAACCCTAAGATAAGGGCGCAGATTCTTACGACGCAAATTCTCGTTCCGAATTAGTGGGTGAGCTGTCGCCGCTCTAACTCACCCGGTCAGGTGAGCCGAGGCTGAGTTGCAGGTGAGTTAGGGATGAGCTAGGTAAGCTAAGGTGCGCTAAGGTAAGCAGGGTTCAGCTACTATCATGTATAGCGTTATACACTACTAATTAAATAGGCTCAAGTAAGGAGACTAGCTTTAGCTTACTTCTTTCGATACCTGTTAACTACGGTCTTTATAAGCTACGTCCGTGCGAAACTCCTTAAGACTAGCTTATACCTTTGCTTTAGGTGGGTCATCCTACCTCGGCGACCCTGTACGGCGGTAATAATACTATTTTCTCTACTATAGAGAACCGTAGCCTTTATATTACGATAGAGACATTTTATAATAGTTGCTTTTATGTTTTCTGGTTTTAGTAGTATTAAATAAATTATTAAAGAGAGGTAATATATACCTACTACTCGAAGTAGTGTATCTACTACCTTTCCTAGAATTTACTACCCTTAACCTTACACCTAACGAACAAGAGTTTAGAGATACTATTAATAATAAACCTTAATTAACTAAGTCTCGTACTTTATCGTCTTACCTAACTTATTAGAGGCGATTAGGGATAACTAAGACGTAAGTATAGTCTATTTTTTACTATTAACGTTTAAAAAGTTACGCGAGAGTAAGTATAGAGAGAAAAGATCGGGCGTAGGAGACTATAACGGAGTATATATCTTACTAATTATATTAACGGCTATTACGATTAGAAGCTACGAATTATAAAAGTAATTAAAGAAAATAATATAGAGTTAATAAGGTAAATTATAGAAAAATCCAGTAACGTAGACTTCTAGTCGCCGAAAGTAATAGATATAATATAAGGTTAAAGAATAAAAGTAAAGTAGGTATCCGTTTAACCCCGAAACTAAAAGAACTATAATTCTATATTAAGCCTTAGTTCTTAATACTTATACGTAGTCTTTTATTATAGCGGCGTTAAGTAAGACTAGCTTTTATTATACGTACGGCATATAAGTATATTAATTTACCTTATACTCTAGTACTTATCGTATATCTAAAACTAATCCTAGGTACTATACTACCTCTTTAGATAAAACAACTTAGGGCCTTTCTAATAATAGCGATCTACCTTATTAATATATAAAGAGATAACTATTATTACCTATATCGTCGAAAAGCTAGCTAGTATAGGCGCTATAACCTACTTAACGAAGGTCTTTCTATTTTAAAGGCGAAAGAATAGAGTATATTTAGGATTCTATATACGCGAATTAATAGCTATAAAATAGCCGTAGTATACTAAAACGTTAAGAGGGAGCGGTACCTTAGCGGCTACTAATATAATATAATAATAAGTCTTCTACGATATTATAAGTAAAAGGTAGAGAGCGTTAGTATATTAATTATATACTAGCTCTACTCGTTAAAGCGAATTAGTTTCTATAACTATAGAACTCTCCTCTTATATAACTTCTATAAGCCTAAGTAAGGGATATTAAATAACGGTTATATTTTATTTAAGCTAGTATAATAGACTCTACCTCGTATACAGTTATTAAAGAAGTTAGATATTATATATCTTAAGCTATAAAGAGTTCAATATATCTAGCTCGTACTTATTCTTACTAATAAGAAATACTACTACCGTCGGCCGATCCTATCTTTTTAGTAGATATCTAGTATTATCTACTATCTATAGTTAGTGTTATAATAGTACTTTTTAATACTTTCGTTAATATATAACGTAGCTAACGCTTCGTTTCGACTTCTTAACGTATTCTTTAACGCCGACGATTCGCCCTCTTCTTACTTACTCGCCCTTTATATTAAAACGTAATAATAGTTATTAGGAAACACTATATTTAATAAGTATATTCCGCTATCTACGTTAAACCTAAATAAAGTTGCGTCGCTTATAGATCTTCTAAGTAGATATCGTTTATACTTATAAAGTCCTAATTAATAAAGCTAATCCTTTATACTAAACACGAACGGAGAATACTCTAATAATGTTTTAACGCAGAAAGCATAAATTAAGCTGTAGCGATAGGTACGTTCTTCTTACTATAGCTAATAAGGACGAGGTAATATATTTAATATAATCTACTATTTATAGGCGAACGGTATAAACGCTTAGATAATCTCAATTAAAATTATTTCTCTTTAAAGGTAACCTCTATCTTATATAATATAATAAGCTTAGCTAAGCCAGTATAAGCCGTAAGTAATAGTGTACTTTACTTAAGACCGTATAAGAATAGAATACTACTACGAGTTAATAACCCTTCCTTATACTCGTTTTAGGTTATAACGTTCGTTATATCATTATAGAGTAGCTTATATTCCGCTTATTATATAGTATATCCGATATCTATTTAGCTATCCGGTATTTTAATAACATAGGGCTTATTATTATCCTATATAGCTACGCTACTTAATACTATAGTGGTTCTACTAATACGTTATAGCCTCTTAATAGTACTAGATAGAATAGGTAAAATACTAGCTCGTCGCCTCTTATATTTATAAGATTCGTATTAGTTACGCTAGCTACTTATATTACTTACAATAGACTCTTAAGATCTACTACTATATAAAGTAGTAGCTATCTCGCTCTCGCTATTACTACAGTTATAGCCTAACTTAGTTAACTATAAACGATAGTCATCTATTATATTACCGTTTATAAGCGTCCTATAGCTTATCTACGCTATAGATTACTATATAATAAAGTTAACTATATCCTTAAGATAGCGATCATAGTGAATCTTAATAATATAAGAAAAGCGTAGGGTACTATATCGTGCGTCGGTAGGGCGATTAAACCTAGCTTTAATAACTTCGGCTACTATAGGCTACGAGAATAGGTAGGTAGGTAGGTTCTTAGACCGAAGGTTAGTAATAATGTATACGCTGTCGTTCTAGATAGAGAAGGGTATTTAGAATAACCTATTATACGTATTTAAGAATCGTAAGTTAGATATAGAAACTACGAGCGGCGATACCTATTCTACGATACGGAAGCAAGTAGTTATATATCCGTTGTAGCATTTATCGCGCGTCTCTTAATAAGCTAGGAAGAATATCGTCTACGATCCCTAGCCTAGACCGAGGCTTACTACTATTAAAGGATTATAACGGCTACTAATAACGGCGAGATCGGCCGAGTCTTCTAAACTAGGAATATAGTCCTTTTTTAGCTTTATATACCGCGCCGTATAACTATTAGTAGCGATATAAGGATTCTAATAAGCTTTTAGTACTAGTTCCTTTTACTTCTACGTTATAGTAAAGGCTATCTAGCCGGCTAAGCGGGTCTTATTATTCGAGGCAGTTAGGTTTATTATAATCTACTTACCGATCGCTACTCGTTTAGCGATAGGCTATACTAGATTATAAAGGTATCGTCGTTACTAATCGTATATTCTATTAACGCTCTTATACTCGTTCTATAAAAGAATATCGTAGAAGATAACTATAAGACATTCGTTTAGGACCTATAATAATTTTTTAGTATATCCTAACCGACGTCCCTCTTACATAGCGTACCTTCGGATCTTATAAAAGGGTATAATATCTTAGACCTAATTACTTTATACGACTAGCTCGCCTACTAGAATATAGCGCGTCTATACTTTATATAGTACCTTATTTAGTCTTAAATACTATCGAACCATTAATAAGATAGAGGTACGATTAAGGGTCGAATTACGACTACTTTTAGAGAAGAGCTTAACGTCGAACTTTTAATTAATACTCTTCTTCTAGATATATACCTAATAGTATTCGTTATCGTACTTATACTTAACACTAATCTCTTAACCGTATATAAGTCCGCGAGTATAAGCGATACTTCGTACTTTCTTAAAGTAAAGTAGGCTAACTAGTATACCTTCTTAGGGTCTAAGTAAAACCTATAGCTCCTAACTACTTAATCTCTTTCCTTACCGTTCTTCTTTACCGTATATAAATACTAGTGTATTAAATAACAAATTAAGTACCTAAAGTACGTCGGAGAGGCTACCGTATACTAGCTATAAGATTAATATCTCTAGAATAACGGCTAGCCTTAGATCCTTAAGCAGTAGACGAGTTACCTATTAAACTTCCTGCGCCGATATATATCGGAATATCTTGATTAGTAGGTCTAATATAGTAGTTCTAGAGCCGATACTATATCGTTAGCGAAGGTTTAAATAGGAGAAATCGTAGGTTACGGCTATACGGTTTAGAGTATTATCTACTTCTTTTACGATTATCGGTATCTTATATCTACGTATATTACCGAACTTAGTGACCGCTTTTATAATAGCGGTAATATAGTTAACGCGCGCGCTATCTTAGTACTTTTAGATTACCTGTCGCCGACTCGTATTAATACCCTAAGTATAAACTATAATAGCGGTAATTTATTTCTCTTCTATACCGTAGACTCAATTGTACCGCCTACCCGGAAGTAAATACGATAGTAGAGCGAAGGTATAGTCTTTTTACGTAAGACTATTAACGTACTACTTAAACTAGTGTTTCGTAACAGTATCTACTTAGTAGGCTCTATTCGGTAACGAGAGTCGCTCCTATAGTAGATAGATAATAGAGAACGGCAAAGATATACTAGAATAAATGTAACGGTTCTCTAAAATCTATAGGACCGTACCTTTAGATAGGTTAGAATAACTAAACTTAAAAGTGTAAAGAAGTATTTATTATAGACCTTTTAATACGAGTAGGTAGTCGTATATATAAGACCTTTTTACTTACTAGTAGTATTTATAGATACTACTTACTTTAGCCTTATATTCTTTTAGTTCGTACGAATGCTAAGATAGTACTAGTAAACCTAACTAGTAGTAGATATAGAGTAAGCTAGTTAAATTAGGACTAACCTACCTACTATACTAGTTACGCTTCGTTCGTATGGAATAACTACTTATCTCTTACGTTAGCTTTAGCCTATTAGCTTATTTAAATAGCCTACTAGGTCTTATCGTATATAGTTACTTATATAGTATAGTAAGTATAAACTATCGGATATTATTCTATTTACTTAGTATCCTATTACCGATAGCTACTAATAGGTATAAAGTCGACTAAGAGAGTATCTACTTTATACTTATTACTTCTAGTAAACGCCGTTTTCGTTTACTAATTAAAACGGATAACTCTTCGGTAAGTAGCTTAGATTACTAAGCTTCGTAGTCTCGGTGAGCTTAAGCGTCCTCTAAATAACTAATACTTAGTTTTAACTAACGAAGTAGTTAGACGTCGAACACTATATATACTTAACTAATACGGTTAAATAGAGTCTCGGGTGATATAATATACGATATATCTTTCTTTAAGTTAATAAGGGTACACTAGGTAAGCGAAGCTTATTATAGATAGCGAGTCTAGTAGCGGTATATAGATTATAAAGGAAGGCCGAATCAGCTTAGGACGTCTAGAGTAATATAGTAAAGTACTTTAAGAAGATACCGATCTTATTATAACTTCTGGTTCGCTACTATAAGCCTACTAGGCTCTTTTAGATACTAAGGATATAGTCTCGTAGACCTTTTTACTACCTATAAGCCTTCTTTATATCTACGGAATCTTTTTCGTTGTCTATCCCTCTCTATTATTCTACTAGCTACTATAGCCGCTATATCGATATCGCTATCTATTTAGTACTTATACCTTAAGCGTATAGTCTAATGCTTAAACGACGTTAGGCTACTTTATACCTTATAGTACTATAAACGCTCGACTCGTGCTGAGCTAACTATAAGTTATAGAGAAGGAGTGGTTATCGGGTCCTATAACGGTTTCTTATTTAACGAGAGCCTATCTAGAGTAATACTTAAAGAGCGATATAAGCGTCCGGCTCAGTAGCGGCTATAGGTTAATACTTAGATTACGGGGCGTTAACACGATCGGAACTTCTATTATTTCGCTACTTGTCCTTAGCTAGGGCTAGTAGAGTTGTAATAGACGCCGAGAGAAGCGTAATGCCGTCTTAATAATTTAGAGCCGCTTTAACGGTATACGACGCGCTCCTGCCCCTAGGAGAGGTAACTGTATATAGGAGGATCTCGACTAAACGGGCTTAGGTAGGAACTATTTCTTAACCTTACTTATATTCTTTTAATCCTCTTTATTATCGTTTTCGTCGTCGTTATTACTAAAGTAACTCTACTTAAGCGCGAGAGGATTAAAGGATAGTATAGAAGAATTAGGGTATAGCTCGAGTCCGAGTCTAAATCTACTAAGAGTTAAAGCCGCTAGGCGTGGGACGGTACTAGCTATTAGGAGGGGCTTCTATAGCGGCGGTAGGAGTGGTTTAGCGTTGTATATACTCTTAATACTAATACTAGGGCCGTAAGGGTAGGGAACGGTTAACGCGGGAGAATAGCTCTTAGAGTAGTCTCGTTACTACTACGCTTAAGGATTATAAGGTATACTTAACGTACTTTCTCGCTCGCTCTTTATATCGTTAAGCTTCGCTCGGTAATAGTATTATAGATACTATCGTACTATAAAGAAGATACTAGCTATAACGAATAATACAGCGAAAATAATTAGCGTAATAGTAATTAGACGCGTAGTACGATCTACTATAGCTTCTAAGATATACGTTATACGATTAGGACGAGAATAGAAAAGAATAATAGAAATAAGTACTTATTATTCGTATAGTCTATTAGTACTTTATATAATAGCGTATCTACTCTACCTCTTTTAAGTAACTACTCTCCTTATACCTATACTATACGTTATTAAGTAGATCTTAGAGACGATCGATATACGGCGTAAATAAAAGAAGGATTTCCGTATTACGTCTTAAGCGATAGTAGTATCGCTAGTTAAGTTCGTAGTTAGCGTAATAAAGATAGTAATAAACAAAGAGCGAACTATTATTTATATAATATAAAAGATACTACTTCTTAAGGTTATAGTAACTATATTAGACTAAGCTAGCTTAGGCTAGCTTAGCCTTTAATCGCGTATCGACTCTCGGCTTAATTAGCTCTTACTATTAATACGTAATCTAATTTCTAGGCTAATACTAGGAAGCCCTATACTTATAGGGTCTTAATTATACGACGAGATTAGTATTGTAAATCGTTCTCTATAAGGTATTTAAGACTATTACTTATACGCTATCTTCTAGCTTCATTATACTAGAGTAAGCGATTACTTAGCTAGGATTAGGTTCCTATACCGGCGCTTATACTCTTTATACCTCTCTCTTTCTATCTACTAACGACTCTCTTAAATCTTAGTATTTCTCTACCTTAACTATATTAACGATTATCGTAAGAGTTATTATTATCTCTTATCGGTTTAGATAAAAAGAGTAGAAAACGATTTAGCGAGTAGATATAGCGACTATACTATATAGTATAAGTATTAAGTAGTAGATATCTAAATACGTTTTTACTAGGTCCGAGGAATATACTAAGCTTATACTATTTATAGTAGTATACTTAGGCCGGCTATAAGCGTTAGTACTATATATTAATTAATATACTATACTCCTTTACGTTAAATTATATACTCTTTATTTTATAGGCTAGCGCGTAAACCTCGTTTTACTAAGTATATTTATAGCGCACCGGCTACCTAATAGCTATAGGAGTTATTAAACTACTACTACTTTTTAGTAGCTAGCTTACGGTTTACTAATCTATATACTAAAGAGATAAATCCCTTCTTAGTTAGTCTTACTTATAAACTATACTATATTATTATCTATTTAATAGAGCTAAAACTACTACTATCTTCTAGTAGAAGCTTACTATATTCTTAGTCGTACGATATATACTTATAAGATATCGTTTTAATCTACGAGCGCCGTTATCGCGATAGTTACGTTTTACTTAAGTAGCTTATAAAGATAGCCTATCGCTACGAGTTAGTAATTATATTTTACCTAATTTACTTAATCTATAATAGCGTCTTTAAATATACTTAACCTACTTTACTTAAGAACTAAAACCGATATTAAGATTAATACGAATACCGAGTTACTTAATAAGTCTAATATAGAGCTAGATATAAGTGTATACCCTTTATTAAGCTTACGGTTTATAGAGATATTAGAAGATATATAGTAGCGTTAGTATTACCGATAGGTACTATCGGCTTATATTAGTATATATTATATCCTTCTTTATATCGTACGTCTACTAATAATATATAAAAAGCTAAACCGGCCTCCTAATAGCGCTTGACTACGTTCGGCTCCTCTCTTAAGTGAGCGACCTCTACTAATAGTAGTATCTCGCTAATAAGGCCTATCTCTTTATTATAAGGCCGGTATCTCTACGTAACTAGTAAAGGTATAAGTAGAACCTTAGTAGTTCTACTTAAGTAAGCTAAGTAGAATATAAGGCTAATAAGTATTTAATATAAGGTTAAGTTATATATAGGTAGAGTTCTAGTATAACTTAGGTTAACTATAAAACTATAAACTATACTTAAAAAGAGTTATAATTTATATACTTATTTCTATAGTCTCGAATAGGAAGTCTTATTATAGTAAGATAGTAAGTTAATAAGGTACCTTACTAACTAGCTATCTATCTAACTATTACCCCTTTAAGTAGTTACGTAATTTATCCTATATTTTATTACGGTTAGCTAATTATAAGCTACTACGTAACCGTTATTTACTTAGTTTATACCTTAGCGACCTAAATACCTTCGTCGCCTTAATCGTAACCTCTAGTTTAGACCTCCGTATAACTTTTTATTAATATAATACTACGTTATCCTCTAGATCCGTAATATTAAGTTATACCGTTATAAGATACTCGCCGATAACGGTTCGCGATACGATTTATACGATACCGCCTTCGCTAGCGACGATACGATATTATAAACTTATCTTTACAACGAATACCGTAATCTCTTAAGATCTATAACGAGCCGAAGTGGTAAGGTACTATATACAAGTTAGCTAATAAGGAGATAGGTATACGAGGCGCCTTATAAGCGTAGCTTACGAAAATAAGGCGCTATCGAGTGCGTAGTAAGAGCGAGGATTAAAAAGATTACTCCTATAGTACAAAACCTATAGAATATTATATAGGCTATTACTTATTTAGTAAGAGATAAATAAAGAATAATAAAAGAACTGCGCTCAAGCAGATCTACCTTCCCTTCCTTCTTTCTTTCTTTACGAAATCTTTCTATCTACTACTATCCTATCTAAACCTAAACGAAGGTAATCGTAAAGATAGCTAGTACCTAAGAAACTTAAACCTAGCGCGACGACCGTAAGCGCCGAACTAGAAATAACCTAAATAATCTTAATAATCTAAGTTATAAGAAGACAGTACCGCCTTACGTTCTAGGCGCTTTAGATAATACTAAAATACCTTAAATATCTATACCCTCGATTACGAGTAAACGATTACTTTAACTTTATCTTACGGTACCTAAGGTCTTATAAATCGGCCTAAACCTACGATTCCTTTAAGAATCTAAAGACCCGTTCTTCTACTTTAGCGGCTATAAGAACTTCGTTAATAAGACTATAATCTCTAGTAGTAAGGTATCTTAGAGTAATATAAAGCGAGTCTAAGCGACGATCCGCGATCTCCTTTTATAATATAGCTAAACCGCTAAGGATTATAACACGATAGTCGCTAAGTATAAGAACGCTAAGGAAAAGATAAAAGCCGCCGAGGTATAGATTAATATTATAGAGAGTTAAGAGGTACCTACTAATATAGCCCTACCCGACCTAGTAGAACTCTAAGAACTTCGCGATAAGGCGTAGACTTAGGAGAATAACTTAAAGTACTAGAAAGCTAAAGCCGATAAGATAGAGATATATATATAAGGTCCTACTAGTTAGATAGTTAAGCGAGATAACCTCCGTAAGCAAGTATTAGAGGTTACCTAAGAATTATATATCCGTAACTACGAACTAAAAGTCGCTAATACCTAACTTAAGTAGCTAAAGCGTAGTTATACTCCGTACTTTAAAGAGGCTAAGTATAAACATTATAAGCGTCTCGCCCCGTCGCTATTACTAGAACTAGAAATCGCGCTATCTAAACCCCTTAAAACTAGACGCTAATAATAAGCTTATTCTTTCGATCAAGAGTTATTTACTAACGGTAATCCCGCTTAAGACCCCGGTAACCGATCCTAACGCTACTTAAGCTATATTACTTCTACTTTACGACCCTATACTACAACCTTTAGAGGTAGTAGTCGCCCGGTCCGTATTTCGGACCCGGCTATATTTACTAGTAATCGCGAGAAGTACTCGTAGTAGAAGCTATAGATAAAGAATAAGTTAGCTTATATTATCGGCGACTTAGAAGAATTAAGTAGTAATTATATCGCGGTTAACTATATTATATCCCGCTTAGATAGTAAGGCCTTTAATATAGTTAAGCCTCGCCTAATTTCTCTTTACCTAACTCTTATTATCTTTTATAAGATCGCCGACGATATATTTATAGCCCTTAACGCTTATTTTAATAAGCCGAATAGGAAACGCAAAGCTTAAGCCGAATATAGCGCCTTAAAATAAGGCTAGACCGAACCCTTCGCCGAATTCTTTAACCGATATAAATTATACGCCCTTATCTTAAATAAGGATAAGAAGTCCGCTACTTATAACTTTATTAATATACTTAATACTCGTTTCTATAATAAGATTAAGATAGATATCGGTACTACTTAGACTTTCGTATAATAAGTCTAAGCGGCTTACTAACGCTTAGAAATTAGTTTTAAGTATATAAACGAAAGAAAAGGTACTTTCTCCGGTATTAGTAGTATAAGTCTAAAGCCTAGTTAACGAAACGATTAATTAATAAGCTACTATAATAATAACCGAGGTAGTAAATCTTCTACCTCGTCCTCGCTTACTAAAGAGCTCCCTTCGCGTAGCCTAAACGATCGTATACCCCTCTCGCCTAGACTCTATAAGCTAGATCCTCTCTCTAGTAAAGATAAGAGACGCCTTACTATAAAAGAACGATACTAGGGATACTAAGAGCTAGGTTATTATTCTATAAATCCTAACTACCTTACTTAATATTAGTTAAAGGCTAATCGATTTAGAAATAAAACCGCTAATAACTAGCTCTAGGTCGCTAAAGCGGGATTAGAGAAAGAACCTACTAAATCTTAAGGTATAAACGAAGAGGAGTTTAAATAGTAACTCGAATACCTTTACGACTCTAATTCTAACGCTAATAGAAAGGAATCGGAAAACTAGGTATCCTAGCCTAGAGTCTTAGACTAGGACCTCTACTACTAGAGCTTATACCTAAACGCGATAAGATCGGACTAAATCTCTAGATACTATTAATATCCGAGCTAGACGAAGTAGTGTATATATTAGTACCCTATACTATTACGTTTATTATAAATACCCTAAATATATACTAAGCCTTAGTAGATTCTAGAGCGTAGTTATCCTTTATATCTAAGGATCTCGCTAAGCGCCTAGGATTAAAAAGAGTTAGACTAAAGTTTAATTAATAAATAGTGCTTATTAACCCGGATCCTTTTAAGTAACTAGCTATTACGTACTATACTTACTTTAAATTAGCTATAGGTTAGTACTATAAGAAAATTAAGTACTTTATTATACTACGCCTTAGCTACTTTATTATTCTTAGTAAAGGCTAGCTGTAACGATATAAGGTATAGACCGATTAGGGAAATAATATTATTACCTTTCTTCTAAAGTACTACGAGCACTACCTACCTTATAGGCAACCCTATATAATATAGTTAGTAAATAATACCCCTTCGTTTAGAGAAGGTATAATTATTAACGAGATTAAAATCTCTCCTACTTTATAAGCGAGTTTTATTATACTATTTAATAACGTCTTACCAGTAAGGCTATAGTCTTTTAGCTAATAATATAACTACTAGATATAAATATAAAGGACGAGTACGTAGGATCTATTAAACTATAAGTAGTAGTAATTAATCCTAAAGACTTTAATAAGTTTATAGCCGATAAAGATAAGCTCGATCTATTAAAACTCCTAGATTATTATTAATATATAGCCGATTTATTCTATCGGCCGAACGCTAATAAACTACTACCTTATAGATAAGGGATTAACTATAAGATTTAACTTATAATAAACGAGAAGACCGGTAGACTCCTCTTTAAGAAACTATATACTATAACTAAAGAGGAACTAGACGCTACAAAGAAGTACTTAAATAAGATACTTATAAAAGGCTTTATCCGCAGTTTATCTTCCCTAGTATTATCGCCCGTTATCTTAGTTAAGAAGCTAAGGAAAGGATTATAATTTTGCGTCGACTATTAAGTAATTAACGTAATTATAATTAAGAACCGCTACTCGATCCCGCGAATTTAAGAAATCTTAAATAAGCTATATCGAGTAAAATACTACTTAAAGTTCGATATTATTATAGTATTTAATCGAATCCGTATAGCGGAAGAATATAAATAAAAGACGGCCTTCGCTACCTAATTTAAGTAATTTAAGTATCTAGTCCTTTCTTTTAGGCTTTATAATACACCCTTCTCCTTCTAGAGCTATATTAACCGAGCTTTAGGTAGAATACTTAATAAATTTTATACCGCCTACCTTAATAATATTCTCGTCTATAGCGATACTCTAAAGAACTACCGGAAGTATATTCTAAAGGTACTTACTTACCTTAGAAAAGAAGGCCTATATATCGATATTAAGAAGTCGGAGTTTTACGTCTAATTAGTTAAATACCTTAGTTTAATTATTACTATAAACGGCTTAAAGATAGACCTAGATAAGATCCGAATAATTAAGGACTAGAGCTCGCCCTATAACGTAAAGAATATACTCTTCTTTATAGGATTTATTAACTTCTACCGTATATTTATACTAAAACTAAGTCGCCTAGCTCTATTACTAACGAAGCTAATAAAAACTAAAAAGGCTCTAGCCTTTAGGTAGTAGTAAGTTTATAAGAGAGCGTTCTAGGCTATAAAGAACGTAGTAACCTCTAAATAAACCTTATAATACTTTAACCTTAATATAGATATATAGGTAGAAGTCGATACCTTAGATTACATTATTATAGGCGTTCTATCGTAAAAGGATAGTTAAGGTATACTACAACCTATCGCCTTCTTTTCGAAAAAGATATTACTATAAGAATATAACTACGAGATCTATAATAAGGAGCTTCTAGCGATCGTTTAAGCCTTCGAAGAATAGCGACCTAAGCTTATCTTAATTAATCTAGATAAACTAGTACGAGTATTATCGAATTATCGAAGTTTAGAGTACTTTATAACTACTAAGGAGCTTAACTAACAATAAGCGAAATAGAGTAAATTTCTATTTAAATTCTAATTTAAGATCGAATACCGCCCCGGTAAGAAGAATATAAAAGCTAATAGTCTTACTCGTATTTTCGTAAACCGCCCTAACAACTAGGACGAGCGTACTTAATACTAGTACTAAGTCCTACTAAAATCAGCGAACTTAGGTATAAGAGTGTTACCTATATAATCTCTATTTAAGACTTTAGCTATTATACTTAACCTACTAAATATCGCAGACGTAACTAATCTTAAACCGCTACCGCCTCTTAACCTAACTACCGTAGTATAAGATATATATATAGCTAATACGATTATCTAAGACCTAATTAGTATAAAGAACGGTTAATAAGAACTAGCGAAATCCTTAATCGAACTACGCCCCCTTCTCTTAAACTACTAATTATCGTTAGCGAATTATAAGATAAGAGATAGATTACTATACTATAAAGGTAAAGTCTAGGTACTAGAGGCCGTACGGCTTATAGTTATCTAAGATACTCACTACTCTATACTTGATAGCTACCTAGGTAAGACTAAAACCTTTAAGTTAGTTAATAGGTATTACTACTAGCTAGGGATACTAGAATATATTAAGACTTATTATAAAGCCTATTATACCTACCGACGAACGAAGGCCTTCCGAAATACTTATACTAGTAACCTAGCGCAGCTTTAGGTACTAGACTACGCTTAGGAATATATTATAGTTGATTTTATAGTTAAATTACCGACTTCCAACGGATACCGTAATATTATAGTAGTAATAGATCGTCTTACTAAGTTATAATATTATATACCCTACACCGAGATAAACGTAGCGTTAATAACGAAGCTCTTCGTTTATTATATCTTTAAGTACTACGGCTTACTAGATACTATTACTTCTAATAGAGGTACGTAATTCGTTAGTATATTCTAGAAACGCCTTTATCTACGCCTTAGGATTTTACGAAACCTATTAACTACCTTTTACCTAGAATCTAATAGGTAGTTAGAAAATTCTAACTAGATTATATAATAGTACCTACGCGTATACATTAACTACTTCTAAGATAATTAAGTAGATTAGCTAGCGACCGCGGAATTCGCAGCTAATAATTACTTATCCGAAACTACTAAGGTAACGCTCTTCTTTACGACCTATAGCTACTACCCTCGGCTATCGTTTATACCTTAGGACCTTTCTAGACCCTCTAACTTAGAGAAGATTAACGCCCTCGAAGCTAATCGGTTCGTAAAGGCTATAATTAATCTATATACGCACTTATAAGAGCAGATAGTATATATATAAGCTTATTATAAGAAGTATACTATAGAAAGAGCGCCGTTACTAGATTATTATCCCGGCGATTAAGTATAGCTAGACCTTCGTAATATACGTATAAAGCGACTAGCTAAGAAAATAAATAATAAGAACGCTAGCCCCTTTAAGATTTCCGAGCGAATTAATTTACGCGCCTATCGTTTAGATCTTTCTAAGACTATATATATCTATAACGTTTTCTATACCTCTCTCCTTCGTCCTTACTTAATCGACGTAGTACCCGAGTAGATACTTAACCCGCTACTACCGATCGTCGCTACTAATAATACTAGGGATAAAGAGAAATCCTAGGAAGTAAAGGCCGTACTCGTATTAAGATTATTTAAAAAGAGTAAGGAATTACAATATAAGATCTAGTAGAAAGGCTACTCGCCTAGATAAGCTTATTAGAAGGAAGTTATCGGGTTATACAACGAACTACTACTTAACTACTACCTTTAATATCCTTAATAAGCCGGATCTTACCGTAATTACGACCTATAATATATAAAAGACTGAGTCGTAGAGCTAAAAAGACTAGACTAGGCGTAGCCTACGAAAAGAGCTACGGAAAGTTAATAATACTATTTACGTTATCGCAGTACTATAAAGGTACTATAGATTAACTTCTAGTACTTAAACTAAAGTAACTAATAACTAGTAAGGTATATTCTCCGAAAAGTTTTACTACTATAGTCAGCTAATAAGGATATAATTTAGGCCTAATAGCTAAAGAATTAGTTTCGTAGGCGATAGAACGAGTCTTAGATAGACTACGGTCTACTAATATAAAAGATCTTAGTACCGCGCTTCGCGTAGAAGAATCTAGTTACTATATTTATATAAGTAGTAGTACACTAGCTAAATAGTTATAACTCTTATCGGAACTTAGCTACCTTCTAATATAAAAAGGTAGGCTAGTATAGTACGTCGATAACCGCTACGCTTTTTATAGTATACCGCTTATAAAAGTTATAGTAATTCTACGAAAGCTATCGCAATTCTAAAAAAGTTATAACAGTTCTAAAAAAAGTTTATATAAAATATCGACTCTATTTCGGGAGCCGAGGAGTATAAAATACGTAAGAAATTAGTAACTCTAGCTTATTATTATAAGTATGAAATTCTAGTGCGAGGTTTTCTAACAATAAGTCGCGGACGCCCTGCTTTAAAAAGGGAGGTAATATTACGGTTAGCTAATCATAAGCTACTACGTAACCGTTATTTACTTAGTTTGCACCTTAGCGACCTAAATACCTTCATCGCCTCAGTCGCAACCTCTAGTTTAGACCTCCGTACAACTTTTCATTAATATAATACTACGTTGCCCTCTAGATCCGTGATATATTTCTTACGTACTAGGCTTCCTCGCCTAACTTATCTTATATCTATACCCTAGCCGTATAACGGCCTTAACCTATATAGTCTATAATAACTAGATATAAGAGAGAAAATAGTACGAGTTAAGGTAATCTATACTCTTAAGTAACTTTTAATTAGGTCTTATAGGAGCGGTGTCTTAAGTAGTATAAAGACTTTAGCCGAGTTACCTTTATTCCGAGACCTAAATAGACGTATTACTATTTTAATAGCTATTTAAAAGTACGCCTAAGAGTACTACGGCCTAGAAATAGAAATAATCCCTAATTATATATAGTCCTATAAAGATAAAGATATAAGTAATTAGCTAAGATATCGATAAAACTTTACGAGGTAGAACGTTATTATAATTAACTTTACTCTAGTTAAAGGCTATAATATCTTTCTTAAAATAGCGAGAGAAAATAAGTAGCGAGTTACTAAGAATAACTAGAATAAGCTACTTAATTAACTTATCTATAACTTCGTTACGTACTCGTTATAAAAGAGCGACTCGAAAATAATTAAAGACCTCTAGGCCGCCGATATTAAGTAAGGTAGATAGTCTATTTTATAAAAGTCGTATACTAACGTTCGCTAAGGATATTTAAGCTTATAGCCGATATAGAGCCGGTCTATAATAATATTAGTGTATTAGTTGTTCTATTCTTATAGTAAGAAGTATAAGGTCTTATCGCTACTAAAGCTTAGCTCTACAGTATTTTAATTATTACGTTTAACGTCGGCGGTCTTTTAGAAGCTAAGTAATACGTTAATCCGCTTATTTAAGTTAACTAAATCTATAGTACGAAGCGAAACCCTAACTGAATATATATTATCCCGCTATAAGATATTAAACCGTAGATACGAGAGTTTAACCTTCTTTTAATAGATAAGGATCGATACGAGGCTCGATCTTATATAGCGTACTTTACTACTCGATAGTAGGTCTAACACTTTAATATCCGAGGTATAGAGAGATACCTCCTTAGCCTAAGGAAGTGAGCTAAAGGTCGGGTAAGGTGTGGGATGGGTGCGAGCACAGCATTGCTCCAGAACACACCAGTGTTCTAGCGTAGAAAACCTCCTCAGACCGAAGTGTGCAGCCTAGCATATAAACGCACTAGCGAGACCCAGTGCATGCGGCAATGTTGCAGAGCAAAACAAATACATCGTCCGCCCACCTTGTGACTGAGGAAGCACTGCGCTCATGACAACCTTTCTTCCTGACTGCGAACACTCGCAGCACCACGACGCACGCAGCACCAGAAGCGACTCGACTGGAAGGAGAAAGAAGAGACGCCGTCTGCTGCCGTCGCCATCGACAAGCAGCTCTGCACAACACGAGGTAGGAGAAGTATGCAACGGATGAAGATGTTCCATGACTAACTTGTCCTCTGCAGATTCACCAACTATCCAAACCAGTCCTGCAACACTCCCAGAAGAGGTCGCAGAGATAGCGCTGACAACATACTCTTAGCAATTAATAGGATGTGAGTGCTGTCGTAGATCCTGCATAGGGTGACGACAACTGATACCGAAGCTGCTGGGTTGAAGCCGGTTATCTTTCTCAACGCTACGTCCTTCGCCAGCCACTGGCCTGCATCGGACCACGTATTTTCACAATGAATTTGACGTGGATATTTCACTCTGTCAGCCAGACGCGTAAAAACGATGGACCACACTATCCTTCGACGTCTCGCAGAGTCAGTTCCAAGCCAGAATAACGATTTCAAATCGCCTAGATCATCAATTTGACATACATTCTTACCGCACACACCGGAAGTCTACTTGACCAACCGCAGGCACATCAAAGCCCAGCACTATTGCCAAGGTAACCATCTATACCACCGTTGCTGCGGAGTTAGACAGACATCATACAGGCCACGGACTGTTCATCAGGAATAGCCATGGTGGCTGGAGAAGAGAATCCTGGTGAAGATCTTCACGACGCGTCGAACGCGTGTTATGTTGATCCCCTGACGTCACCAGTGCTTGTTCAAGAAGGTACGTCACTGTGCTATGAAGCTTTCATAGCTCTTGTCGTTGCAAGGCTACTATATGCTGACCGACCAGTCATAAGCAACAGTGTAGCTTGTTACTACACACACGTGGAGATATCAATTTGACTTTCGAAGTATTGATCTGGAAACCTCCTCCCAATTGCTTGGACTATGCCTCCTCAGAAGCGCGCCAAGAAGGCTTCGCCTGTCGCCAGGAGATCTTCTTCATCGCCCGCTCCTCCTCCGTCGGATATTGTTGTGGACGAAAAGGAAAATGACCCGACCAAGAAGGAAACTAACGCAACTCCACCGAATAAAGAAGCCCCCACTTTCAACACAGCTCTGCTCGATGAAGAAGAGCTGCCCAATCAACCCTCATCTAATACCTTCACAGGCGGACACGGCTACAACACCCTGAAATTCCACAATGGCCAAGTCTACACTGGCATGGCCGTCGGCGGCTCGCATACCTGGAACTACGACCCAGGGGTCTGGAAAGAGACAAAAGTCGAGCCGGACTTATGGAAGATCGACTTTGAGACGACGAAACGGAGAGCGAAGAACGCGCCGAAGGGGAGTGGTGCGCCTGTGGGGATGGCGTATCATTGGGTGATTGTGGCGCATCAGGTATGTTTCTGTGTGTTCTCTATCAGCAACCGGAGAGCTCAAGGCGAGGGGAAAGGGCAGCTGACAAGACGGATCTAGTATGTCACCAAGATCGATGCGAACACGTACGAAACGCATCTCGTTGGATCGAAGTATAAGCTTGCGCACAAAGGCCCGGACACGAATTCGTGGTCGATAAATTCGGTCAAGGGGCAGAGGGAAAAGGAGGTGGAGCTGCTTGAGGATGCGAAGCGAAAAGTGCAGGGATTGCCGCCTGTGCTGGGGGGAGAGAAAGTCAAAGTTGACAAGAGAGAGCGAGGACAGCAGAAGCTTGATGCTTTGTTTGGGAACCCAGCACGAGCGAAGGGCGGTAACGTGGTCGGGACGAAGCGGAGAAGGGAGGATGGAGGGGACGATGTATAACGAAATACAAGACGAGTTAGATGAGGTGGTGACAATTTGGAAGGAGGTAGCTGCATTAACTGTTGTCCTGTGCACTTCACCGTCGACGCCATGTAGCACGCAGGGATTGGTATGTACGACCTTGCTGCAACCGTCTAGGCAGCAGTCTCCGGAAGGGAGGGAGTCCGTGCGGGCTCGAGAGTGCGCGACAAAGTCACCATACTCCACGGTATATTGGATATCGACCTTTCTAAATTCCCGATGTCTGTTCCAGGCACCACTATGGTCCGAGAAAATCAAACTGTCGTGCTCCCAGACCAAGCATACTTTGCTTGTGTCGCTTGCGACGACCGAACTTTCAGCACCAAAGAGCATTTGTTGCAGCACTGCCGGGCCGCAAAGGTTCATAAAGGTGAATGGTGCGAAGGCTGTGAATGGCTCTTCGTGTCATGCGACGCCCTTGATGCACATCTTCGCGGTTCCCCCAATCATTGGATCTGCTCCATACGCGAGCTCGACGAAGATGGCGAGGAGGACATCGTGGCGCATATGGCCGACACTCACAGTCACTGTTACCATTGGGACGTCAATGTTGGCAGCTACCGCGAGCATCGCATTCAGCACCACAATCAATGTGATCGGTGCGATGAGGGGTTTGATTCTACCAACGAACTCGTCGTGGTGAGAGAAGCTCGGTTAAAACTCTGATCGTCCAGCTGACGGGGTTGTGTAAGCATAGACAGGTCTACCAGCCTCGTAAGAAGATATGTTTCGGTCGTATAAGACCGTTTAAAACCGCATCTAGGATAACGATTTATCCTAAAAGTAGCGTATATAAGTCTAGGATTAAACAACATAACATTAACACTTAGGTATTTAAGTATTACTAACGCTACTACTATACAAATACTTAAAACGATAACTATAAATACCGATATTCCGAGTGCGACTATAATATACCTAAAGTAAGCGCAATATTCTAATATATAGAGAGTCCGGTATATAATATAGACTACTAGGGCAGCTTAGGAAAACTTAATCGATTTATCGCGAACTAGGTATCCGAGCTTACGGATAAAGGTCTTTAGTAGTAAGATATAACACGGTATTAAAAATTACGAGAGTAATTAAAGGACGTACCCTATCGTTCTTCGATTACCTTCGCGTATAGAAGGAGTGCCTTATATTACACCTAGCTCCTCTACGCTTCTTTATCTAAAGAGCCGTAATTCATACTCGCTAGCGAGCAAAAGCTTATAATCATCGTTATAGTTAGTTTATTTAAGGTCTTACCCCGTCTCTTTGCGGTCGCCGCTTATCCCGTAGTAATATAGTTAATCTAGAAGGTTATTTATAGCTAAACGTTAGTAAGTAGTCGATATATATCGTAGCTAGTATATAGGACTCGTTAATTAGCTAAATACTATACTAGTATATACTCTAAGAGTAGTTTATATATAGGTAAAAAACCGTAATAAGGTTCTCTAGAGAGTAAAGAATATTACTTATAGTAGCGCGATACGATACTATAACGAATAACGGTTAGTACGTTATAATAGGCGGCTTAATTAATTATAGCTTTTATAATAGGTTATTTTCCGTATAAAATTCGTAGTTATATAAGCCTTTTGTAGCGTTCTAGACTACTTACCGTCCTCCGCTATACACGTATATACCTTATACCGTGCCGTATCTAGATAGCTATAGGTATACGTTATTATAAATAGTAATACCTAATAAAGGAAGTTAACGGAAGCCGTTCTTACTCGTCTCTACTTACTTCCCTACTACCCTTCTACCGCGCTCCTTTAAAGCTAATCTACTCACGAATAATATACGACTATCGGAAGCGCCAGCGATACCGATAGCTCTTATTACAGTTATAATGTTTACTTTATACTAGGAATAGTAGATTAATATTAACAAGGATCGTTATCGATAGTGATTCACGATCTGCCAGTATTGCTGATTACCGGGCTCCAATATGGTCTATAATACTAGAATGCCACGAGCGCCAGGAAGAATGATCATGTGACGTCGCATACCGTCCACGCTTGTGATTACTAGCGCCTCCGCGTAACTGCATACTTAGAAGCAGCACACTCGTACCTTACGTCGTAGTTAGCTTGAACACATAACCTTATTTAGTTTCACATGCTTCGGCATGCCACCCATTCCATCAAGCACAAATGGGTCCCTCAGATCTCCTGTTTCAGATAATATGGCTTCTGGCCGTTCCCCACCCCAGAAATCACCAATGTGAAAGAGAAAGACGAAGAGGAAACGCCACTGGAGTCTTGGAGCATCTTTGTATAATCCGGACAAGCATCTTGTGGTCAGATGTGGTTTTGTCGTGGATCTTTGGGCAAGCGGCTGTTGGTTTCCCATTTCTGTTTTCCTCACATAGGCTTGGAACCCCGTGCCATCCTGTCTCATGGGCGCAGACACGATTGTCCTTGAGCTCCTATGAATGCGACTAGTTAGTCCGGTCTATCACTGGTTGTTGTTGCCGTGTCCCACATTAGCTACTCCATTACTCCCCGCCAAACATTTTTGTCCGCATGACGCCGCGCCATCAGCAACAACAGGGAATGTGCCTGTTGGCGAAAACGAGGTAGTGCCATCGCGCTTGCCCGACGCGAACATGTGTTTCCATCTAGGAGAAAGTACAAGTGCGCAACGACTAACCAGTGATGAGCGGCTGATGGTTCGGGCGTCAGCGGTCCACACTTGGCAGCCGTGCTCGCCTAATTTCAACGCTAGCCCTGAACCAGTACTACCTGATCAGGTATCGTCTGCCGTGAAGGCTAGACTCTATACCTTGTTTATCTAGATGGCTGTATATTAAGCCTCTTTCTCGGTTGTTCTCAACCTCGAACGTTTCTTCCTTGCCCTTGCTCTGTCTCGTGTATACTCTACATAGCTTGTATGAGCTTGAGGCATTCTTACTTGCTCGCATCGGTCTCCAACATGCCTTTGCGCCAGGCCAGACGGCAGAGATGGGCGAAAAGGCCATCTTTAAAAGGACAAGCGGTCCTAGACGCACGAACCATGAACACGGTGCGATACGTCCTACCAAAGAGAAAAGGTAGCACTTGGCGAAAGAACAAAAGACCTGATGTGTGTAGATTTCCGCATGTGCTTTGTCGTATACACAATTGACGTGAAACAGGAAGTAACGCGGACGTCGAGGTCAACCTCAGACTCACTAGAAGGTTCGCATACGACAGAGCAGCAGTCGACGTGCGATACTACCCCTTTAGTAGCTAATAGCTGCATACTGACTCTCGCCGAGTGGTCGCCGGACCGAAATGGTACGACAACCGACATGTTCGATCCAGCTTCATTCTTACAACCCTGAGTATGGCAACAACGACATTGCCCACGCCGGACAAGCATGCTGAATAAGCATGCGAGCTGAAGGACCTCGGGCGAATTTTTGCAGCAAGACATTTGTGACTTGTGGAGTCACGAATGTCAGCACGCTACTGGAAGGTGCTGGATCGAATCAAGGATTGATTCGAAACGGGCTTGACGGTGGCAATTCACGTTGAGCCCGAGGTCACCAAGAATTGGTTGGAGCGTATGCGACACTTGCTGTCGACATCTGTGTATTCTTGCCTCACGATACGAGATGTTATCCCTGGCATTGTGAGTAATGTACGTGAACATCACGACTGCTCCCAATCGCCCTGAACCGTGGGATCTGCCATCATCTTGCCGCTTGTTGCGGCCATCAGTATCCAGCGTTGGCCTGAGAAGGCAGCCGAGGATCCGGTGCCATCTTTCGTTCTACCACCCTCACTTTATCATCACGACTCTGCAATGCTCGAGGATCTTCGTACTGAGTCCTGGTTGTAACAGGCTCCCTCCCGAAGCAAAATTCGAGCTATTCGCTCGGGCGGAGAGATTGATGACGACGATGTGAGTAGCCTTATTTTAGAATGGCATTTCTGCTTACTCTGACACAGATTTCTCCCGAGCAAGGAGCCACCTCGATCCCCAGACCCTCAAGTCCAGCTGTTCAGACCTCAAGCCTTCCTGCTTGCAGAAAGATATGCAACGAGTACATCGGAGTGGCACACTGGACTCGAAGCGTTTCTTAGCCGAATGAGATCGGCCACTGAGGTCATGGACATAATGATGCATGTTGCACGTGCGAAGCAACATCTTTTCCAGATACAGCAGATTGTTCCTGGTGTAAGGATCGAGGACTGCTTGCATGGCCTGGACCTCTACCAGCAAGAGCTGCGGTATCTGCTTGGCAAGATTGAGCATCGCCCTTCGTCACATGGCTGTATGTTGGTGTCAACAAGTGCCATCGAGGCCACGAACTGCGCTTCCAGAGAACAAGACAGTAGGCTTTTAGGTTCTGCTGCAGATATGCTTTCCGTCAGCCGTGAACAGGTCCAAAGTTCAAAAATGTCGTCAGATGGGCTTTCGTCCGGCGAGACGTACGCTCTTTGCGAGGCGAGCTCGACCCTCCAGGGCAGGCTATGGATTGGACAGTGCGTGGACTCTTTCGACACATTCGTGCTCGGCTACGCTATACTTCTATCTGTGCAACCGGATTGCAGTGCATAAGAGCACGAACGCTGTAGGACCTCTTTATTACCATAGTCGTGAAGTAGTCATGGAAGAAAGGATGATTCGTTACTTTGACATTCTCTTGATCACACTCATGCCCGAATAACCGTACCGTGTAAGTTACATACGTCCACCAGAAGACTAGTTCGTGGGCAAGCATTTTGGAGGAAGAACACGAGCAGCTCGGAAGCATGTACGGCGAAGTTCTTTACCGCTACGTTCGTGAGGGTTCTCTTCAAGCTCGACCTGCTCTTCCCGCTTCGAACCGGAGCAGTCAGTTGTACTCCCGGTCATTCGTCTACCGGCAGACCTCTCTCTTACAGCCTTCGCAGAACTCTCTCTTGTGCGGCATACCTCCCTTGGAGGCATAGTATCGCTGCTCCATTCGAACGCCCGCCCACTTCTGGATCCTGTATGCAACTCGGTCGACATAGGATCGCTCGTCCAACGTCAAAGTGCCTAGCAGGTCGCAGCTCTTGCACCGCTGGTTGAACACTTCCGCGTTGTACCCGTTCTCGGCATACCCTCGTATCAGTATAGCCACCTTCTTGCTGCCCCAGCCATGCGTGGAATAGGCCCGGTTCGTGCATCGGAACTTCCCCATAACGTGGGTGATATATTCATTGTGACACTTTTCGTCCTCGTCGTTCTCACAGAACCATGTGGACTCGATTCTCTCGCAGACTGCCTTGACAACGTCCTGATGGAGCAAGGGGAACATGAAAGAAGTCCTCGTCTCGCCCTTGAATTTGGAAAACTTCTTCCTCGCCATTCTGGTTGCTGTAGCTTCCGTGTCCGGACTGGACGTACGATACAATCAGGGTGTACATATATCCAGCGCTGGAAATGGTGACTGGCTCAGTATAAACGTACTCCATCGCGTAAAAGTCACAAGAGGAGACAGCAAGCGGCATCCCTAGGTTAAGAACAACGTCGGCAGTGGCTGGGCACGTCCCCAGCCAATCCACTATTTCAAGCATTCCACAATGCAGTTGAGCTGCAGTCGTTGTTGCAGGGATGATGATCCCTACCAATTGTGCGGCGACACGTCTGCTGCAGCCTGTGTGACCTGCGGCTAAGCTTGAGCACTTATTCTGTTCTATCTAGACTAGGACCATGTTACTTTGTAAGCAAGCTATTATGGTCTTGCTGTCGTGCCTCCGTGGAACGCGACAAGACGGGATATAATGACCAGAACAATCTCGCAGTGAGGCCCTAGCAGATAATCTAAGTGTCTTACGCTTTTAGAAATTGTCCACTTCCAGTTGGCTGTGAGGTTGCTCTCCACTGAGGACTCAAGTTCGAAGCATGAGTATGCTCCGGTGTCTGTCGAAAAGAAACCTCCCACCTTCGAGCGTCAGAGAGCCATGTTTACGTGATTGTTGACTTCTTGGACCTATAGGGGGCAGTAATGGCGAAAGGGCTAAGACTACCACGTGATATGCGACAAACATTCACGTGCATGTCACGTGTATCAGGATCTGGAGTTGGATTGGCTTTCTTGTGCAACTATTGTCACATTTCTCGATACTAGTAACCCGACCATAAAGCATTGTGAGTATTGTTGCCAGGCTTTAAGGACCATTAAGAAACCCAACCCCAGCACGGATGTGTCATCTAGACAACCCTTTGACGACGACGACTTCTCTGATAACGTGCACGTTGTCGATGTATAGATGCTCTCGTCTAAACCCTAAAGCGTATATAATAATGCCGGGACTAATCTAGCTAGCGTACTTCTGTATCTAGTATTCCTCTTACGCAGCTAGAAAAGGGTTCTGATAAAACCCGAAGTAGTGCTTATACTCGACCCGTAAACACTAGTATCTATAGACCACGACTACTATAGGGAAAATAACACCTAGTATAGCACGAAGAACACGATTAGTGGTGACGGCGCGCTATTTCTACTTACTCTCTGTGATCGGACGATAGTCCCTTTACTAAAAGTAAGCGACGAAGCTTTCTTCGGCCTAGCGCGCCCTTAATTAAGGAATAGATAGAACTAATTATAGCTAGTTATTTACAAGCGAATAAATAGGTAAGTTAAGGTAGACTAAGACTACTAGATAATCTAGGCCTATACGAAGACTCGCCTAAGTATTAGGTAAACGATTATTAACGACCGGGTTCTTTCACGATAGATCCCTTCCTCAGGTTTAGTTTCTAACTGTTATCGTTTACGTATACTTGATTATATCGCTATATTAAGTACAACAAATTACCAGCGAGGTAAGATAATTAAGTTATTAAACCTATACGAACTCCGCGATAAGCTAGACCATGGACCGTCGATAGGTTCAGTATAGTACTAAAGGATATGTATATAAACAGTAACCACATCCCACTAGTCTTCAATATCCCCAGTAACCGCTAGCCCCAAGGCCCCTATTACTAGGATCGTGGATACATTCAAGCATCAAGTCAGCTGACAAAGCAACATTCGCAGCCCATTACTGCGGATCAGCAGGGACTTCGAACGACGCCTCGTCTAGCTAGATATACGTACACTGACAAGACTCCAAGTATCGCAGCTGATAAGCCACCAAATGAATCCGCAACTCGGAATAGTCTTAGGCTAGTTAGGTAAGAGCAGTCCGTTTAAGATGGTCCATGGTCGTGTCGAACCTCGGGCCGCTCTTACCTAAGGCTTTAGTCCAGCTTAGAGCATTAGTACAATCTAAACACCTCTAGAACAGGGGGTATATCTTACGTTATTTCGCTAATTTCCGTGCCTAGAGCTAATGTTGCTCCTGCACCAAAGGCGTTCTCGAGATTGCGATAGTAGGAACCACGTTCCATTATCGTAATAACAGTCTTTTCTACCACGGTCTGCTTCACCGACAACAGCTGAGAGCTATTGAGGGCGGCCGTGATTGCTCCCACCGGCAACGACTGGTGCCGAGATCGGTACTCAGCTAGCAGAACGCAGGCACACCGCTAAACCATACGCGACTACTTATCACTGCGGTCTCTGGCGATAAAATAGCCCACGATCTGAGCCTCAGGTACCAATTAGCTTAAGTTCGGTACGGTTGATGTCTGCCAGAATAGAGTAGCGTTACTGAGCCATCGTTGATGATTTCGCACCAGCTCTACCACCGTATCCTCCTCCGGGCCTCGGTAGCGCGCAAGAGGTCCATACACACCAGACTCACGCTGACTTCGAAGAGCAACGGTAAGAGAGACTTTGTCGCGCAACTCGTCGTCGGATTACAAAACACTACGAACCGAACGCAATATCGTCATTAAAACAAGAACATTCTATAGATCTTCAGCGAAAGTAACCTCTATCCGACTGTGCTTACCTAGCTTTTATCTTCTATCAGCCAATCGTTGATCTCGAAAGGCCGCTCTATCTCGTGCCAAATATCCCATAGTGTTTAAGCATTATTGCACGTTCTAGAGAACCTTCTTATACTCTAAATGAAAGCAACATTGACTAAAGACGAACAGCTGTTACACCGTCTGTGTAGAACATCACGTCGAGACAGGAAAGCAAAGAATCGTCTCGAGGGCTTTAAGTGGATTCAAGGCCAGATGATTAAGCCGGCCTCTGGTAACTATGGACATAGGCTTTGCACGCTAAATCACAGAAACGCAAATTAGCGCCCTTACCCGCGGAAGAATAATGGTTATGCCCCACCATCTGAAACGTCCTCCGTTTCTGCTCGACCGCAAACTATCCCACACGTATGATTCGACTTGTCGACAACTGGACAACCCAGGCGCTGATTTGTTGTTTGTCTTGTGGTATGTTCGGGTCGTGTGGTGTGTTGGAAGTGATGACGTCGTGTATCTTTCCCTTAGGCCAAGTAGGGACTCAGAGAGGCCCATGCGGACATGCGGTAACTGTTCGCGAGCGCTAAAGGTGCTGGGATTCAACACAATTGTATATTGCACAATACTCTCTGTCGATTGCGCGAAGTACGTGGTAACGAAGTCGATCCCTCAGTGATCCAGCTCAGCTCTGTCAAGCTGTCCTACGACACCACCGACTCGCCGAGGTCTTTTAGCAAGAACAGCTCTGATGGTCCTAGCAGGCGATAACTACATCTATTTCACTAGTGGTCAAGCATCGACCAGATGATCAATTGTCAAGCAATGTTGTATGAGCACAAGTTCGAGTCGGAACGCATGTGACACGAAAAGGGGTGGAATCCATCCCGGGCACAGTCCCTTAGGCAAACAAGCATCGCAGCGCTCATGGTGGGACAGGAAGCATCCACCTTTACGCAGCACCGCGGTTTAGCTCTGTGCGTGCTCACGAGGACAACATTGTCATCAGCTGATGGCCAGTCTACATAAAGTGTCGACGCCCGGTGACCTGGTGTTCACGGCACTATAAAGACATGTGCACCATTCGATATCCAGTCTCACTGACATAGGAACGCTTCCGTCAACATGTCGATTTTCACAGACTCCACCAATGATGCGCCTATGAGTTCCATCTGTGATGTTGGTTGCGAGCAGTCGGACATGGACACTTCCAGTTCGGAGGTCAGCTCCGATGCCACTCCACCCAAGGACTACTGGTTCGGCCGAAAGTATTTTGAGTGTGTCTTAGCACAACACATACTGCAAGGCTCGCGCCTTCATGAGAGCGTAGCGCAGATCGATGTAAGTGTACAGTTCAGGACGTAACGTCAGCTTACCTTGCTTCCAGTCACAACTGGAGGGGGCAATTCAGAGTTTCCCGTATGTTCAAAGCCTGACAGAGCTGAGATCACAAGGTCTCGAACCACTTCTCCCGGTTCTCGATACTGATCCCGAGCATGGAGCCTATCGCCTGATGATGTTCTGCATCGGCGCGGTCGTTCGTAATGGGGATCGAAAGCAGAAGGCGGCTCTTCTAAGTGTGCTGCGTCAGTACAAAGTCAAGCCAGACCGGCCGAGTTCCTTCTGGTCTCCTGCCGGCAATGCTCGCGAGGGTGTCAGTGGACGAAAGCATGCGCATAAGATGGAGCAATTTGTTGATGACACAAACGTAACTACCCTGGATTTGGGCCGTTATGCGACCGCTCTGAAGGAGTACGGCGACAAGCACGAATTCGTGCCAACCTACCACGTTATGGAAATGTGCAGGGTTCCGCCCCGTTTTCGGGCCATTGTCACGGTTGACGGGTCTGTGTATGTGGGTACCGCGAAGACCAAGAAACAGGCTCGCCATGAGGCGGCTCGAGAGGCCTGTCTCGAGATGGAGATCGATGCCTGATGGAGAGCACCATATGCGATATGTAGACTTAGCAGTGGTTTCGAATTCATTATGCACGGCATCTGCTGTCCATACATTTAGATGTGCACATCTTCTCTTTGTGGTGATCTGCATTTGACTATGCGTCAGCTGCACTACAAGGTCGCATGACTATGGTGAAGATGGCCGACTGGGGAATCTACATAATTGCCTTGTCCGCACTGCATAGAGCACCCGCTTAGACAACCTGTCCTTTTCTGTTCAGTCCTGTTTGTATGTCTGCCGCCTCACCAGCATGACCTGCGTACAGCCTCTTCCGTCGCATACGATGCACAAAAGCATGACACAGCGTCTCGACGATAATGTGATCACCTTGAGTATGCTCGGAACGGTGTCGTCGGCACAAAGAAGTCAAAATGGCAGTCGAGGCTCGCTCTCAGAAATCGAAAACAAGTGGTGCTGTGTGTTAGACGAGTTGTCCTGGTTGTGCGACTATCGGACCGGTGGGAAGAGCGTCACGTCTGTTGCTGCGCAAGTCACCACCACAGGCCTTGTGTTCTGGTTCGCCAACAACAGGGGTCCTCAACCGCTCGTCAAGCGACATCTCAAATGGATTTTACAAGAGCTTCGATCGATGGCGGTCAACGACCAGGGTGGTAGCAAAGAAACACTGTGGAGGCTCTTCAGGAAGTCGCTCGTATTCAGTCGCCGACGTGTCGAGTCCTACTGGGCAAAGCTGTATTCACTACTGGAACATGTCGCTTCTAGTACGGAGAAGCAGAAAGGTATGTTTTACGGCGATAGCTTACCCAGCCAGTATCACTGATGCTCTGTCGCTGAACTAGATCCATTGTTAGCCAAATATCTTGGGCAATTGATCGCGCTGCGTGACGATCACGAGAAGTTGTGTTTGTTAGCTTTCGAACTCCGAAAAAGTCCGTCATTGGTCCGACTGAGGCAACGCTTGCAAGAATTTCAGCCGTATCCCTTATGGCGAGCCATTCGACACTATGTGGGCCGCCTCGGCTCGTGGTGGAGCGCATGCTCGACTCTGGTTTCTGCAGTCCAGCTCAATCGCACGACCTTCTTAAGTACCCACGTCCGACCAATTCCTGATAGGTCGAGCGTAGTCACCGGCCCGTTGAATGACATCAACGGTTGTGTACACTCACCACCCGCGTTGAGTACACAAGAAGTAGAGGACCCACGACCATCGTCAGCCCACATACCACTGGTACGGGAGCAGAGTGCCAGCACAGCAACGGAATTTGCGTCCAGGCTCGAGCGTAGGCGGCGTGACGCATACGTCCACGCAGAACTGCTGGTCCTGAACCATTTTTATCAACACAACCTCACTTTTGCCGATGGTATTAAGTACGTTGGCTGTAGCAAGCTGTCTTGCTACTGCTGTCACGTCTACATGCAACTACATCCATGGGCGGTTCTGTCTCGCCCCTGTCATGGAAATACGTGGGCGCGATGGGCCATGCCGGTCTTGTACGCGAAACCAAGTGGTCAAGATCCGGAAAGAAACGTACAACTCTTAGCCGAAATGATCCGCTGGACGCAACACGAAATCGAAAACAGCAGCGTCGCGCGTCCGGATGTCAAACAATTCGAGTCGACCACGGGTCTCAGCGTCCCAACCAAGTCTACCGAGATTTAGTCGCGACCGATATAACAAGAACCAGGCTGCTTGATGTGTTACGCAAACCCGCGGAATGTCATTGAGAATGATCGATCCCCTCTGCGCTTTGCCTAACGGGATATCGTCAAGCGCTTCACATGCTGCACGTCAGGAGATTGCCTGGTATGGTCCTATAGCGCCCACAAAACGTACCGATGCTGTCGTTGTCGATGCTCCTGCTGATGCTCTTACCAACTGCGCAGATCTTTGCCCGTTTGGTGACAATAGTTGTCCTCGAGTCACAGATCGTGAAAGCTAGACTTTCACATGATAATTTAATCGAACTTTTCAGGAATCATCACCCCAGAATACTCCATGGGCCCTTCCGTAGTCGTTGAGACTTCCAGAAGGCGTACGGACTCGACGACACAAGCGAGGACATGGAGGACGGCGATGGTGTTCTCAAAGCAATGTTCCCCTCAGTCGGTCATGTTGAGCCTGCGCAGGAATTGTCGCAGCTCACGTTCTTCTCAGCATCAGTGTCGTAACACTTAAGCATCGCAAGAGTACTGTAGATATCCACTCTGTGCGGCTGATCGAGCGCTGCATGCGTAATTCCACAACATCGTCTCCGTGCCGCAGGGGATTAGGCAGGACTGCGTATGCGGACAGCTTTTGCGGGGGTGGGTCATATGCTTAGTTCGTTCTGGAAGAAGCCTATATCCTTTCGAGCCTTTTCATTGTTCCCTTTCGCCAGTAACATGCGATCGGCGAGAAGATGATTCCGACGTCAATATCGTTCGAGGAAGTCCCGGGAGATACAACCAACCAGATTCGCTCGCGAAATGATGTCCTTGATCGGCAGGTCACACCAGCTCTCCTATCTTCCCACCACTTTCGTCATCGTCGAATGGTTCCGATGTCTTCCTGAGAAGCGAGGAGATCCGACAGTACAAGGGTCATGATGCGAATCTTGGTGAGATAGCGCTCGACCGATCTGAGTCCGGTGCGCAACTGCCGCGAGAACAGCAGTGTTGCACCACGGATGTTTCCAGGACATCCCGTGCTGGTCTTCCAGCAATCGGGGGCGTGATGAGTGGCGAGGATGGAAGGCATGTTCTGAAGCTGGACAAGTACATTATGCAGACGGTTGCAGACTGTCGTTGGTACTGATACGACAGGGTGGACGTCCTCGACCATGCGCCAGTCTACTGTCTCGTCCTCCATGCCGAGAACAATCTTGTCTCGGATGATGTCGATGCAATGCTGCGAATGCATCAACCATCTTCTCAAGACCGTGAGGCTGATCCTGACGCTGTCAATGACGGTGAGAGAAGCTCGTCGATCACGGAGACGAGCCCGATCCCGCTCCAGCATGTCGAGGACAGGATGGAGGTTCCGTTCGATCGTGCGGAAATGAGCACGAACCAGGCCGTCGTCACGATCGACCATTGCGTCTGTTTCCTCATAGCCCACGGACTGACTGTCGGTGGACTCACATACGAGATGGGCGTGAGAGATGACCATAGACGACGACGACCGCCGTACATGCATTGGACGGTACCGACATGGCTCACGTCTCCGCAAGCATTCGTTGTTCATTTGCTTCTAGCAAAGAGTGGTTGTGCTTGTTGTGCGACATCGAGATATGGCGGCAAGCTGGCCGTGTGAGGGTCATCCACCATGTGCCAATCCCAATAGTTTGTGAACATGAAATACAGGTGGGCTCTTGACACCCCATTGAATATAGATCACACCACAAGCGTCAGGTGGTGGGGAGGAGGAGCTGCGGAGAACGGAGGTCGAAAAATGGCACCAATGTGGGCGTACTTGAGGCCGATGAGCGACCTTCACTTTCGGTGGTGGTGCTCATCATGTCCCCACCACGGCCCTCAGAACGGTCGCAGCAACGACGAAACACGCTAGTGCAGGCCACGAGGTGGTCCGCCACGCTACAGATACTGCTGCCACTACAACAAGAGGCAGGATTCATGCATGTAATGTCCACCCCGCCTCGGTCTTGTCGACCTGCTCGTCCACGAGAAATCATGGATGCGGAAGACAGGTGTCCCACCCGGTCACCAGATGACGAGGGCGGCATGCCGGTCTGCAAACTCCTTTGCTCCCTCGCAAACTGGCGTTTCTCCTGAGAACGAGTTAGCATTCAATAAGGCTGCCACTCGTGTTCGAGGTCATGAGCAGGTCCTCTCGCCCTCAGTCTTCCTCGCTAAGCAATGTTGCTGTCAGCGAGATGCTCCACCGCCCAGCGGATGAGAGCCTTTCTTACACCTTCGCGGCTACCTCTCGTCAGCAACTTTGTCACTTAAAAAAGCAATGTCTCTCTCTTGCAAAGTCACGGCTGAATCTAGATCTAGGGATTTGCCTGTTCATCGTAGAGTGGTGTTCACATAGCAGCAAAGCATTGCCCCTTTGTAGTCGCCCTACCCAGTGCTTCCTCCACCGACAATGACATTCCTATACAACTGCGTGGGCATTGGTCAGGGTCAAACCGATTGCCCCGCCGGTAGTCTTGCCGCGCTCAGGGCCGCAGAGGAAGGGCGCAGTGGAGTTGTGCCTGCTGGTGGTAGTGCTACTTCATGTGAGTGGAGCATCATTGGCTTGATATTCGTCTGCCAATGAACAAATGCATCTGCATAGTCGTGATGAATTGTACGACAGATCTTCGAGGCGAATACACGTACAGGTGACCAGAAAGCTTATTCCGGTCATATGTGGAAGTGTGACACTGATAGATGGCATGGAGTGTTAAGCATCCCACATGAGGAAAACAGAGAATGGATACTATGTAACAGCCGCTTATCCCAAGGTCGGAGACAACAACCACATCTCGAAGCCCAACATTGCGACCTCGGAGTACCTTCTTCTCACGAAAGTCGTGCAGATGCGCTGAATCGATAACCCCGAACATCATGCTGTGGCCAGCACTTTCGTAGTCATCCTACCGCCCCTCGAAGAGGACTTCTGAAATGTCGTTCGGCGACACCAGGATCGGCACAAGCGGTGTAGGGCAGCCCACGATGACGGTGATGAATGGGTCAATCTTAGGATAAGAAAGCTTCGTCGTAGTATAGCTCACCTGGGGGCACGACCTCTTTTTGCCTTGTTTGGCTAGCTCGAACCGCGTGTCAACGACGTCTCCAGAGTGTCCTCCGTTCTGCTGGGCCCTGCTTGACTGTCTGCATCCGTGACCGTCGTCACCGTCGCGACGTCCGACTCGCTGATGCGGTGACTGGCCACGTCTTGAGACAGCCCGGTCGACTCGGAGATGTGCAGGTCCGACTGTGAGAGTCCGAAATCCAGGTCGGCAGGGATCATGTCAATCGCTGAACAGAGCCGGGCGAAATGTGCCGGCATCTAGGAACGGTAGACGCTCTTTGTGAACTTGTACGTCGTCCATTTCTCCTTGCCATCCATCTCGGTAAAGTCGAACTTGCGAACCGGGTGGCGATGATAGGTGGTCTTGTTGCCGTCGATCACCGTATAGTAACCGTAAATGCGGACCGACTCGTGATCATAGAAGATGGAAAAGGCAAGAATCTCCCGATCGACCTCCTTTTCTCGATAGACCAGGCAGAACAGCTCGACCACACTACGCACCGCCAGCGTCATACTATGCGCGTTCTGTCGATCGGCCACGTCTAGTGCCGCCGCGCCACACTTAACCTCGCAGGTCGAGAAGGGGAAGTAGAGGTAGTACGTACCTATAAAGAACGACTACTCGGTCAGCTTACCCATAAACGGCTAGAGCTTCTGCAGTCGCTCGTCGGTAAAGGCCTCGCGCCGAAACCCCACGCCGTAGTCTGGTTAGGGCCGCGGCTTAGTGACGGGGATACTGTTATTCCAGCCTTCGTTAACACTCTCAATCAGGCAAGCAAGCTCTTCAGCGCCGTAAGCCGCGAAGTTCTCGGCAGAGGGTACTAGCAACTAGGCGATATCCCGAATAACCCGAGATTCATTCCTGTCTCGAATATTGCGGCATGTAGTGTCGAAGACGTTATCCCGAAACAGAGATTCTTAAGGCACTTCTTACTCGTTTCCTAATAGGCTCTGTACGAGCTCTTTGCTTTTCTCGACGATACCGCGGTCCGATTTGTCTAAAAAGCTGCCTTTGGTAGCTAGCAGCACCGTATATCGTGGGTCTTAATAAGGTGCGCTCTTGTCTTCTCGCGGCTTCTAGTCGCTCGGCGTGGTCGAGCTTTGTATAGTTAAGTCGCTATCGGATCGCTTGCGGCGCAGCGACGTCGCCGACTTCTTTCGCGCCAGGAGGTGACTCATCGTGCTATCGGACTCGAAGAACTCACTGGGCTAAACGCCTTCTTAACACCAATGTTCAATGTGCGTACTACCCGATCTGTCCTCCGACCGCTTTTAGCGCTTCCGGCCCCGATACAATGTTTGATTAGGATTGAGCGTTATGTCTTCTCTTTTTCTCTTTCGCTCGTTTGCGGACGCAGGTGAGCTGGACTGTCTTGGTTCCCTGGCCTGACCCGGTCGGTGACGAGATTGCAGTCTGTCTTTGGATTAACACCTTTGACACGCACTATTTCGTCGCTGGTCGGTCGAGCGCAGGTGGTATCGTCCTGTTCTGGTTAATAACGGTAGCCAGGGAACGTGCAATCGGGACAAACCGTTCAGTGGTGTGTATGGCTTCCCTGATCGCACCATTTCCGACATAGAGCAACGCTTTTGTAGGCGCTGGTTAGAAGCACGATCTTATATCGGTTATTGTACGACGCTAGCACCACACTCTAGACAGTGTGATCAAGCGCTGGCGTTGAGTAGCGGAGGAGCAGATGACCGATGCACGAGAACGAGGGTGTGACGCAACCGGGTGGATACACCGCTAGCGTGTTCTCGCGCGGCAGACCCTGCCGTCTCCCCCAGGTGCGTGCGACTGCCTCTACTTGCACCTAGAACATGCGCTTCGTGCAGTCAGCCCGCACAATTCGTCGGGTGATGGAGACAAGCACGAAGCATGAAATTGCTGCTTGCCGGCATCGCGGACCAGATGTGGTCTGGGCGAAACGCGCCAGTCCAACCAGGCTAAGGACAGGCATCATTGCCAGCGTGTCGTGCAGCAGCCGTTGCGGCCAATGACCGTCACAGTGACCAGCCCCGCCATAGTCGCAGGTTGCATATCTTGGTTCAGCTCTGTGACAAGCGCTTCGAGTTACACGCCAGACTCGTTTGGAGATGGTCTTCGTGGCTTATGATACCGATGAAGAATGCATACCGTGCTGGCAGGATGCTGCAGCTCAATGCGTCGTGAGTGGACGGAAGAGATGCTCGAGTGTCCTGCCGGTAGCGGGTGTGTCATACCAACGATTTCTGATCCCATTTCTCTACCACCAGCGGTGCAGGGCCGAACGAGGGGACGAGTAGATAGAACGAACTCGTGTCTTTTGGACATCAGTTGACACATCTCGCCGGGGCTGTACGAGCTGACCAGTATAGAGCCTCAGGCACAACCACAGACGAGAGCTCGGTGCTGACCGATACCACAGTGTAAATATCAGCGGCTGTGGTTACAATCCCCACGAACCAAGTCCACGTTCCATTTGTACAGGCAAGTCTTCACGAACGGGACGAATCACCATTCCTCCTGAAGGATTGATCCTACCCGTATGCGATGTAGTCAACGATCACATCGACGTGCCGTGCTCCTGTCATCGGGTTTCATGTCCAGGGAGGCAGATCATGTTGCAGCGCAAATCCAGCTACGGCGGCCATGTGGATTGCGACGAGGAGATGACCAGTCAAGGAACTAGGTGATCATTTCGATTGGACACAGACACGACCCTGCCACTGCTCACGACAGGACAGTACACCCCCTGCGTCGACTCAGGTTGGTGTGCACCAGTCGTCGATCAATGATCACGCGAATCACGCAGGAAACTGTGGTCAGGCAATGGGTTTGAGACAAAGGTCCTACTAACCCCGCACAGACCACTACAACCGTGTCACAGCACATACACCGCTGTCACTTGTCCGTTAATAGATTACATTGCACAAAGGGTGCACGAACAACTTTTGCAACTGTTGATCTCCGCTAGGTGTGATCTAGCCACTCGCGAAGGATGAACGCGTTACTGTTTGGTCCGGCTCAAAGCACGATGGTGACAAAAGTAGGGGGATGCTTGACTTTGAGTGACACTAGTCTCCTGGCTGCAGTCTGATGATATGTTCGAACAAGGGAAGACTTCTCTGACCACTTGTCGTCATTCATTGTGACAGTCAGAAGGCTGCTAGCATTATGCTTCGCTTGCACCGACCGATCCACTCATCCACTGCGTGTCCCCACGCTTGGCCGGCCCTTGCTCTGCCATCCTTGACAGGTCATTTCTCAGGGCTGCTCTTTCTGACTCCAAGAAACAATATCGGCACGCCTTGCCAGAAGCAATCGAATAAGAACCGGATAACAAAACGGACGCAACCACATGTCATCCTTCCGTTCCTCGCAGCATTCGAGGTCAACATTCCCCCAGCAGAGATAAGGTATTACCTGGAAGGGACGATGGTGGAATGCACTGGCCTATGACTATTGTTTGGACGTGTATTGAGCATGATGAAGATTCCGCAAGCTTGAAGTTGTCGGACTTGTGTGGTTCATCGCGGAGCAAGAAACGATCGTGCAAAGAGAAAGAGATGACTGTCAGTGGGTTACGTCGTCTTCTGCTTCGACCAGTGCGGCTAGCAGATCTCGATCAGATAATGGCCAAGCAATGCAAAGACTACATCAAGTCAGCGTCTAACAACCACTGGATCCCAACTTTGCACTTGTATCACATCTTTCGTTCCGATCAGTCACTGCATGCGTCCGGGCCGCGACGGGTCAAGGTAGTGTTGGTGGTTCACATCAGACAACGCGGTGTTGTTGAGAGTCTGACTGTGGTTTACCATACGGCGTGGAACGTCAAGCGGACACAGTTCGACGGAGTACCGTGGCGATCTGTAGCTGAGTCGTGCATTGTACACTCCAGTCTGGCCGAGACCAGGCCGTCGTAAATGCTTAACAGCCTGGGAAGATCTTGATCGAGACAGGCACGTCCGCTCGCGTTAGTTTGCGTTCCGCCGCCCGGCTGTGCCCTCTCTCGCATTTGGTCGTCCACATGCTAGTATCGTACCGACTTTCGGCACCGAGAGCAAGCCGCACTATGGGGAGTCAGTTGTGATCAATGTTAAACATGGAGCGGGTTAACGAACAACCAGGAGTCGATGCCTCTCGGCTTCAACTCACAAACTCGGTCTTGCCGGCACGTACAACAGTGTCGAAATGGTGAGCGGCATCGCTCGGAGGTCACTTCGGTGTCCTACTCGACTCGAGCGGTGCCATTGACGTGAACACACGACACACTGCACTCGATGTCGGCACCAAGCCGGATAGAATCGTACCCCCATGTTGCACGTCTGCGAAACCATGGTGAGCTGGACGGTGTACAGAGCGGTGTGCTTCGAAGCTGAGTGACTGAAGGGAAGATGCCAGTGGCAGAGGTGGCAGGGGGTGACAGGACGGCCAGTGGCGCGACCTTGACCCGGAAGCGTCCATTGCAACAACAACAAGCGTGTCGGCCAATCATAAAGGTGACGTGTTCGAACGCTGAGGCAGCGGGGGAGGGGGCGAGGTCGGATCAGCACCAGCCCTTTATCACTTGATATGTGGCTGCATCCTCGAGAGTCGGTGCGGCGGTCACTACGCTCAAATCATCTCCTCTCGCCATGGACCAGCGGAGCCGCAGCCGACGCATCGTGCCCGAGCCTGAAGGCATCGTCGTCTACGAGCAGAAGAAGCCTCTGTACGATAGTGTGCGAAGAGCATTGCTGATCGCCGCCCACGAGGAGGCGCCATCCGCCAGGAGGGAGACGACTGTTCGGGTGGATTGCTACGCCGCCAGAGCTGAACGGTACAACAGGTGCCTGGGCGCAGGAGTTCAAGCATCGGGGAAGCTCAACCAAAGGTGCGGATATGCTCGCAGCTTCTCCGAATCGACGTGCTGAGATCGGGTTAGCATCAGTCCCCGGCGTCAAGCTCACGCACACTATGATCCACCGGGTGATGGCCCACCCTCCAATCCGCCGAGGATGGACGTCTCTCGATCATCTGTACATGACCCAATGACGCAGCGCCAGCCGTTCTTCCATCTTTCTCTGCGCAACCCGGATATGTGTCCGAAGCCACTCCCTATGCGCCAGCGATCGGCTTAGCCCAGACCACCCTTCCCCGGCAAGCCGGGCACGTTTGCTCTGCCCCTCTCCATAGATCAGTCGACAATGGACAACAACCAATCCTCCCCACAAAAGCTCATAGCTAAGACGAGTCCGCCCGGCGTACCAACGCTACGAGACAAGAAGCGACCTGTCGACTCAGAGGCGCGAGAAGTGCACAAGCTGATGAGGAAAACGACGGTGACAGGCGCGAACCAATTTTCGCGCCGCAGACCGATCGAACTGGGGAGTATCGATGCGGTGCTGAGGAGTTGATGGTGTCTACAGGGCTGGCGTCATTTCGACGCATCTAACCCGCGTCTACTGCACGTGGTCGACAGTTTGCTGGCACCTCGCGCGATGTCCACGAAGGAGGAACCAGAAGACGATCTGCTCGAGGCTAGAAGTTGCATCCGCAAAGGGCTACGGGTATAGAGCCGTCGCCGGCGAAGATGATCGAGAAGGCGCCAAAGAGATACGCCCCGCCTCGAGACGTCCACGTCTTCAGGAATTGACAGCTACAAACATCTGTTCGACGACGGCTATTCATCAATTGCGCTAGTACTGTTTGTTCACGACATTGCGGTGATGGTAGTGCCACATGGAACGGATCAGACATGAGATGGAAACCTGATGCCATATCCAGTGACGCAAAATAGGCCTTAAGGCTGTGGTGGTTCATGTCGTCGGTAGTTACACAGAAGCACAGCCTGTGCTACCATCCGTGATGACGGTCTCGCACTGCGCGCACACAGTATAAAGTGTAAGGAATGCTTCTCTTATTCATCATAATGCTGTTTCTCACGTTTTCACGGCCACATTGCAGTTACTGCCTCCACCATTGTATTTCATGCCCTAGACGATTATGTCTCTATCGCTCGACACTGTACTCGCGATCGTCAGTGTGGCTATAGCGTGCGTTCCAATCATAGGGATGGTGGCGCGACAAGCGAATGGGATGCGAGTCGCGCGCCTTGAGCAGAGGTACGTCGACAGATGTTAGTGCTCCCTTCGAGCACCAAAGTGCAAGAGCAGTCGCTGATAGTATGGTAACCAGACGGCGAAATGGCAGATATCATCGAGCCAGGAAATCGCAGAGTAGATAGTGCATAGATGTCATCTACAAAGACGTGAAGCAATGCACAGAAGTATGGTGGAAATGAGGCTCAATAGAACGAATAGGACGAAAAGAAGAAACATGAGAGTTAGAGTACGATAGTCATTCAGGAGTGTACCTTTGGAAAGACGCAATGGACATGCTTAGACTGATACAGCAGTTTTCGCTTCTGGCTTTAACATGTGAACAGGCAGTTAGGCGTGTAGATGGTCCAGGCACCGGTAGCAATTCATGGCTGCTGAGGCTTTGTCCCTCCGCCGTGCCAGCTTGCATGTTCCACAAGGTTACACAAAGTCACACAAGCAGCCACAGTAGCCAGAGTAGCCAAAGGTAGATGCAAGGCAGACTGGCCAGGTCAGCCATTACCCAGTCTTGTGATACCAGTCGCGACATTATTCTGAGCAGCACCTGCACCACTTTCTTGTAACCACCATCCGATGCAGCCTGTAGTGCATTGCCGTAGTATCCTCCTGATGCTCATTGCTTGCTGACAAAGTAGTTCCAGATCGTTATGCCCACTACTGCTCCCGCTCCAACGACCATGGCAACGTTGAACAGAGCATTCTTGAGTGCTCTGCCGATGAATGCTCCAAAAGCCGCCTCTAAAGTCTTTGCCTCGTTCGCATGCGGGAACGGCTCACTCGGTACTGGCTTCCCAAGGAACTGACACAGAGGTTCCCAACCAGTGCCAAGCTCATACTCCAGCAGTCTGTCCTTAGGTACATATGCCTTGATCGCTGCATAATGTTCTCTGTACTTCTGTCTTGCATTTGCCATCCCAGTCTCGACTGACATGTTGCCCTGCATGCCATACCATCCCTCTGTCCACATCAGCCCAACCTTCAAGATCCTTCCTATCCAAAAAGGATCGAGATACCGCAACCCGTACCTGGATACAGGATTGAGCGTTCCCTCAAGTAGACCCCGACAACTCTTCAACCACTTCTCCTCGTCCCTCCTCGTTAGAACAACTTTCGCCTCGGGATACGCCTCGACTAACTCCCGCCACAATACAAAGCACGGGGTATCCGACACTGCGCTCGTGTGACCAAGTAGCTGATCGAACTCCTTTGGGCCAAACGCCTTTCCCTTGCCATGGTATTTAGCGCTTAACGCCTCGGCCCACATGTCGGCATCACGACAATTAGCGAAGATGCTGGTGAAGTGATACGGGTTTGCATAGCCAAGGATCCTGAAGGCTTCGGTCATGGAGAGAGTGCCTGTGCGTGACACGCCTAGGTTCAGCACTTCTATCGGCACGACACGTCTCCAGTTGTGACGATCTATGCCAGCGTCCGGTTCGAGGATGGCGGACCAGGCGCCGAGACGGACTTTGTCAGCTTCGGAGGCCATGGTGACGATGAGATACTGTTGCTGCGGCTGTTGAACTGGCTTGTTGCATGCGACCTTTGACGAGACTGAGTTCGATTAGTAATTGCCCGTGAACGGATTGGTCAAGGGACATATAATACGCTTCATGGGCATCAGGCTTTCCACCTACTCGTCCAGAAACTCTGTGGTCAGCGCATAATTATACTGTATTTAGGTGGGAGGCCTTAAAGCTTTCATGTGCTCTATTAGGGCATGACATCGAGCGCCTTGTAGATGCGAGGTAAGATCCTTGTCATACAATGCGATTGTGTGGTATACCTTCTCTAATGTAGTCTTGTGCGTCGAGAAACACAGATCCTTGAGAGGACAAAAAACGTGCATGTCCGGAGGATGATCATTGAGCAAATAGGTTAGTTGCATACGAGCAGTGAACTTACGACGGCAAACGTCACATGGATGTATGAGCCCTATTCAAAGGTCGTCTTGAGAGTCCATATCCCCAGTCTTCCAGACTGATGACGGTTGGCCAGCAACGACATGGCGTTCAACCACATCTGCGACTGCGATAGGAGGTTCCGTAAATAGCAATTATTGCTTAGCTTGCTTGAGCTTATTGACTACGACACGATCAGCCGAGGCAAACATTGCTAGCTGCGCTTGCAAGTTCTGAACCATGTTGACTGTTAGATCAGATAGCATCTGTGAATCGCAATATCAGGAATTACGTATTGATTCCAGATACTTGTAGGTATGACCGCGCTTCCGTGTTGGACCTGGTCAAGTTTGGTTGCAGCACCATTGTCACTCAGAACACTGTTCGGCCAGCTGATGTTCCAGGTATTTGCAAGGGAGGCCGATACGGACGTATCTGTCACAACTGTCCGGTCTATCAGCCACAAACCAGACGAAACAATAGTCAGGACGCTTCCCAGAATTCCCGCAAGATTGGACAAGGCTGAGCTGATATGCCGTTTGCGTAACGATATGAAGAGAGCCACAAGCGGCATTTCGCCCAAAAGTTGAAAACAAATGCTTCGGTTTGCAGGCGTGCTCCCTGAGCGAAGAGCGCTGTAGGGTGCGAAAGATGAGATTGTGAAATCTAGACCATTGAAATTCGTCGCGAGAAGCAGAACAATCAATGCGGAGAGGTAGCGAGATCGCTTCTATTCATTGTGGGTCGGTCTTCAAGTAAACCAGAGTCAATGGTTGGACTGAATCAGGATGAAAATCCTAATATCATGGCGGCAGGAAGCATTTCTCTCATTCATTTATACAACTCAGGTTGCCAGCCTGTCGACTTTCCTGCCTCTGTGGCAAGAGCATGGCCCCCCATATGCCGCTGGCTCCTCTCACCTGACGAAAAGACTGTAAAACGAATACGGGGAAAGCGGGATACGCGAACTGCGGGGCACATGGGAACACCGAGGAGGCGCTAGCACAACTGCCCGCGTGGACTTTAATGGAAAATCACATTCACGACTCGGCGTGCCACAAGAGCCAGTGACCGCGGAGATTGTGCAGTCGTGATTCGTGTTTCCATCTACATGATGAATGCAAAATGGGGAGAAAATTTATGCTGATATGGACAGGTTGGATGCGATATCCCGCCCTTCTGCGAAGTCTCGATCAAGACGTGCCGGTGAGCGCATGCCTATAGGACCCGCTAACGAATCATCAAATGCCACGATTTGCATAGTAAACTCCTCGATCCCGCAAACAATGTCGACTGGCGATCCATTTCCCTATATACTGTATTTAGAGACTCATAACCTTCAGGAATTGTAACCATACGAGAATGTTCTCTCATGTGTCACAGTACTGAGACCGAACCACAAGAGATTCTATATACATTATGGCAACATCGCAACACTTCCTAGCTTGCATCACATGCTCCAGGATTGTCATGGGTAAACGATTCAATAACGATCATAAGCCCAAGAGGAAGACACCATCAAATGGACCTTCCGCCACGGTGTGCTCCATGTGTATGCCAAAGACATGGACTTGTCATATTCATCCAGTGACACGATGAGCCTGGGCACGTACTATGATGCAACAAAAACAATGCGCATCAGCGAGAGGATCTTATCATCGAACAACACTTTGTCCCTGGTCACCATCGCACTGATCATTTTTGCAGTGCTGACAGTATTTGCGATACCACCACCGGGCGAAGCTCAACGATATTGAAAGAAAACCAGCGCGTCCACAGCCGAGGTCTGACCATTCCCAACAACGGCGGTCCAAAAAGTACACGCCAAGTCGTGCGCACGGCCCGACCGTCTCCTCCCCACCGGCCCGGACATCGACAGGAACCACGCAACCAAACCGCTCCAACAGCTCCCACGCCACCTACCGCACCCACCGCACCCACGGCAGCCCGTCCCAACGGCCAGTGCTGTCCCGCGCCAAGTGGTTCCAAGTCCTGTCATACTCGGATTCGGAGTCGATACTGAGCTTCCCGAATCGTCTTCCAACCCTCCAGTGTTCGAGTAAAGCTACTTTGGTGCCGACGAAGATGACTACGACGAAAACATTCAAGCGTACAGGGAGAAAACGGGAAGAGTCAAGAGTTGGTTTCCGCCGAGACCCCTCCGGTCGAAGGCCGACAACTTGCTATCGCCTCGAGAGGATGCACAAACTCGTCGTGTATTGTCGCAGGGGCCTCAGATCGTGCAATCCGCATCACGCATGGCCCAGCGGCTCTCACATCTGCGCTGGCCTCCGTTGAAGGCGCGCATCGAAGTGGCAGAGGTGCCAATTGTGTCAACGCCCCGCGACCTGCGCATTGACCTACCATCACCGCCGAGCCGTACGCTCGCATCGCCCTTCCAGTATGATCCTTAACTGTCGTCCGACAAGCGAGATACCGTCATCGCACCTGGTGATCGGCAGCATGGTGGATCTCATGACCAACCCCACCCGAGTCGAGGGCTTTTCGTGCGGCAAGACTCGGAGCGGTCCAACGTCATTTGAGCATCACGCGACACCAAGTCGCAGGAGATGGCTCAACATGTGGCATGGGCTTCGCAGCAACAGATGCGACAGTAGTCCTCGTCCCTCACTCTTGCACGGACTGGATCCTTGCGAAAACCTTGCTTCAGGATCCAAGGTATCGTTCACCTCTCTCACGGTCAATGGTGCTTTGGATCCACGTAGGTCGTCTGACTCCGCTACCACTTTCATGATGGCGGAAGCACAGTCGACGTTCTCGAACCACTGTTTAATGGGTTCCCTTTGCTTCGTTGGCTCTGTCCGGCGATGAGAGTTGCTCTCAGAGCAGACAAACGGTGGAGGATAGTAGAGACATCAGTGGGGACTGAAAGACTACAATTTGCAATGCTTCAGGAGCAGACTCGTGAGAAGATAGAAATGGACAGACTTAAACTCTTCGAGAAGTTTTCAATCCTCGATTTGACTGTGAGCAGGCAGTCGAAGGCCTACGTCTAGATGATGTCAACTCGCCGATAGCAGTTCACGGCCGCTTGAGGCGTAGTCCTTGTGCCGCTCCAGCTTACGTGACCTCCGTGATTACATAAGTAGCCACAGCCAGCGAGTCGAAGCAAGGCAGACTGGCTAGATCAGTGTACATCCACCCCACCAGGAACACGAGTTATAGATCCACTCCCAGACGATAAGACTCTCAGCCTTTGTATGAGTTTCTCAAAGTCAGCTTGGTCGGACCAGTGCGTGATCACAAGAAGCATGATCACTTCTCTAGCGCATAGCAACCCCAACCAACCTCCTCCACATGCTCAGAAGTTCCCTCTCTGTCGTAGTACAGGCAAGGCGTGCCTTGAGCATGGTTGTTCTGCCTTGATTGACAGACAGAACTGATGGTGGTGACGTACCAGCTCTGCGTCAGAGGTTATACAGCCTCTTGCATGACCGACGGTCTACAGCATCCAGTGTGGTACACGAGGTGTTACATTCCTCCAAGACATTTGGTTGCCAGCCATCAAACAGACGGTACGTACACAACAGTATCCAAGCTCCATGCGCATTGGTATTTCAAGCTTGTACATATGGCTATTCATGTCCTCGCATCCCGTCCCTTCGAGTATCGAACGTATCCTTCGATCGCACACTCCGAAGAACCAGAGATTATTCCTCTCTACGCCATATCTTTATCGATAGATATTGTCCTCGCTATGGTCGGCCTGGTAGTGAGCATCGCTTCGATCGTGGGGACTTGTGGGATGAAGGCGCTCCCGGATGTTTTCTTGCATCTACGCGCAAGTGTACTCAGTTGTACAAGAATCGTTCTTTACCCGCCTTACTAAGTCAAACCAGTACTATACCCACGTCGTTTCTGCGAGTTATCTTCGTCGAAAGACTACGCACTCCATCTCCATCTTCTTCTTCTCAATTAGTTCTCCTTCACCCCTTTGTTCCTTGAACCCCCTCGATATCGCCCCGATCCTACTGCCATGGCCTCCATTCTCAGACCGATAGTTTCTAGAATTACCAAGAAAGGCCAGAAGCCCATGAGCAAAATAAGTAAACCACCTTCACCATGCCACTGCAATATGCTCTCAGGATTCGAGTCTGTTCGGCGCCTCCTATTTTTTTAAACTGCGTAATTGCTGCGCAGAAATCGCCGCAAACAACGCAGCCCCAGCGCCAACACTTAGTTTGGCCATATCCGAGAGGTTGCCTTCCATCGCGCACGCTATGCTGCTGGCCACATCGACGGCATCGCATACTAAACCCAACCAAAGCGCCACACCCAAGTTATCCCTGCGGATAGTGTTGATGGTCCGTGCCTGAATTGACAGATTGTTGAAGTTCGGAACCGGAATACCCATGCTTTCATCTGCTTGGCCTGTTGGAGTCATGGAGGCCTTAGGAATCAGTGGACGTTGCCGGGTTCCACTACTGCTGCTGTTAAAAGCAGTCTATAGTATACTAGGTTTATAGTATATTAGATTATTAATATACTAATATACCAGTATACTAGTATACTAGGCTAAGCCTTTCTTATTAGGGAATAGCGATATAGATATATAGCTACGACTTCTCTTTATATAAGTTTTATAGTCTTTATAGTTAATTTAAGTTATACTAGAACCCTACCTATATATAACTTAACCTTATATTAAATACTTACTAGCCTAATATTCTACTTAGCTTACTTAAGTAAAACTATTAAGGTTCTACTCGTATTATTACTAGTTATATAGAGATACCGGCCTTATAATATTTTAACTACTATACTTACTAAATACGATAGCCTATAAGTATAGGTAGCCCTATTAAGTTTACTTAAAGAGAGCCTAGTAGTAAACTATAATTACTAATAGAAATAACGGATAGCTTTTAATTATTAAATGTATTATTACTAAGAATATCTTTAATAGAATTAAATAATAGGTCTAACGCCTCCGTTACTAACCTTACGTTATTAGGAACTAAGAATAGTAAATTAAAGATTAAGGAACCTAAACTCTTTAGTAGGGACCCTATAAGCTTTAAAGGCTTTAAATAGTAGGTTAGAGTATACCTTTGATTTTTAACCCTTTAGAAGTAAAAGGATAAGGTCCTCTAGGTCGTAAATTACCTACGAGATAGAGCCCGGAAATAGCTTAAGCTATATCTAGATAACTTCTTAAATTACTCTAATAAGAACGACTAAAAGTTACGAATTAACGAGCTCTTTAAGAACGTTAGTATACTCCTTAAGGATATAGAAAAGTTATAAAGTAGCGTTAATAAGCTTAAGAAAGCTAAACGATAAATATATAGCCTTAGGTAGATAGAAGCTATCGCTACCTATACTACTAAGTTTTAGTAGATTACTAAACTATTATACGCTAGCTTAATTATAACTAAGTAAAATATATAAATATAGCTATTAAACGGCTAGTACGACTTATAAACTAATTAGAAGGAGTAAAGCTAAGTAACTACCGTATTAGGCTTAGCCCTAAGTAGGTTAGCTTTATTAGATCTATTTACTTTATAATAGAGCCTATAGAGCGTATAAAGTACGTAAAGGATATATACTACTTTAGATTTAGTTACTCTTTTAGATAGACTCTTTATAGTTAATTTATATTATATACTTATATCTACTTAGTAATTATACTTCTAGCTCTGTATACTTTACTTTTATACGCTTTTATTATATCCTTTTTAATAGGAACTATAGCTGTGTACCTATACCTAATAATCTTATAATAGTTTAACTAATACCTAAGATTACTTTAAGGCTTTAACTATTCTTATATAGTTAGTCTTAAGGAGTACCTCTAATATAAACGATTAGAATAAAACGAATCCGCACTAGTAGCTAAGTACTACTTCGGACTTAAGAACTTTATTAAAGATAAGATTTTAGAGTATAAGAACGAACCTAACGGACTTAATAAACTTATTAAGATCGCTATAAAAATCGACTCCTGCGCTTAAAAATGAAAGATAGAGAAGTCGTGAAATATAGAGTACTCTAAAAGGAAATTTATAAGTAAAAGAAATAATAAATAATCCTATTAACGGGATCTTAATACTATAGATTAGTAGGTTAATTAGGTAATTAAGTTTAATAAACGGCTAGAAAAGAAGAAAATATTTGCGCTGTAATAGAAAAGGTTTATACTAAAGAAAAGAACTATAACGGATACGTAATAAAAGCGATATCGTAACGGCGAATACCTTTAGTATAAAAAGAAAGGATACTACGCTTAAGAGTATTGAAATATAAGGAAATAAGTTAATATAGTTAAGAAATAACTTATATAGAAAAAGATATCCGAAAGAGATAGAGATACCTTACTTAATAAGTAAAATAAGAAACTTAATATAAGTAATACTCAATATTTAAAGTATAGCTATATATCGTAAACTATATACTACGAGAACGATTATTATATTTATATAAGCGAGAAAAACGGCTTTAGATAGTATCTAAAGAAACCTAAAAAGACTAATATACTTATACGATAAGTAAATATATACTAGGTACTAGTTCCTATAAATAGAGACCTAAAGGTAGTTATAATTAATTCCTAATAAACGATTATAAAAATATAGTATTAGCGATAAATCCGAATAAAAAAGGATAGTATATTTTATAGCGCTATTACTTATTATTCTAACGGAGAACGATAACTAATCTTAATATATATAGTATAATAGTATAAGTTTAATAAATAAGAACTTAAGAAATACTCCTTTAGCGAGGATAAAGTTAGTAAAGTAATTAATAAATATACGGAGTACGTAGAGAAATTAGCTAAAGAAGTTAAATAATAAACTAATTAATTAAGAAAATAAGACCCTCTATAAACGTTTATAATTCTATAGAATAATAACTAAATTATTATCTAAACTAATTAATAGGTATATATAAATTATATAATATTTAAGAAAAGAATACTAGGAGTATACCGTTATAAGAAATTGTAAACGAGAGTCTATATACTAAAAGTACCTTACGGATAAATCTATAACTATATTAAGCTAGATATCCGAGAAGAAGCCGTAGTATAGTAGGGATTTAATAACGGAAAAATAGTAGCTTAATATTTACTTATAGAGCTATGTTTAGTACTATATACTAGTAAGATACCGAGACTAGCTATAACGTTGAAATATTCCGAGTTAAAATATTCCTCTCTAAAAGTAGAGACTTTAGATAAAGAGAAGGATATAACTATAACGATTATAGAACGATATAATAATAAAATAATAATTCGAACTAATTAATAGTTTTAGAATTAATATACGGATCTAAACTATAAGTAAGAGGCTTAGTATTAATATAAATATTTTAACTCTAATAGCTTATAGAGAGGGGAATATACTAAAAGTATATAGAGTATCTATTACTCTAAGGACTATAAAAAGGTAACGAATACTCCTAGTTCCTATATATATTAGATATATATAGTATAGAATAAATAAACTATACTATTATTTTACTTTAAATATCTACTATACTAGGATATACCTAAGGTAGAATAATATACTAAGGGATTAAATATAATTAATAAAGCGATATTAGACTTTAAACTAAATAGTATATTAAAAAATAATAAGGCCGCTATACGTAGAGATAACTAGTAACGAGGCCGTAGAAAGTCTATAATCTAATAGCTAAGAAAAAGAACCTTATACTAATTAAGATTACTATATATATAAATAAAAAGATTATTAGAGTAATAGTAGATATAAGAGCTAATATAAGCTTAGTATCCTAAAGCTTTATTACTTAATACCTACGAGGTATAAGAAAAAAGAAGTAAGAGCTATACTTACTAAAAGAAATAAATTAGAGCTATAATAAGGTATCTAAGAAGATTTAAATAGCTTAAGTATAATATTAAGATAAGTATTATCTTATAGATATAGATATTATTAAAAACCTTAATATAGAATATATATTAGGACTAGATTAGCTAAATTAAATAGAATTCCTAATTAACTCTTTAAAAAAGTAATTAATAAATCGATTATAGTTTAATCTTAAATAATATATAATAGAAGTTTAGGTAAAACCGCTTTACCGTAATATAACTACTAAGAAATAGGTAAATTAAATAACTAAGATAAACGATTAAAAATAAGAGATAAAATAAGCGCTAAACGAACTAGAGATACCTTACGAATACTAAGACTATAAGAATTTATTTAAAGACGATAAAATACGAACCGCTTTACTAAAATATTAACTCATAGGACTACGAAATACTACTAGTTAAGAGAAAAGAATCTAACTAAAGAAACGTATCTATTCTCTATTACGAGTATAAGAGATAGAACTATAAAAATATATTAATAAGAATATAAAGAAAGGATTTATTTAACTCTTAAAATTACCGGTTAGATACCTAATTCTCTTTATACTAAAGAAAGATAGATCTCTTTAACTATACGTTAATTATCGGAAACTTAACGAGATTACTATTAAAAATAGTTACTTCTTATCGTTAATATCCGAGTTATAGGATTAACTCTAAGGAGCTAAATAGTTTACGGCCTTAGACCTTTATAGAGTATATAATCTAATTTATATAAAGAAAGATAAAGAATAAAAGACCGCTTTTAGTACTTACTATAGACTCTATAAGTACTAAGTAATACCTTTTAGCCTTACTAACGCACCTATATTATATTAAGTACTTATTAATAAAGCCCTATATAAAGGACTTAATATCTTTATAATAGCCTACTTAGACGATATACTAGTGTTTTCTAAGATAAGAGAAGAATATATTAAGTATATTTAATAGGTTATAGAACGACTTTAAGAAAGAGAATTAAAGCTTAAACTAAAAAAGTATAAGTTCTTTAAATATAAAGTTCTATTCCTAGGATCTATCGTTAGCGACTATAGTATTAAACTAAACTCAGCGAAAGTATAGTCTATACTAGATTAGCCCGAACTAAAGAATATTAAGAAAGTATAGAGCTTCCTTAGACTAGCTAACTACTACTAACGATTTATTAAAGGATTCTTACGAATCGCTTTACTACTATTAGTATTAATAAAGAAGGGACTATAATTTACTATAGAAACCGAAGTATAAGCTGCTTTTAAACGACTAAAAGAGCTATTTACTAAAGCACCTATACTAGTCTACTTTAATCCAGAAAAAAGAATAGTTATTAAGACCGATACCTTAGGATTCGCTATTACTATAGTTATTAGCTAATCGAATAATAAAGGAGAAAATATAACTAGTTATATACTACTCTAGGAAAATATTACCTACTAAAACTAATTACGAGATTTACGATATAGAGTTACTTACGATCGTTAAAGTAATACGTAAATAAAGAGTATACTTAAAAGGATCTAAATACCCTATTAACATATATTCCGACTACTTAAATTTAACTTATTAGACTTTATCTAAGAAACTAGAGTAAACGATAAATTAGATAGGTTAAAACGATAGTACTATATAAATTTAAGATCTACTACGTTAAAGGAATAGAGAACGCTAGAGTAAACGCTCTTAGCCGAAGACCTAACTACACTAAAGGTAAGGAAAAAACGATTAAATTCTAACTCTTTAAGCTAGAAGGTAATACACTAGTATATACCTAACTATAAGTTAATTAAATAGAAAAGATTAATAATATTCTAACTAAATAGAAAGAAAAAGATTATTAGAGTACACTATAATAATCGAACCGTAGGATATTTCGAAGTTAATAAGATAATTAAGTTAATTACTTAAAATTAGACTTAGCTAGGATTAAATAAAGACGTTAGGGACTATATTAGTCAGTATAACGTATATATAAGAACGAAGGCGTTTAGATATAAGCCGTACGGAAAACTCTAGGCTCTAGAACTACCTTTAGGTATATAGGAAGAAGTTATAATAGACTTTATTAAACTACTACTAATATCTAAAGACCTAGTAACTAAATAAGGATATAATATAATCTATATAATTATAGATTAACTCACTAAATACGCCTACTTTACACCTATAAAAGATACTATAAAGATAAAAGAACTAGCGTATATATTTATAAGACACGTATTTACGTCTTATAAGATACTATTAAAACTAGTAACCGATCAAGATAAGCTCTTTAAATTAAGGTTTTAGTAATCGTTAATAAACTAACTAGGAAGTAAGAATAAGATATTAACTATATTTTACCCTTAAACGAACGAATAAATAGAACGAATTAACTAAACCCTAAAATAATACCTTAGAGTATATATTAATCACGAGTAGAACGATTAGGTAGAACTATTACCTCTAGTATAGCTCGCTTACAACAACTCTAAGGTTACTACTAGGATATTACTATTTTATACTAACTACGGATTCTACCTAAATATTTAATAAGAGCCGTTAAATCTTCGTTCTACTACTTAATAAGCTATCGTAAAAGTTACTAAACTAAGAGTACTTTACAAGGAATTATTAGCAGAACTCGCGTTTCTAGCTAAAAGAATAGCTAAATTCGCAAATAAAGGAAGATCTAAGGGACTAGACTTTAAAGAGGGGGGTATAGCCTACCTCTTACGACGTAATATTAAGACCAGAAGACTAAGCGATAAATTAGACTTTAAGAAACTTAGACTATTTAGAATTAAAAAGAAATTAGGATTAGTAACGTATAAAACTAGTACTATCTAAACGTAGATATAAGGAAATACCCGGTGTTCTAGCAATACGTAACTGAACGAAGTACACCAACATAA